>NC_047541.1:5953020-6295937 GCF_012275295.1 Melopsittacus undulatus
GAAAGAGCCAGCTAACACAGCTAACCCTCCTGCACCAACCTCATCCTTCTTCCCACACACACCAGCCCTGCCCAGCAGAGCGCTGTAACCAAACCATGGAAAGCTGCTGGAATTACAGCCGTGCCCTCCGGAGCCCAACACAATTCCCACTGACAGTCACAAAAATCCCCTACATTGGGTTAAAATCTGCTCTGAGCCTCAACCCCCAGACTCCATCTGTGCTCCGGAATCTTTTCAGCTGCTAAAAGTGCACACATCATCAGCAGCAGCCAAAAAATGCCAGGGACTTTTCAGCTCCATGGTCCACCCCCAGCTCCTTCCCCATGGATGCAGCACAGGGATGTGCTCGCTGCCCCACCAACCTCAGCATCCCCCCCTCACGCCACGGGGATGAGGCTGAAGCCCATTTCGGGAGCAACCTGCAGCTCACGGAGGTTGCGGCACCTTCGCTGCAGCCCAACGTGGTCCCCCCTCGGGTACCAGATTGAGGGGTTCATTTTCACTTGGCAAAGGGAGCGAGGGGCAGGCACTCGAGTTTGGAAGCAGGGATGAGGGGGGAGCGCAGGGAATAGCACAGCAAGAGGGAAGGCATAGGAGGGGCACAACTTTGAAGGGGGAAAGCTCCCTGAGCCCATCATTTACAGCAGGAGGTTGCCCGAGGGGATGGATGGATGATGCTCATGCTGGGGGCTGCCAGATCCCAGCCAGCCCCCACTGCAGACACCAGCACCACTCGGGTGCGTGCCTATGGGGACAGCCTTGCCATGGGGCACAGGCACAAGCCCCACTCCCTGCAAGCACTTGGCAATTCCCCTGCTGCAGAGCAACTCGCTGCCTGCCTGCATGTGTGCGTTCGTGCGCAATGGGCATGAAGTCCGGGTCCCCCACGCGCTCTGTATTCCCACCCTGCGAGCCGAAACCTTCCCATCCCCTGGAGACAAAGCTCTATGCACTACCTGGGATGAAGAGGAGGGCAGTTGTGGCCGTGAAGACGATCCAGCAGGCAGGATGGTACATCTTGGAGCTGCGGTTAGGCTAAAGGATTTGCTTGCTGCTTGCGGCTGCCGCTGCTGCTTTCGTCTGCGCTGAATTCTGAGCAGGTTTAAATCCAATGTTTGCAGAGGGAGGGAGACTGAGTTAGTGAGCTGGAGAGAGACAGACGGGAGCAGGCAGTCAGTGGCTTGGATTTTTCCTTGCACACATACACACACACACACACACAACTAGCAGAAGGAGCACCAGGCTCCGTGCGTGCACTGGGGGAAGCAGACCTCCTACCAGGCACCCATTGGTTCAAGATGCTGAGTGACACACGCTCACTTGCTCTTCTGCAGGGCTCACTCTGCAACCAGGGAGTTAAATGTAGGCATCGACCCCCTGAGCATCCCTCCCAGTGGTAGCTGGGATGGAGGGAGCAGGTACCCAGGGATGGAGGGAGCAGGTACCAGGGATGGAGGCAGCAGGTACCCAGGGATGGCAGCAGCAGGTACCCAGGGATGCAGGCAGCAGGTACCCAGAGATGCAGGCAGCAGGTACTAGGGATGGATGGAGCAGGTACCCAGGGATGCAGGCAGCAGGTATCAGGGATGGAGGCAGCAGGTACCCAGGGATGGAGGCAGCAGGTACCCAGGGATGCAGGAATCAGGTACCAGGGATGGAGGCAGCAGGTACCCAGGGATGGAGGCAGCAGGTACCAGGGTTGGAGGCAGCAGGTACCCAGGGATGCAGGAATCAGGTACCAGGGATGGAGGCAGCAGGTACCCAGGGATGGAGGGAGCAGGTACCAGGGATGGAGGCAGCAGGTACCAGGGATGGAGGGAGCAGGTACCCAGGGATGCAGGCAGCAGGTACCCAGGGATGCAGGCAGCAGGTACCCAGGGATGGAAGCAGCAGGTACCAGGGATGGAGGCAGCAGATACCAGGGTTGGAGGAAGCACGTGCCAGGGTTGGAGGCAGAAGGTGCCAGGGACGGAGGCAGCAGGTACCCAGTGATGGAGGGAGCAGGTACCAGGGATGTAGGGGGCAGGTATGAGGGATGGAGGGACTTGGAAATCTGTCCCCAGCTTCAAGCTGGCTGTTGGGGCAGTTTCAGCTCCTTGGCTCACCCCTGCCCCTCTGTGGGCTCTGCTCCCCTTCCCAGAAGCAACCAGCAGCTTTGCCTACTGCCAAGAGAGGCAAAGCAGGGAGCGAAGGAAGGGTTTTAGCAAGAGTGGGTGGTTTTCACACCAAATCTCTGAAACCAAGCAGCATCTTCTCTGTGCATCCCAACCAGAGCTGGATTTGATTCCCTTCGTCAGGCCCACCGAGCCCAAAAGGATGCTGAGCACTGCTCCTGCAGACCCCCTGCCTGATACCATCCCATTCCCAAGGCCAGAAAGTTCTTCCTCAGGCTCTGTAGCACAACCCTCCCCTTCCAGGCTGTCACAGTTCCCCTCCAATCCCTGGTTTCCCCCTTTGTCACGTTCCCAAGCCCCAAGCATCCCCACACAGAGCATCAGACGCTGCTTCCCACCTCTCTGCCACGTCTCCCCTTCCCACAGCCACCCCCAAAATCACAGCATTTTCCAGCAAGGGCTCCAGTTTGCTGCAGTGCCAAAAGAACAAGGGTTGCAAAGAAGAAGTTTCCAAAAAGAAACAGCACTTATTTTTGATGTTTTCTAAATTAAAAAAAAGACATTTCTTATTTTGCATTCACTGCAGCTTTGTTAAAAATAAATCAGAAGCGGTATTTTAATGTTTCAAGACAGACTCAAATGCTTCATTTTGCTCCAAACTCTCTCTTTCCCCACTAAATCAGTGATAAAAGTCCCTTCTTTTGTGTTCCAAGAATACTTTTAGGCCAATACTTTGGACTCCCAGCTATTAACCCACCAAAACCTTTTGGATCCCACGGTCACAAACTCCTTCATCCTTCATCTCCCATTGCAGGGCTTCACCCTGCTCCTCGCCTTAGTGCTCATCAGTCTGGGCATCCTCTTGCTATCCCCAGTCCCCCAGGACACATCAATTCCCTTCCCTCAAGATTCCCTTTTGCATTAAACTCATCATCTCAGGGAATGGTTGGAAAAGAGACACTTCACATCCAGACACGATTCCTGGATGGAGGATGCAGCCACAAACACCCACCTGCACACATGGAATCATGGCATCAACCAGGATGGAAGAGCACCCAGCACCTCAATGTCTCTCTTGTCCCAGAGCTGAACACAGGATTCAGCCTCACCACACTCCTCACATCCAAACCCAGCCCCAAACCCCAGCATCTCCTCCCCTGTTGTTCTTCTTCACCAGGTTTCTCCCATCACTTGTTGCAGTCAGGTGCAGACTACTCAGAGATGGGAAGAACATCCCTTTCCACACACCTCTTATCTCACATTAACGCCATAAAAAGCAACACCAAGGAGCTGGAATGACATTTTCCATGCACAAAGCTATATCCATCATGCTCCTAAGGGGGTTCTTTTACCAGGAGAGGGATGGGAGCCACAAGGACAAACTTTCTGTGGCTTTTAGCCATTAATCTTCATTCCTTTGCTTCCCTGCATGGATAAGCCACAAGTTTTTCAGAGCTTTTAACTCAGCCATATTCCCACATTATCCTGCTGAAAGTATCCCACCTCCTGCAGCTTTAGGAAGGAAACATGCCCAGGAAGGGTCTTCTTTTAATAGGAGTAAATTTACACTGTTCACAATAACTTTGACCTCTGAAAGAGCCAAAGCATCACTTTGCTCCAGATGAGGACATGGTTGGACTTGGGATAAAGGTTCACCTTGATCTCCAAGGTCTTTTCCAACCTGGTTGATTCTATGAGGAAGGCAAGATTCCTGGCCTGCATTTCCTTGTAATCGATACCCAAACAGCCAACATGAAGCAAATTCACCCTTTGCTTCACAAGTGCTTTGGGAAACCAGCTGCAAGGAGGCATTTGGGGTATCCCAGGGCTGCATCCTCTATGGGCAGCTCATGACAGGGATGCCTGTCCTGGGACCATCCACTACAGCTTGTGCTCCGAAACCCACCCCAGGAAGCTCTGAATCCACCCAAGACAAAAAGGAACATTGTTATCCTTAAGGAATCATTTCTCATTAACTGAGATGTTCGATGGGCTCAGAAGAAAGAGGTTAGAAAAGCTCTATTTGGGCAAATCTCAAACCGAAACCTTAATTCCTTAATTCTCCCATGTACCTTTCAGTTCCCACCTGGCAATGGCCATAACCCAAATCCAGCACACATTCTGGCCCCCACATTGCCAAAACCCCAGCTCTATAAATAGGTATTGAGCTGGTGGCACTTTCCTGGGATATTTAGGGTTGTTGGGGGCATTTTTGGTATCAAGCAGAGAATCTAAAATGCAGATGCAACCTTGACAGGCAGCACCCGCTCTGGGAGGTGACATTATGGGCCCTGGGCACATTTCAACATGATTTTTATCTGTGTTTTCAGAGAGGCTTTTTTCTTCCTCCCAAGCTGTCTCAATGCATGTTCACATCTGGGACCAGCCTCCAGGGTAAAGAACCTCAGTTTTCCATAACGATATTCCCTTATGCTTTCCTTAAGGAATAAAGAGGGGTGCAGCACATCCCAAACACAGGGCGCACCACGTTTCACTGCCCTTTCCTCCCCGACCCCATCCACGCAGGGATCCCCCTTCCCATCCAGCTCCAAATGATTCCCAACTCCCCTGCACCTCTCCAATGGGCTGCTGCTTTGCCAAGTGCTCCTGTTACCGGCTCTCTGCTCTCCTCCTGCTGTGCTGAGCGGCTGGGGCAGAGGGAGGACAGGATGCCCACGAGGGAGAAGGAGGAGTATCCCAATACCACCGTCCTTAGGGGCTTTCCCCTCTCCTGCCCGCCTCCTTCCTGTCCCCTCGGCCCCCCTTCCTCTCTGTGCCTGTGTGTGCGCCTGCCTGAATGAAAGGCTACCCTTTTCTCCTTGACATCTTGTTAGAATGTGAATACAACATCTATTGATTTGCATTTCGTGCAAGGAGAAGGGGGGGGGGGGGAAGTCTCTTTGCTTTTATTCCCCCCCTCCCTCTGAACCCACAGCTACTACAGGGATACACAGAGGATGCAGGGGAGAACAGCCTGAGCTGGCTCCCCACCGTGCCCCAGCTTTACCCATCACTTTTAGCCAGCCCTAACTCCCTGCCCAGCACAAAGCTCAGCCTGGAGACCGTAGGAACTACATCCCCGCTGTGGATACGTGCATCCAAGTATCCCCCCTCCAAGTGCTTCTCCATCCCTCACCAAGGGCAAACAGTGCGAGTTACCCCAGCACGCAGGCAGCTCCATGGTGAAGGCAAACTGGGCAAGGCGACTGAATGAGCAGGAAAAGCAATGGGAGAAGCAGGATGATGCTCAGAGATGCAGGCTCCTCTCCTGCATTTTGAGGTGTGTATTCACCCACAGGCACCCTCCTTCCACTCAGGTGCCTAGCTACCATTGTGACACAGCCCTGAGCATCCTGGGGGAGAGCATCCTGCTCCTCCAAACAAGGGATGTCACAGAGGGATAAAGCCATGTCATGGGCACAGGACCAACATGAAGTGATGGCAAACAGCTCCCCCTTACCTACAGCAGCAGGGGCTGGGAGGATTAATTACTGTTTGCAAAGCCCTTTGAAGATAAAGAGAGCTCCAATCCAGGAGGGAGATGGAGATGGGGATTGGGAACCCGGTCATGGTGGGGTTTCTTATCTGGTGTGCAAGCTGCAGCCCCGGCTGGGCAGACACCAAGTGGGTGCAGATGAAAGGGAGAAGGGGAAAATATCCCCAGCATGAAAAAGGCAGAGAAATCAAGCACATGCTGCTTGGGAAAAATGAGAGAGAGAGAGATGAAAAGGTGGGATCTAAGTCTCTAAAAGCAGGAGAGACCTGCTATCGATTCTGGCTTGGGAAGAAGGGGCCTGAACAAGAGCTGGTGTGTTGTTAAGTGCACTTAGCTCCTCTTGTTAGATGGCAGAACGGGGCCAGATGGACAGGGTACTAATTCCCGTCAGGAATCATTACCAGCCACGTGCTGGATGGGGTGCCTCCAGCAGTGAAGGCAGTACTGTGAGGCCAGGAGCCCCCCAGCATCCCTGGGCAAGCTATCCCTATAGCAGAAGAAAAGCTGTTTCTTCCATTTAAAGAGAATTCCTTGTACCTCAACGTGTGCCTGTTGCCCTTACACTTACTCCCAGCCACACAGAGCACCCTGTCTCCTGGGAGAAATCCTCATGGGAAGAGCCAGTGAGGGAGATTCCTCCCCTCCATAGCCATAAGGTGAATGGGCCCACTCCATAGAGCAAAGAGAACGTATCTTTGCTCATAGCAATCATGCATTGTCATAGTGTACAAAACACCTCCATGCAGACATCAAGCTGCTTCTGCACCATATCCCATCTCTACACACCCCACTGCTCCCGTCCCCCCATTCCATCAGCTCCCAACACACACTCACCAGAGCCAGGGCACAATTCCCATCTCCCATTGATGGATTGAGAAAGGAGGGTTTTGCTTGCCTGGCTTTGATCAAAATGACTGAACGTTAGGGGGAATGAAAAGAAAACAGGGCAGAAACGATGCATCCTGATCCAGACACAGGAGCTGACGGTTCAAGGATAATTCAGGCATCGCTCCCTGGGTTTTCTCTGGCTTTTTTTCCCCTCTTTTAAAGAATGAGAGCAAAAGAAAACAGGGGGTTTAAGCTTCGCTTCCTTTCATTTTGCACCGAGTTCAGTGGCTTTTCCTCTGTAGCTCAGGTAAGAACAGAGGGCTCCAGATTAAAGCCAAACACGGCAGCAAGCAGAAAGCTGCCAAGATGACAGAGAGGACAAAGTCAGCAAAGACAAAGGACAGGAAAGTCTGTTTTCTGCAAGATTCCCACTTTGGGATTTTGTGGGGATTAATCCAGAAATGGGAAGCAAGTGGCACATTCAGGACTCTGGTCCCAACTCTCTCAGCCTGGATGTGGGGATACAGGCAGCCTCATCTCAGCGTGTCCAGGCTCTCACAGACATTTAATACATCCTGGATTCTTATAGCTATCTAGGTGGGTGGACAGATGGACAGACAGACAGCACGCTAGACTGACAGCTCTAAATACCTCTCTACATGAGTGTGGGTAGCATCCAAGTGTAGTTCCTCCTGCCAGAGCATCTCTTGTGCTGGCGAAACATCCAGTTCACTTCAGCCCTTGGTCCTCTTGCACAGCACCCAGAGAGACGTGGTTCTGGGTGAAGACCTTGGTTTCATCATTCCCAAGCCAAACCAGGGCCAACCAGCTGCTCCTCATAGCATCACTCACCATGGCAAGCTAGGCTGGGATGCTCCAACCCCAACACTTCTCCCTGGGACCAAAACCAACCTGTTAGGAGGGGATTTGCCTACAGATATTCCCCCTGTATTGCAAAACCAGTGAGGGGTCACCCCATAGACCACATCTCCATTGCAAATGAGCCTGCAGTGACATACTCTCAGTGTCCCCAGAGGCTCTGCTAGGAAACTTTCCCTGCTGTCTTGTTTATAGATCTATTCTTAGCTCAACTTTGCCTCATTGCAGAAAACAGCAAGGAGCCTTTCATCCCGTGACCCCAAAGCACCTTAAAGAATATGAGCTGAGCTTCGTGGAGAGGAAATAACATCCTCTCTGTTAGATGAGGGGGGTGGGCAACCAGGAAGACAGGCAGCAGGCCAGCAAATACAGGGTACAGCAAACAGACAGCAGAGGCGCAAGGCAAGAGGCAAGATGGAAAGCATGAGTAGTCCTTCCCAATCTGAACCCCCCTCTGTGACCACTCTCCTGGTCTGTCTGCTCCAGGTAGCACCCACTGCTCTCTGCTAAAGGTATTGAGAGGTGGGACATGCATGACTGAGAGCCTGTTCTCAACCAGGAGCAGCAGAGGGGAGGTTGGCTGCAAACAGACCCATCCTTGGGATGCTCCCAGCGGAAGGGACCTCCAGAAGGTTGTGAAGAAGCCACCAAACCACCTTGTTCTCACTCTGCTCCTGGATGAAACCACTTTGCTTCCTTTTTGCATTGTGCTGCAATGGTGATCACCCAACTACAAGGGCAGCCCTTCCTTACAGCACAGTTCTGGTGTCCTCAGCATCAGAAGGACATGAAGCTGTCAAGGCCAGGTTAGAAAGGGCTTGGAGCTCTAGTGGAAGGTGTCCCTGCCCATGGCAGGGGCTTGGAACTGGATGAGCTTTAAAGGTCCCTTCCAACCCAACCCATTCCATGATTCTATGCTCATCACCTAACTCGAGGATGGAGAGCAGGTGCCTGGAGACGGGGCACCGCATCCTCGTGCAGCACACAGAGTATTTTCCATATGCTGCCTGATCAGTTATATCAGTTTCTTCAAATGCTCTTGCACAGCTATTTCGGAGGCATCATGTGGAACCATCTGTTATGTTATATATTGCACAGAGCCCGGCCAATTTGGAGGTACTGTAATTTTATCTCCTCCATTTCATATGCGGCGCAGGCATTTTGCAAGGCGCGACTTGACGGGGAATGGGAATCTGCAGAGGGATGGAACGCACGTAAATCAAAAGGCAAAGCCCCCAGGATGAGTGGCAACAGCAGCTCCCACCCATCCCAGACACCAGAGAGGAGCTCTGAGGAAAGAACCTGGGTGTTTTGGGTCTATGCCTGCATTGTCCAGGGTGGAATGTGCCTCTCCCCATCTCTCCCACTACATCCCTGCCTCCACCAGCAATGCTGCAGGGTGGAGGGATGCCTCCAGCATCTCACAGATGTCCTTTTCCCTGCTTCCCCCAGCTTTTCCAGGCAGAACTACAGTTCCCCCATTCCCCATCACACCCGTGAGCCAAGTCTCCCCATGCAAACCCAACATCCTTGGCAAAGGATGCTCCATGCCAGGCTTTTCCCAGAGAGCACTGGCAGCAAGAGGTGGAGCCAAATATTGTGTGTAACTTGGCCCAATTCAAGAGCCCATCAACGAAAAGCATTTCTGCCTTGTGGGGTGAGCAGCAACAAGCCTTGACAAGCATCATGAAGGTGGAATTCTCTCCTTGAATTATCCACATGGATAACTCCATGCTGCAAAAGCAGGGGGAAAGGGAGTGTTCCCAAGTCATCACTTATAGCAACCCTTTCTCAAGTGCCAAGTGAAGTTTGGTGTCGCTCTGCTCGATCTCTTCTGATTTCATTAGGAAAAGAGACATTAAAACAGCAGAAAGCTTCAGATTTCCTGTGTTTTGCTGGCTCCCTCCTCTGGCACTTGGAAATATTTGTAGTTTGCATTGGGTCTGGGCAGGAAGCACGTGGAAATACATCCAGTGTCCTCTTTGGTTGGACCTGCTCTTCAGGGCTTGCTCTGTCCCCATCATGCAGAATCTGGGCTTTAAAAGCCTTTTTTGATATCCTTGCTTGCTCTAATTCCAAGGGAAAGGAGAATGCAGCAAAAAATACTCTTACTGCTGTCTAATATCCAAAAAGCAGTCAAATATGCTTGGAGAAAAGCAATGGCAGCACTGGAGCACAAAGGACCATAGGGGAATATGCAGGAGCCTCACAGCCAACTCCTTCAGTTCTCCCTATCCAGAGTTTCTCCACTAATAATAAGACATCACCTTATGTCTGGAAGCCATGGGGCTCCTTCTCCCCAAAGGCAGAGGTGTCACAGCACGTTGTGTGCCTGGGTTTGGTTTTAAACAGACCTCTCCATTCTCCTCTAGAGTCTGGCATCATCTTCACAAAGGTTTTGGTGCTGGGCATAAATCTCTGCTTCCAGTTGCATTTTGGTCTTAGTTCATTAATAAGCATTAATTCCTCAGGTTTGTGTGTGTTTCATATGCTGCTCAGGACTTCAGTTTTGCAGTTGAAATGGACACTTCAAGGGCCTTTTCAATATTATCGTTACCAAAACCCTTCTGATGGAAAACAGCATTTCTATTCTGGTTTAAAACCCCTAAACACCCTTTCCCCTTTATAAAGAAGTAAAGTCTGTTTCTCTAGCTACCAAAGACAAGCAAGCAGAGAGCTACAGGGAGCCCATTAACTAGGGGAGATCAGGGTGTTCAACTATAACATGCTTGCTTCTCCATCTTCCCTCTGAAGTTTCAAGGACTCTGGATGCCACCACCCAACTCAAGCACATAAAACCACGTTCTTACTAAAGCATGAGCTTAGTTTAAGGAGATGGATCCATCTTGCACCCAAATAACTTAATTGAGGGCTCTCTGCTATGGGGCACATATTGGAAGCAGATCCCATACTAACAGATCTCCAAAGACAGGTCTCGTAGCAAGTGTATTATCTTCTACTATGGTCCTCCAGTGGAAAATCCAAGCCAGGCCTCTGGAGTGGGGATGGACAGGGAAAAGGAAGAGGTTCAAAGCAAGAGAAGGGAAGCTGCAACAGGCACACAGAGGAAAGCTGCCACTCCAAGGCACTACAGAATCACTAGCCCAGCTCAAGTGCTGCTGCCTCCTTCCCCAGGCACCCAGCACTTCACATCTGGAGAGTTACTTGTGCATGTCAGTCATTCCCAACACGGAGGTGGAATACCCAGCTACAAGCTCCATAAATATCGACAGGGCACGTTATTAAATCAACAAATCTGCTCAAGCATTCAATATTGACCACTTCAAGAAGGCAAAACAACAAGGCCTGGGGGGCAGGGAGGTTCATCCAGTCCCAAATGGGATACGCACGAAGGTGACCGATGTGCTGGATGCGGCCCTTTGCTCATGTCCCAAACCCCAGCTGGGAGATGAGGAAGGAAAGGAAAGCCCTAAAGAGACAAGGAGGCAAAACCTCCCCTCCATGGGAGCAATGCCTTGTCAAGACATCTGTTTTCCTGCTTCTGTTCCCTTCTGGTCAAGTAAGTTGGAAATTCAACAGCCGTGCACAGAGAACTGGGGCAAGGGAGGAGCACAAAGGCCATGTGTTCCTCAGGGGACCATCAATCACAGAAGGAAGGCTGCCAAATCACCCTCGAGCTTCCCAAATGTGTTAATAGATGGGATTAGAGAGCTCCTTCTGGGGATCAAAGCAAAGCTCCAGCTCCCAGAGGGCTCCTTTTGCAGCAGCTCCTGTAAATACTTTCTGTAGGATGGGGGGGTCACAATCCCATAAGTCCTATTAAAGATCTGGAGATAAAACAAAGCTTGTTGAAGGGAACTGCACTTTATCCCGTTTCAAGCCAAAAGGACACACAGATGCCGGTGTTGTGTTGTTTGGATGCAAAGCCTTGGGTCTTCATGTCTTCATGCAGCACCCCACCGTCAAAAGGTGCCTCATCACCACCCCTGCTCCGTAATTAAACTGGAAATTACCATTCAGAGGTTGAGCTCTTGTGTGGCCAATGGTATCCATCTTTGTGATCTCAACCCATAAAGATATAATAACTACAACAGGAGCTTGCTGGAGAAAATGAGTGTTACAAGCCCATCTGGCTTGGATCACAAGAGTTCACAACCAAGAGTGGCAGTAGCCTTGCAGCTCATGCCCCCCGGTAATAGGAACTTGCTGATTTCATGAACTCAGAAAGCAATCCAAAGGAGAATCATTCCTTATAATTGTTTTTCCACTTCTCCTCCAGCTGCAGGAATAATGACTGCACAATTCTCCTAACAACATGATCATAATCTATCAGTTCTATGAACTATAGAATGAACCCAAAGAGATAATTGGTGCAGGCACTGAATGATAAACATGTCAAGATTATGATTTCTTTGCTTAAAAATGAAACGAAGATATGATTGGAAATGCCATGCTTGGGGAATATGAGCAATATTCCCATGTTCCATCATCTAAATTAGTTTATAATCTGCATACACTTGTATTTTTAGGCATTGTTTGAAGGCAGGGGAGCTGTAAAACATTAAGATCCAAACATCATCAGACTTTCTCCTTCACCATCACCTTCCTAGCAAAGAGCAAGGAGTACGTCAGGAGGTCCCATTAGACTTGCAAGCAGATGTGGATGTGCAGGGAGTCTCCCGAGGGTTTATCACCTCCTTTCCATGGGGTTTACAACCCCAGAGAGCTGCTTTAAGTGCAAGGTTTGTACACACACAGCAGCAAGCTCAGCAGGCAATGGATGTGAGCGCTGCACCTTCCCTTCTGCTGCTTCCTGATGCTCTCAGAAGGAAGACAAAACCTAAACCATAGCAAAACTCACCTGAATCCCAGTGTGGGACACCAACAAACCCAAACTGTACTCAGATGCTGAACCAGCTCCTTCAGCTGCACCTTCCTTCCTTTTCCAGCAGCAATACAAATGAAAAAGGGAGGAAAATGATCGGAATTTGGGCACCTCTGGAAAGCTGCTGCTTTCTCCCAGTACCCAAGGAGGGAATATATGAGAAGAGCCAGAGGTTCCAGGTCTATTTCATGCCTTTGTCCTGGTCAAAGATGCCCCACATCCCACTGAAGCCTCCATCTCCCCCTGCCCACATCACCCTTTGCAGCCCACAGAGAATACCTAGGGAGCACCAGGTGGAAAAGGAGACTGCTGGAGCATGAAAGAGGAACTAACAGGTCCCTCTGCATGTGACTGCTCCTGTCACTGCTCAGAAAGCCCCTGGGGCTCTCTGGAAGAACAGGGGAGGTGGGAGCCACAGCCGGCCTCACTTGCTCCATATGGCACCCATTAGCCTGTTGCTGGATGGCACTGACAGCACGCAGCACAAGCCAGCTGCCAGTGAGCTGTATAGGCAGGGAAAAAAGAATGGGGAAGAAGGAGAAAGGATCACGGTCCTGCATCCTCCACCAGCCCCAAAACCATGGCTGGGCTTTGCTGCGGCCCCTCCAGTGGGTCCCTCTCAAGTGCTTTGCAAGCCACTACACTAAAATCCATCATCCTCAGGGATGGGAGCAACCTGGTCTAGTGGAAGGTGTCCTTGCCCATGGGATTTAATAGTCTTAAGGGCCTTTCCACCCCAAGCCATTCTATGATGATGATGGGAAGCACCAGAAAAGGATGTTTCTGCTCTAGGACACAATCTGCAAGAGCCAGAAGCAAAAAGTGTGGGGGAAAACCAGTAAAGGAAGGTAGAAAGATAAAAGCATCAGTCCCATCCTTTCTCTGCTAAAATACAAAGTCCCTTAAAGCCAGTCTACTGAATTAAAGAGGAAACCCTAGAGAGCATCCATGCTCATGAATAAATTCAATTTGCTGTCTCATTTTGAACTTATAAAAGCCAAGGCTCTCTAAACAAGAGACAAAGCCTCACACTGTGCCTCCAGCCACCCGGACACAAGCCCTTGGACAGGGCATCATGCTCCCTGGGGTGCTTAAGCAAGCCAGGTCCTGTCCCTTGCCCATCTCTAAGCCCTGGTCCTGCTGACCAAACACCATGTCATGAGAGCTGCTTGCTGGATGCACAGCCAGGACATGAAGGGAATTCACATTAAGCTTTCCCATGGTATTACTTCTTATCACTTGTATTTTCCCCCTGTTTGCTTCATGGTACCTAACCCAGCATCACAGTGACATGGCCACTCTGGGGCACAACTCCTTCATCCAACAGAACAAATCCACTTGTAAGTAAAACCCAATTCAAATCCAGTGCAAATGAGACCCTGGACATCAGCCCGTTTGTTCAAAGCACCCAGTACTTCTGCTTTCAATATAAGATACTAACTGCTATCAGCATCGCTCCTATGGGACCATGCAGGGGTGGATTTGGCCAGGCTCCGGCTCATGGAAGCAGGATCTGAGCAGGGGAAAGGAACTCCAGACCATCTCACACCAGAGCCATGGGATGCTTGTGGATATTTACCCCACATGGTGCCTGCCCTCCATCCTCCTGCTGTACCCAGTGCACTTGGGAACATCCAGTTCACACTGGGAAGCAAACCCAGACCAACACTCACTTCATTTCACAAACCCCACCATGCTGAGCCCTTGTAAGCCCTGGGGTTTCTGCCTCTTGCAGCAGGCATTGAGCAGAAAGAACAACCCAAGAGCAAACCAATCCCATCACAGAATCATGGAATCAGCCAGGCTGGAAAAGACATCCCAGAGCATCCTCACTCAAGCCTTAGGAGCATTATTAAAGGCTCTGTGAGTTTTACCGTATTGTAATGCCTGTTGTGTCCCCCGTGTGTTGGGAATGCAGACAGCACAGCCCTGTCTCAGTGCTCGGGAACCAGCACTGAAGCACAGAAGGAACGCAAGCCAATTGAATTACGTGTTGTAAGTAGTATGTTCAAGAACTGACGTTCTTGTCTAGCTACTCACAATCCCTTTCCTTCCCCTTCTTTGCTAAGTTTCTGTCTCTTAAGATCATTGGGTAACATTAAGGAAATGATCGGGATGCTTTTCTTTCCCCTTTGTTGCCATCAAATGAAGTTATCTGGGAATCCACCTGCTGGAAACTAAACCAAACCAGACAAAACAAGTCTATTTTCACCATCAGGTGCAATGCCAGCAAAGCTCTTGGCGCACAGGGAGGCATCAGGGTGAGTGCAAGAGGAGATGGGGTGGGTTTGGACACTGGGAAAAGGTTGCACAAGTAATACCCTAAATAGAGAAGCCTTCCTGCCACAGGGAAAGGAATAATAGATAGGGGAAAGGTGTCTGCTTTGACAAGATAAAGGGAGTTTTAGAGTTGCCCAGTGCAAGCTCTTACTAAGTCATTAGCAGCAAAGTAATATTCTAGTAGTTAATTTGACTAACAAGCCTCTGTGGCAAAGCCAAAAGCTAAGACTTGAATCAGAGCGACCTGCATAGCATCACTGTATGGGATTCATCTCCTTCCAGGAGCTCCTGCAACCTACCTGCTCCTTGGCAGCAACCACTTCTATCTGCATTGCAAACAGAGCTTACAGGAGATGAAATCCCGCACTGAGCACATCCCATGCACAGCAAGAGTCCTTTCCCCTCCCAGTCATGGCTGGAGACCTGGTCCCAAAGCCATCGGAGCCTCCTGGACTTCAAACCTCAGAGCCAAAGCCTGAGCTTTTGCATGGGATTACACAGTCTGGGATGGGAACCAGGAGCCAAGTGCTCTGCCTTGTGCAGGCACCATGCACATCATGGCCCTATCTTGATTTAAACTCTTGATGCTTATGAAATCTCTCCCCAAGAGAACGCCTGGAATAAATTGTCATCTGATAATAGCTACCAGGTGGCGAGGGAAGCAAAAAGCAGACATGCACAGAATGTTTTGACTTCAAACTCATGTGGATTGTCAGAGAGGGAGCGTATTCTGTGTCCCTTCCTCCTTCCTGCCTCCCCCTCACCAGTTCCACCCCTTTGTGCCTTCATTTCATCTTCTTTCACTTGCAAGTGGAAGGCAAACACCCTGAGGGCTAGGAACAGAGCCCAGAGCACATTCACACCCTGCTTTAAAGGCCATAGGGTGGCCAAGCTGAGGTCACCATGCCAGCTCCTCATCTCCTAGACAGCCTCCATAAACATCCCTGTTGCTCTCACCCTTTCCCAACATCCCTACCCCCTGGCTTACCTGTCTGCCCTTTCTCACTCCAATCCTCACTTCCCACCATACCTGTAACCTTTCCCATTAACACCTGCCCAGGCAGGGAAAACCCTTCCTGAGCTCAAAGCATCTGCTTTAAATCAGTTTACCACTGAGCTTGCCTCAGGTGAGGAACAGGCACAAAACTCCCTCCCCATCCAGGATGACATTTCCAGGGCAGGGTACCAAAGGGCATCCTTCTCACAAGCTTCAGAGGACACTAAAAGGCAACACCATCCATCCCTGCTGTGTCTAGGGAACGCACATCCCTTTCTTCCTATTCCATGAACTTGATTCTTGCTCTGTGTGAGCCTGTGAGCACACACACAGATTACATCTTGTTCTTAGCAGGAAGGAATATTGACTTGGAAAATATCAAAACCGCTTCTGAGCCCACAGCCCCTCTTCTCACAAAACAAAAGAAGACAGAGGTTGAGTCAAAGAAGAAAAGATGGGTTTGTTACAGAACACCCAAGGAAATCAGGTTCTGCAATAAGGAAGTCAGTGCAGGGAGAAAGAAGGAACTTTCCAATGGCATCTTGAAATATCAGATGAAGAAGATGAAGGTAATAAGAAGTCACAGCCAGGAAAGCATCAACTGGTACCCAGCATCAGTGGCCAGACCTGCTCAGGTCCAGAATCCATGTAGGCATATCCTGCATGCCCCCACAGCCAGCTTCCCCTGCATCTGTGGTGTCAGGACAGCTTTTCTGGGTACCAAAGGTGGGTGTCAGCATCCCAAAGCCAGCCCTGCTCTGCCTCAAGAGGTCAGTTCCTGCTCCAGGCATGACTTGAGGCAAAAGAAAGTGGCCGCAAGCAAGCATGGATGCTGCCTGCCAGTATAATGACACACATAATACAGCCAGCTCCATTGCAAATGTAATTGCAATCATAATGCAATCAATACTGATGAAAACACCGTATTTATACAGAGCCTTTCATCACTCACATGTAATGCAGTCAGCACCAGTGCAAATATGCCAGCATCCAAAATAAAATATTTGCCATATATTTCATGTACGTGCAGACCAAACAGTGCATTCGGGATAGCCTTGTGATGGTGAAGGCTTTGGGGAGGTTTCTGGGTGTATGACAAACGTATTATAAAGCAAAACTGAAAGTACTGAGATCTGTTAGGCTTTGGATAATAATAAATCCTACATTCCCATTGAATTCTCCTTAGCATAAGTCACAGTTTCCACATTGCCCTCCCTGTCGGATCTCTACCCTGGCACATTGCTCTGGTCAGGCAGTTATTAACCTTTGATGAGGAGAAAACAGGCAGGAATTTCCACTGTACCAAGGACACACAATCCTGCTTCACCCATGCACCTCCACCTCACCATTACCTGCCATCATCCCCATAGTGACCAGTGGCATCAAGGTGACAACATCCACATGGCAACAGCCCCTTGTACTGAAGGACTTTGCCCTTACAATGTGGGAAGCACAGAACTCCTGAGGATCACACAACCGTAGAGCAGACAAAGCCTTCCTGCCCTCACTCGCCATCCCATCTGCCCTCTGCATCTGATCCAGCCCATCCATCATGGGTCTTGACACATTTAATGTCTCAGTAAAGCAAACCACGATGCTGATGCTCCCGTAAAGCTCTGACAACTGACAGCCTAATGGCTCCTTATTTTTTCCCAGATGCAGTTTAGAAAATGAAATAAATTTAGCTCCTTAAGCAGGCTCAGTGCTCCTTGGGGAATGGGTTTGCTGCATTCCCAGGCACCGGCACAGAGCTGTGGGACCAGGGAGTATGGACAACAGTGGGAAAGGACAGCACAAGGGGGAGAAGTGGACTGAGGACTGCTCACTGCTCATTTACCCATCCAAATCCACCCTATGTGCTGCTCATTTTCTTCCCCCTTTGCTGGACCCAAAACTCCAGGTGATGCTGCTGTCCAAGCCTGGAAGGATGGAGGAACAGCATCCACACAGCAGGACCATAGCATGTTAAACCTCTGCAGTGGATGGCAAAAACCACCATCAGAGCTTAAACATCCCCTTCTGCTGGTGGCTGCAGTGTATTAAACAGAGCTGCTGTAATTAGGCTAACGCACTGTGTGGCCACAGGGCTGGGGAAGCATGATGGAAAGCCTTTCATGAGGAAAGGGCCAGGTCCTTGTGGAGCACACACCAGCCATTACTCACCAGATGAGCTGGTGACCCTCGAGGTAGCAGCCTGGAAACCCTTTCTCCAAATACTTCTAAAACCATGAGTGATGAAGGATGGACGGGGCTGAAGCTCAATCTCTCACCTCCCCAGGAAGCCTCTGGAAGGCAGGAAAGGAGGTTCGGGGGTGGGAATATCACATAGGGACCAGCACCCACCTCTCCACACAGCAGTGCTGATGGAGGAACCCACCCAGCAGTGGGATGCAACCCTCTCCCTGACACAGAGGAGGAGGAATGGGGTAGGGGAGAGCCTACTGCCTTTCTCTCCCAACTGTGGCAGTCAGCATGGGACGTGACATCCCCTCCAAAGCATCACAGAGGTGGCAACCCATAGCAGGGAGCTGGGTCCCAACCACCCAGCTTTGGTGGACCTACGTGGTGCCTGGTGTCATGCACACTACAAAGAGCCTCCCTGATGCTTTCACATCCACCTACAAGCTTTTACTCTTTCCTTTTGTCCCCACTGCTGAACTCTTCTTAGGCTTCTTCCCCCCACCCATGAAGCCTTGTCAGCAGCTATAAAACATTGCTGCTGTGTGGTGGTAGCAGGTCCTGCTAGACCCCAGAACCAGTGTCAGTGAGCAATAAGCACCAGTGAACACCCCATGGCTTGCAGGGTGGCATCTCCATCCCTCCAGAGGAGCTAAATGCATCCCATCCATACTTGGGATAACCATGTTTCTTTTTGGAAGCAGCCAGGAAAGGAATGAGAAGGGAAAACCCTGTGCAGGCCACTCTAAGGCAAAAGATGTGATTTTCAACGAACACACTGAAGGTAAGAGAGAAAAGCCAGTGCTAACTGCAGGACTGGTGACGGCCAAAGGGAGCAAAGGGATGGGAAGCAGCAGAGGAAAGAAAGGAGGAGGGCTCTAGTTCATTGAGAGCATCAGGGCAAGGACACGAGCAACCTCGTTTTCCTGGTTCTGCTATAGATGAGTTCATCTCAGCTTGTGAAAGCTGTTTCACTTCACTGCATCTCTCCCTTCCAAAATACCTGTGGCTGCAAGAAAGGCCCATTCAGGAAAGCAAGAGAAGGGAAGAGGAGAGTAGTGAACTGCTGCTTGATAGCTGCCAAGGAGCTAGTCCTCCTCGGAGCCCGGTAAGACACATGGAGTGATGA
This sequence comes from Melopsittacus undulatus, assembly GCF_012275295.1. NCBI lineage: Eukaryota > Metazoa > Chordata > Aves > Psittaciformes > Psittaculidae > Melopsittacus > Melopsittacus undulatus. The sequence continues at coordinate 5,971,768 of NC_047541.1, forward strand.
AGCTGCCAAGAAGTTGTAATCAGGACTAATAGTTGGAGGTTCTTAATATTCCTGCAATTCAATAAATCAATGGCACTAAGTACGATCGCGGGAAGGCGAGCACCAGATTGACAGGACAAATGAGGCTGGGCTGCAGGGAGACATTGCTCAACCACTTTGCTCCCTCTGAGCTCACAGCGAGCTTGTAAGCAGCGAGGAACATGAGGGTCCTGCCAAAAACATCCCTTGGGTGAGCCATGCCTCTTACATGGACACCCTTCCTGGCATCAGTGTGGTCCCAGGGTCCTTGCCATGCTCCTGGAAGCAGCAGCAGCCCCACCACCACCCCTTGCAAGTCCAAATGTACATTTGGAACTCCAAATGCACAAGCACTAAGTAGTTGCTCACATTTCTGCTCCCAGGGCACCGGGAGGATTAGCTCAGTATTTACTCTATTGCTTTACGGGTGCGCGTAAACCACCATTCAAGTGCCAGGAATGATGATTAGAGGTAGCCAAGCGCAGGGATTTACAATAGGATTAGTACCCTAAAACACAGCTGCTGCTATGCAGAGTGGAGGCTGTGAGTCCTCCTCTGATCCTCTTGAGTACCCCAAGAAAGAGTATTGTATTCTGGGGGAAACATGGGTGCATAACCTTCAAGATAGGAGGAAAGGAATAAGCTCTTCCAAATCCTTGCAATTACAAATCTACATCAGATCTTAAGAGAATGCCACGACTATAACCTCATTCAGGTTATAAATCATGCCTATGGAGTAAATGGCCCAAACATGTTGAGCATCCAGTTCTGGGTTCAAGACCCATACAGGCAGCTCCAATCAAATTCATCTTACTCCATACAAAAATGCCAGGCCAGAAGTGTGTTAGCAGCCCAGACATAATGGGGTGGAGGAATGTGTATCCATGCTCTTGTCCCTGTGTTAGCCAGCAGGACATCTGCAGAGGAAACGGCATACTCAGGTTGGTCATCTCCATCTTCTGCTCTATCCTTCAGGATAGAGCCTAAATATACCAGTCCCTGTATCCCTTCTCATATGGAACTTTTCCAGCTCCTTAAATCATTCTTGTCTCCATATGACAGGGATTGGAAGGGCTGTGATTATTTATCTTAAAAAGGAGACAAATAGGAAGTGTAATGATAAATGTATATGAATTAATGAATGAGAGAGACAAAGTACAGCTGGTATTTCTACACTCCCTGCCTTGCAACACACTAAGTCCCCTTTGATTCCATGGAAATAGTGACATATTCCAAACTGATGAAAAGAAACACTTCTCCCCAACCAGCCCACGAAACCTGTTGAAGCCAAGAGCTCAGAAGGTTTCAGAGACATTTATATCAATAACACAGATACCCAGAGTTAATGATTAATGCTAATGAAAAGGAGATAATGAGTTTAAGCCCCTCTCTAATGACTACATTGGGCTGAAGAGAAGTCATGGAGTTTGGCTAGCAATTCCAACCTGGCAAAGCTCTAGTTCACACTAGGCACAGCATGGATTTACTGGGATAAATGGGCTCTCCCCAATTCCTTCTACCCCTGCCTGTGATTCAAGCCTTGTCCCACAAACGTCACCTAGGCAGAGCTGCTTTTTAGGCGCTTTGCCTGTTTCCTCCTAGGAAATGTTTGCATCCCTCTTCCTCCTCTCCCATCCATGGAAAAGAGCACAGGGAAGTCAGGAAAGCTTGTTTCATCATATACCAGCTATTCATCCACACTAGGACTGCAGTCTGAAACTCTCCAGTACTTATTGTTTCTTGTTAAAACTCATCTATATTCCTTCCCCCTGAATTACCAATACAGGAGGAGCAGCACTGCTCTATTTTTCCTGGGAATCATTCCTTTGTCTCTGGTCTCTCACTATCATGATTGTTATTGATATGAAAAGCAGAGACTTCAAATGAGAGGCAAACCTTGATTAAGTTCACGTTAGAAGAGACAACCCCTGCCTTAGAAAGCACAGCCACAGCAGAGTGCACAGATAGAAGAGGAAAGGGAAGATCTGAGAGCATCCCCAAGGTCACAGAAGGAGTCTGCAGCACAGCTGTGGAAAGAAACAGTGCTGAGACATCCCCATCCATCAGCCCTGCTGAAAGCCACCTTCCCTCTTATTTTCACACCATTTTGGGGCTGAAAATTCAGTGTACAGCTTCTGCATGCACTGTGATGGTGACCAAACCTGGCCCAAAACCTCTTGCTCTTAAAACTCAGTGTCTGGACATGTTGTGAGGACCACAGCTCCTACATCGCTGCATCACCACAACATCCTCCTCTGTTTAATTTCCACCATGTTCTTCACGTCTGGCAAGGACTTCTACATGTGACAGCATCTCCGTCTAACCAAGACGTTAAGCCCATAATATTAAGGCCAGTGAGTCCTGATTATAGATCAGGGAGGGCAATAGACCAGGTCAAGAGAGACTTCTCCCAACACAACTTGGGACTGGGTTAAATAACTGAACTCAGACGGCATGAAAATCCTTCAGTCCCTTTAAGCTCTAAATCACAACCCATGAAGCAGAATGGCTTTTCCCTACACAAATATGTTGCAAAACACTCTGCACATCTGTCCTGGCCATCAGCAGTTGCAATGATCACCATAAAAGGTTTGAACATAGCATAATGTTCTTTATTCTGGAGTATAACCTGCCCATTACTGAGTGCTATATAATGCCAAGCTCCCTCTAGAAGAGACTCTTCAGAAATGACAGCATAAAGAATAACAGGCTCCAAGCAGGACTCAGGTGAAACCTGATAGTTAAAGCCAAGAGAACTTTATATCAAAATCCCACAAGTTTCCAAGGAACAGAACCCAAAGCCATAAATCACACTGGCTTTGTTAACAGGCTTGGTGGACCTCAGGAAATAGAAAAGCCCCAAACTGGTGACAAACATCCCAAGGCCGGAGCTTGTTACACAGCTCTGTACAGCTCTCTTTCAGACTCTGTTTACCAACACAGCCTCAAGTAAGTCGCAGCCTTCTGCTCAGTGCAAGGTAAATATTACTCCAAATAATAAGGATGCAGACGTGTATCTGGCCTAAAGAAGGTGCAGTGACAGAACTGTTCCTTACATCCACCTATGGGAACGATGAGCAAGTGCTCAAACCATAGAATCCCAGACTGGTTTGGGTTGAAGGGATCTTAAAGCCCATCCATTCCCAACCCCTGCCATGGGCAGGGACACCTTCCACTGGAGCAGCTGCTCCAAGCCCCTGTGTCCAACCTGGCCTTGAGCACTGCCAGGGATGGGGCAGCCACAGCTTCTCTGGGCACCCTGTGCCAGCGCCTCAGCACCCTCACAGGGAACAGCTTCTGCCTAAGAGCTCAGCTCAGTCTCCCCTCTGGCAGGTTAAAGCCATTCCCCTTGGCCTGTCCCTACAGGTCCTTGTCCAAAGCCCCTCTCCAGGTTTCTTGTAGCCCCTTTAAGCACTGGAGCTGCTTTAAGGTCTCCCTGGAGCCTTCTCTCCTCCAGGCTGAACCACACATTAAAGACTAAATAAAGGCCATAACAAAACCACACAAAACCAGAGCACTCAGAGAAGCTTCTTCAACAAACCACCAGCACTTTGCACCACCCTCTCCAGTTAAAACCTCTTACTTGGCCCTGGAGAACACACCAATTCATGGCCCAACCATCTAGTCCAACCCTTGCTAGACATCTTATGGGAACATATATATTAGCAAACATAATCTGACTCAAAAAATAAAGTTAGAGAAGAGTTTTAGTGGTTTCATTTAGTCTGCGTTGCTTCCACTCACCATGGGTTATCGATCTCTCTGGAGAAGAGTCAGCAGCCATAGCTGACATGCAGTCCCTCAGCCAGGGGTAATATACGACCCTGTTGGGAGCTGCAGTTAACTGATGAACCCATCTGGCAGGGGAGCTGGAGAAGTGATTGATTTACTCTTTGTCCTGGTGCTTAGACTTTTTACCCTCAACAGGCCACGAAGCTTTGTTCATCATCTTCATCAATCACATGGGTAAATATCATTAAATCCACAGGCCATAGGCAGCAGCATCATTTATATTTTTTGGCCTTTTTTCTTTTTTACACTTAGTTTTCAAAGTTCACCACCTCCTCTACCCATATTAATGAAAAACAGGGACTTGGTGAAATGGAGAAGCTGAACCCTGATAAGATGGGACAATGATGGGCTTTGCACTCATATAATTACAGCCTGGTTTGGGTTGGAAGGGACCAACAATCCAGCTCATCCAGTTCCAATCCCCTGCCCCTAGAGAAGTTTGCTCCAAGACCCTCTGTCCAACCTGGCCTTGAACACTGCCAGGGATGGGGCAGCCACAGCTGCTCTGGGCACCCTGTGCCAGCACCTCAGCATCTTCAAAGGGAAGAGCTTCTGCCTTATATCTAACCTGAACTTCCCCTGTTTAAACCCAAAGTTTCAAGTTCCCCACCTCTCGATCCACTGGAGGTGCTCAGAGGAGCAGTGTTCCCAATTACTCCAGAGGTGCCTGGCCCTGGCCAGCATCAGGGGTGCCTGATTTGGTTCAGCTCATGATAGCAGTGTGCTACTTTAACACATTGAGGTTTTGCTGCAAGATTGACCCAGGGCACAGCATTTAATCCCACCAAAGCACCACCATGCAGGATTTGGCACAGTAATTCCTCAGGATTCAGTCAGAGCAGCAATGACCTACCTGTGCTGTCCATCTGACCCATAACATCCCAAGGACAATGCTCTGCTGCATGGGTACTTCCAGTTCATCACAAGTCAATTCAAGCATTGACTTGTCCCTTAAGGCACTTTTCCCAAGTCTTTTATCCCAGAATGTGCAGAGAGGGGACACAAAACCCATTTAAAAGCATGGGCAGGTTTGAGGACATCCTCTTCAGGCTGATATTTCACATCCTGGCCAGTTGCTTCCAATTCCAGAGCCGTGTGAGCCCACCCTCTGCTTATCCTAGTGCTCTGACAAGACCTCAGTCAAGGATGGATGGATGGATGGATGGATGGATGGATGGATGGATGGACGGACGGATGGACAGACAACTGCTGACAAGTTCACTGCCTTCTTTCCTAGCAAGACACTTCATTAGAAAAGCTTAACAAAATAGGGGAAAACACAGTGGAAAACACCAGAGAAAGTGACTCAGGGAAATTCCATGTGAGTTCAGGAAAGCCTGGAGTGAAAATCCACCTCTAACATGACTGAAAGAGCCCCATGGAGGAACAGATGCAGCAGCCAGCTTGTAAATTAAATCACTGAAGAAAGGTTGGAAGAGCCAAATGGAATCTCCACCTGCTATCACTTCCAATGTGGAAAAAGGGCCGGGCATTCCAAAGAAGGGCCAGCATCACAGCGATGGCTAAGCAGATGAATCATTATTAGCTTTAATTGCTATTTCAATACCAACCCCATGTCTCCACGTGTGCAAAGTTGTCAGTTCCCGTCCTGAATGGGCCAGGCTTGTTATCAGCAAGTCGTTTACAGCCCTTGGGCTGTGCAGTAATTAAAAAGGCTTTGTGCTGAGGCTCATTCATTAGCACACTGCTTCTTTAATCACTGCCTCTTCAGCCATCGGGGCAATCTATAAATCTCCTCAAATATGAAATAATGAAGTGGAATGGTTCCATTTATTATAACGTAATAAGTCAGGATAATGGTGGGGTGGACAGGGTGGCACTGGAGCTGTCTCCTTGCCCAGTCTTCCTGTCTCATTACTGACAGTGACTATGAATGAGAAGAGCAGAAGGGATGAGGCAAAGATGACGAACACACGGGACAGGGATCTTCCTGTCTCCTGCCATCTCACACACCCAAAACCCAGCTTGCCACAGGTCATTGGGGATGATGCCAAAAGCCAGATGTGCTTTCTTGGCCTCAAAAGGGGAGAAGTAGGTTTTGTCCTGAACAGGGTCCGAGGGTTTGCTCTTTGATGCCGACACAGCTTCCCAGCACTCAGTAGCATGGTGAAAGTCCACCTGCTTTGCAACCCAGTTTCCCCATCTCCATCCCCATTTTCCCACTTTTTCTTCCTTAAACCTTGTTCCATCATTCCTGGAAAGAGCCAGGTTGAGCTGGATAGGGAAGCTCCAAGGAGCAGATGCTCCAGGGAGCATCAACAAGCTACCAAAATCCATGTGTGAACTCAACACAAAGCTTCTGGTTCTACTCTCATGGCTCATCTCCCAGCAGCTGGGCTCTCAAGTCAAGCTGCCAAATACAATATGACTGTAATAGTGTGTTAATTAAAAAGGGAGAAGGGTGAACACTAACCTGGCTTCGCATTTCCTAAAGGAATGCATCAAGGAAACCAGGGGAGGCCAAACATGGAGATGCTGAGGGAAGAAACAAAACTGCCTCAAAAGCTATTGTAGAAGAGCGGCTGCAGCTCCCAAAGAAAGTGCATGACGAGAACTGCCCATACAAAAGTTATCAAAAACAAATCACAGTTTGACATAAAAGAGAAGCATTTTAAGAAAAAAGCAGGATTTACAACCAGTATTGTAGCGTCTTCTGAAAAATCACTTTTTCCCTGTCAAAAGATAGCACGTAAGAAATACCCAGTCCACACTATAGCAAGCTCTACAGTTTGCTCCTTCCCTTCAATGCCCTCCCTCTTCAGCCTTAGGAAGTCTTATGTACTAACAGTTGTAAAATTAATGTGTCTATTAACATAATTAATGCTATATGTTGATTTATCCAAGTTAAATTCATTCACCAGAAAGTCAACTGCGATAAATTGACTGCAAGAACAAAAATTAAATCAACAAAATTCCCCGTTTCAACATTTCCTTTAAAATTGATGTCTCTCTGCAAGTCTTTCCTCATTTTAAATCTCAGGTCAGCATCAGTCAGGACTTTTTCACATGGAATCAGATACAACATGCACAGTTTGAACTGACCCAGCCTAACTTTGGTAGGAAGAGATGCCCTAGCCTAAGGAAAACACTCAAGACTCTGATTCTGTGGTTCCCATTCATTTAAAGCAGTGTTATAGCACGGGGAAATCATTTCTTCCTCCTGTGTTAGAAAGGCCTGAACGCACACACTGCTCAACCCCACAGATCTTTAATACTAGCAATTTGCTAAGTGCTAATTTGTCAACATGACACCTTTCATCTCTAAGGTTCCCATAACACTTCATTTGCTCGAGAGTCACTTGTCCCACCACAATAAGATTTCACATCATCCCTACAGAGCCTGAAGGAGGAGGTTTGGTTTCTTTCCCCCCCTTCCCAGAAGGGCTCCTCCAGGAGACAGGCTCCTAATTACTCCTCAAGTCAATAAATTAACCCTATCCCTCCATGATACTCCATGAGTTTCAAGGTGCTTTTAAGAGGGAGCAGCACACCAGGGTCCTTTACCATCAGAAAACTCTATTATATGGATCTTCAAAAAAGCTCATTACTACAAAGCTGTGAGCATTCAATCCCATTAATAAAACACATCAGTATCTAATTATAATATTAGGCACTTAAATTGCAGTTTTCATCTGCAGCTCTCAAAGTGTTTTACCATAGTAAATTAAGTCCCCCTAATTTGGGCTGGTCAGAGTTTGCCATTTGAAGCTTTTTCCTCAAGGAAAATGGGATGTTGTGTTTGAAAAGAAAATTGCAAAAAGCATCTGTTCTTCCTCCCAGTGTTCATTTCCTTCTGTGAGGGATATGGAGGGGATTAAAATCACCCAAAATGGGGATGAAGAAGAAATCTGTTGCCAAGAGAGGAAGTGCCGTGAATCTATACGCTGCTTTGGTGGTAAGAAATTGATTTCACTGCAAACTGCTCAGGATGTGCTTGCCATGTCCCTCCCTCATCGCACTGGGGATCTCCAGCTCACACCATCCTACGGGGGATAAGCAAGAACAAAATGGATTATTGTATGAACAAAACTATCCCAAAACCCATTCGTCTTCTCCTAAGGGCCCTCCAAACCTTCCCACCACCAGCTTCTGGGTGTGTGGGGGTCTATTTAGTGTCTTCTTCCCTGCAATCTGCACCCTGGATTTGGATTGATAGGGATGAAGCCACGCTTATTGCAAGCTGACAGCAACACCGGGGCACGGCTGCCCTTGACTAGATCGAGGATGACAGCAGCTCCTCCAGAGTCACATCTAGGCCCACGCTGGAGCAAATATGCTTCCAGCAGGCAATGAAGCTGAGTAAATCAGAGATGACAATAAAAGCATCGAGGAAATTGTCCGTCTGGGAGACAGAGCGCACCCGGCACACAAGGTTCAACTTTAATTTGTGAGGAGACCTGTGTGCTCAAGAGGTTATCGCATGAATACCAGTGTAAATGATATCACCATGGGCACCAAGCAGGTACCTACTAGCTGGTAAACACCAATCTTGGGTAATTCCAGTATTAAAAGCAACTGAAAGAGAAATCGGATCCCTTTTCGCAGGGGTCTCAATGCCTGTTCTTAAAGTTCTCTTGCATTTGAGTTGACAGTCTGTGACTTTTCTATGTTCAGCTGCTGTGCTGCTTCCAGGTTTATTACATTTACAACCAGAGAGACAAGCTGGCTTCTTATTTTTCCCAAAGAACCCCCGGAAAAAGGCAAAGTTCACTCGGAATACAAGCTAGGAAAACATGGGGGTCCAGAAGATCCATCCCCAAGTGCACACAAACCAGACAGATAGTGCTCCATGCACATATTTATTCCAGTAGATTTATTTATGTATGATATGCCCACAAACACACACATCTTTAGATGCACACCTCTCCATGGGGAGCTGACAGCAGGGAATAGCTTTAATAGTAAATGCAATATTCCAGTAGGGAAGGGTTAAGCTATGTGGTGCTAAGGGATAAACACCACAGCAGCACCCACCTTTGGGCACTAGAAGGTATCTTTGGCACTTGCATCCCAACTCCCTCTTATTCACCCATTCTGGCTCTTGTCTGAAGAAGCTTGGGTTTGACTTCTCAGATGAAAGAGTGATGAAAAAAACAACAGAAAATATTGATTTTCTGTCCCCTCTTAATGACCAAAAGCTCTTTTTCTCCAGAAAACTCTTTTCAATGAGCTCTCATTAAAATTAAACCCTTTCTGTTGGATCTGGAGAGGTTTGAGGGCCTGTTCTCACACGTTTGATGACCACCTGAGTCATTAAATGATGGCATCTCCAGGTTCCACTTGGTACATAATGTGTAATGTTTTCCCATGGCAGGGGGTTAGAATTAGATGATCCTTAAGGTCCTTTCCAACCCAAACCATTCTATGATTCTATGTGGGTGGAGATTCTCCCTCATCACAGGTAAAAAGGGTTTAACAGTGCTCATCACAGACGCTCTCTGCAATGTCTGGGTAAAACCCCATTAAATCCATCCCAGCTTTTACAAGGCAGGAGAAGGGAAGAGAAGGGCCACTGCCAGACATAAACCACTGCCATCTATTATGCAGCACAACAGGAGAAGAGGCGAGGCTACAGGGAGATTTTTCTTTTGGCACTTATTGTCTTCTAAACTCCTCAATCTATACAATATCTATGTTTGTAATCACTCGAAAATTTTCAATTAAATGTAAAAAACCAGAAACAAGTAAATCTATTCTCTCTTTTGACTGTTTTATTGATTAAAATGGATGCCTGAGCCGTGAGCACTGAACCATGAAAAGCAATCTGTCTTGGATGGGTAAGAGATCGTTAGGAAGTCATTGTGCTGAGGCAAGAATAACTGTGCGTGTACACACACATGCACATGGTGCATGGGCATGGATGTTGCAGTGGAAGAAGCCATCTGCAATGAAGGAATAAAACTGGGTAGATGTGTTGGAATAGCAGGTTGGAAGCAATCTGAGCTGTTCGCTTTCCACTGGACCTCATTTGCTAAGTCTCATCTTTCTCTTCAGCGCTAAAAAACCATCCTATCTATTGCTATGGAACATAAAGAACAGGTAGGAGAAGAACAACCTCAAGGTCTGTCGTTTGTTACAGGCTCCAACAGCAAGGGAAGTACTTCTTGGGTCATCAGGAGATTTTCAAGCTAAGGACAAGGAGACTCTGCAGCTGATGTTTCACCTTCCCCTTTCAGCCCTGTCCTTTCAGAGGGAAGTGAGGGACATTCAATGAGTACTAAACATGGGCAAGGGACACTTAGTTTTGCTGGTTTGGGCATAACCTCCAGCAAGGTAAAGCAGGGAAGAAAGTTCCCAAGTGAAGCTTTTCCATGAGCACTTACTTCAGGATTTCCAGCCTGCAGTGGATATATCTAATATTGGCTTTTAACAGCTACAGCAACAGATGGAGAATGCTTTGGTCTGCGCTGACAATACTCTTCCTTAAGCAAGACTGTCCTGATATCAACTCCATTGCATCTGAACACCTTAAGTTGGAGCTGAAATTAACCAAACATTGAAGCTGTTTGTTGTAACCCATCACCATCCCACACACTAAAAGCCTCGAGGGCTTCAGCTCTGTGAATTCTCAGCCTTTGCAAGAAAAAGATCTTCTGTATGGAAGCCAGCCTGTAGCCTGCTCATCTCTAGGCACCCTAGAGCTGCATCCACTCCAAGGGATGAGCCCTAGAGACAGCTCAGTGTGGTTTGCACTTATGGGGTACCATCCCCACTGCTGCTTCTACATTAAAGTACAAATAATAGGTATGAATGGAGCTGAATAGGAAGGGGTGTTTGAGGAATGCTGCTTCCCATTTCTATGCTGTTTATTTAGGCATGGGGCAAACTACGAGACCATGATTACATCTTGTGCTCGAGGCAGCCACTGCCAGGGGGTCAGGATGGGGATGCTCACGCACAGCAGGTAAAGGAAATAGGAAAAACCTTCAGTGATACCAAATCAAACTGGAAGATAATGAAGTTTCAAGCCCCAAAACTGGCCAGGCTATGAAAGACACCACCAGGTTTTACGGAGTAGATGAGTCCTGCCATCTTCACCATGCACTATCAGATAAAGGCAGCAGCAAACCAGCACACTGAAGATGATCCACAGAGCCCCAGACACTGCTTTAGGGTGGAGGAGGATGCAGCCATGAGGAGGCACTGAACGGGTTAGCATCTCTCAGATCCTTTAATATATTTTCCCTAATTAAGCTGTTCAGTTCGCTGGCTTAAAAAGCTGCCAATAGCTGCTACAAATTGATTTATCTTTTGATGAAGGTAAAACATGCTGGAAGAAATGAGAGGCAAACAACGTATGGGTTCGGAGGGATTAAATTACTTTGTCTTGTGTTAAGATTCAAACATATTCTGGAGGCAGAATGGGTCTTTTGCAAGCAAATTGTTTTTATACTATACATTCATTTCTGTGTAAACAGAAGTATACTAATTTACACATCCACCTACAACACCTGCTAGATAACAGAAGTATATACTTAAAAGCCAGATGAGATCCTGAGCTCTCCATGGGAGCACACACACACACACAAATAAAAAACAATCATCCTGCAACCCGCCTGGGGGGAAGGAAAAAGAAGCCTTCTGGAAACACAAGCCATCCATCCATAACAGATGTGGCCTAAAGCAGCCTCTGCATGAAGGGTCACAAACAACTAACACGGTGGATGTCAAGTCTTCAAACCTGCATTTCAATTCCCAAAGCATCACTGCCCGCGAGCTGCAGTCCTCTTGTACTGCATGAGCTTAGAGTTCATCCCCTCCGCTTCATTCTCTTGCAGGGTTTTTACTCATCAGCAAGAAATAGTAAGTGAAGAGGGATAAATATTAGGAGTAAATCACAGCCAGCCTGCCAAGACTGAGAAACAGCAGCAGCCAGCACAGGATAATTTGCTTGATCTCAAATGAGAAGTTTCCCCACTGGGATGGGACTTTCTAACCCTGCTAAGTAAGAGAAGCGAGATGAGGAGCTGGCCTCTGCAGCTCCAATATCCCAGCGCATGAGGCCACAAGCACTGATGTCCCCACAAATACAGATCCTTCTCCTTTTCCCAGCAAAAGCCACGCTCATCTCACCTCTGCAGCCGCAATGAGATTTGTCTGCGTGCGTGCTCTATCAAAACCAGCTTCTTCACATCACCTCCAGCATCAGCTGCTCCAAAGAGGGAGTTAAAGAGAGTTCAGCACAAGGGATACAGCAATAGCCATGGGGAGGTTGCGTTTATGAACTGTTATTCTCTGCACTCACTTTATCAGCTCTTTTGGACACACACATTTTCTACACAAGCACATGCCAGACATGCGAGAGTGGATAATTCACCCAGACAGGCAGTAAATACATTCCATCTCATGCTTCCTCCCAGCATAATGTGCTTTCTTATGTCACCTGCCATGTAAATCATCACCTTGCAATGGATCCTAAGCTGCATTTTCTGGACTGATCCGAAAAGATGAAAGAAACCAGCAGGAAGTCCAATAACCCCTTTTGCCACATGGATACTTCTTTCCTGGCCAATACTTGGAATTTATTGAAGACCTCTACTGAATTTATGGCTTCCCAGTGGAATTTCCCACTCTCTGATTTAGAGGAGCTCTAGATTTTCTTCGAGCTATACAAAAGGCATTTACATAAGTTTCTGTGCAACATCAGGAGGAGCTCATTCCTCCAGCCTATTTCTCTCTCACCATATGAGTACCCAACAGCTACCCACCCCATGGTTACCGCAGCTCAACAACGCCGAGGTGGGCTAGAAAAGCCTCACGAATCACATGTGAAATTACACATCTGATTCTCCCCAGGGCATCTTTTATTTAAATCTCCCTGCAAAACCAGCGTCAAGTCAAGAACTGGGGTTGGTGACGCAGCTTTCCAAAGGAACAAAAGAAAGGGAACGTTTCCTTTCCAACAAGTGAGCCTCGAAGCCAACAGAAAAGCCTCCCTGGGAACTTTCTGCGAGGAAAACATCTCTGTCTTCTCAATTTGGAGTTCAAACCGCTTGAGAATCTCTCCTTTTGTTCCTTGACTGTCTCCCTTAATCCTTTCCTCAGTCATTATTCAATATTTGGTTTTGTGACTACATTATTTAACTTGGCAGAGTGCTCTGGGACTCAGCTTGCATAAAAGACTCTATGCTGAAGAACTGGAGGGGACCGTCACAAAGCAGGAAGGAGACAGCGTTGACAACAAAAAGGACACCAAAGCTTCACCCATCAGACCTAAAACCCTCTCTGGGTAAAGCAGGTTGGCAGCCACTAAATCCAAGGGAATAAATCACCAAAGTCAACCCCCGTGTCAGTGGTTTCGTGACACAGGAAACTGAGCCGTGCTTTACAATCAAGGAGCACCTTCCCCGCTAATGTATGCTTGGAATTTACCATAATTATTTGTGCCACTGTTTGAACATCCCTGCTGTCAATCTGGAAGTGGAGGGAGAAAAAATACACACAAATTTAAAACACTCTTCTTCAGAGACAAGATTAAAGGGGGGGGATGATGGAAAACAAAAAAGCAGATCAATCCTCACGCAACCTCCTTTGTATTTTGTTGTGACAAGCCTGAATTTAAACAGCCTGCAAAATCAAAACAACAGGAGAACTATCAATAGGCATTAATTTAATCAAGAAACACCATTCTGCCATGCCAGGCCAACTTCAGCTTTCTATCCGCGGCAGGAGCTGCTAACACCCTGCTGCCTACCCCAGCCACCTGTGGTGACCACGGGGTCTTCTCAAAGCCCTCCCTCCAATTGCATCCCTCCCCATGTACAAATCAAAGTTGGTGGTGATGCAGAACCCCGCTAGCACATCTCCATCTCTCCTTCCCCCCCCCCCCAAAAAAGGCTCGTTTTGCTGACAACCACATCCCGCTGCATCCTTATTGTCTACAGTGGAGCTTTCAAAGGACAGGCAGATGAAAGGGTAAACATGTTAACAGAAACGATGCCTCCACCACACTTGACTTTGTCAAATCCTGCACCCGCAGCACGACACTTGGAAACAAGAATCTCATTAAGGAAGGGAGAGTTGAAAGGAGAAGCCCCCGCATACCAAATGCAGGAATCGGATGGATTTGACCTTTCCAATGAATATACATTTTCTGACTGACTCTTCATGTCAGGGTAATTCAAACAGACACCTGCTAATTCACTTAAAAGGCTAAAACTTGGAGACTGGATGGAGTACAATGCAGCGTGATCCACGGGTGGTCCCATCTCTTCACATGGGCCTTCCCTTGCCCCCATTTTCCTGAGGCACCCTCAAGTCTTCTCCCCTCCTTGGGCTTTTATGTCCCCCTACCCACACAGGAGGCGTTTCAAGTCCAGGATTCATTAACAAGGTATAATCTTCTGTGCTGGCACAGCTGGAAACCAAAATCTGATGCTCCTTAACACAAATTGGGTGATTAAATACGTTGGATGGAAATTATGTGCCCCAATAACAGGCTAGGAGAGGGAGACCTCCTTCCAAACAGGCTCCAGCTATGTAGACCCCATGCATAAGCTGAAGGAACATGAATCCTATCTCATAAGATTGCTCCTTGTCTGTGTACTGAGGACACATCTGGACACAGGACTCCAGATGTGACCTCACCAGGGCCAAGTAGAGGGGGAGCAATCACCCCCCTCAGCCTCGTGGCCACACTCCTCCTGGTGTGAAGGGATGTGAAGGATGCTGGAGCACTACAGCTGTGCAGCATCCCGGGCTACACGTCACAACCTATACCTACCCATTCCCATCACCCTTCCCCTTCATATCCATCCCCACCATGGACCCCAGAGGTATCACAAAGCCTCAGCAGTCCCAAGAACCCTGGACAAAGCTCTCCCTGCTCAGCTGCAAGGGTTCTGCTGCAGCCCCTGTGCCCAGCCAAGCCTGGCTCCTGCTTTCCCCTTGGCTGGCAGCACTGCACACTATGTCCATGGCCAGGGCAGCAGGGAGAGCCCTCATTAAGTTAATGGAGTGTTAATTCACTGGCAGACAGAGGGGAGGGATTGGAGGCTCTGCCTCATTTGCTCAGTGGAAGTGGGCTATTAAAGGGAAGGGTGGCAGGTATCAGGATGGGGGGTGGTGGTGGAGGATGCTCGAGGGATGGAAAGAGGTTCCTTGGGGACATCTGGGGCTGCACAGAGTGTGTTTTAAGAGTGTGAAGCAGTGATTGGTGCAGAGAGAGCAGGAACGAACTGCCTGCACCAAGGATGACAGCAGAGCACCACCTAAGGGGACAAGGGATGTAGGGACAGGCCAAGGGGGAATGGCTTTAATCTGCCTGAGGGGAGACTGAGATGAGCTCTTAGGCACAAGCTCTTCCCTGTGAGGGTGCTGAGGCGCTGGCACAGGGTGCCCAGAGCAGCTGTGGCTGCCCCATCCCTGGCAGTGCTCAAGGCCAGGTTGGACACAGGGGCTTGGAGCAGCTGCTCCAGTGGAAGGGGTCCCTGCCTGTGGCAGGGGTTGGAACTGGATAAGCTTTAAGCAACCCAAACCTTTCTGTGATGATTCCATGATTCTCCCCATCACCTTTATCTTCAGGTTCAGCTGTAGCAGCCCTACCAGCACAGTCACCCAAGCCAAGCCTTCCTTCCCACCTAGTGACCAAAAACACTTTCCCCAGGTTGGAAAAGTGAACCAATACCTATGTGTCCATGCCGAGCTCCCTCCATCATAGAAATGCCACCTCCCTCCCAATAAGCACGTTGCCACAGGGTGTTTCTATAGCAACAAGCATCCCTGATACCATGACTCCAGCACCGTTCTGCTGACATGGGGGACCGTGGTCCCACCTGCTCTGCAGCTCCATGCAGGACTCCCAGGGCACAATTCAGCCATTGACAGGCTTTAAACCCAACCTTCCACTCTCTTCTGGGGTGGCCACAGCATCACAACCCATGTGGGTATCTCTAGAGAAGAGCACATATGGGATGGACACAGTATCCCGCCTGCACCAAGCCCTGCAAGCTCCCATACTCAAGAGCAGCAGCAGAACTGGGGTCATCAGTCACAGATCCATGCTATAGGCAGCCTGAAATCCCAGCCCGACCTTCTCATCGATCTCTTCAGCTCCGTGAAATGAAGAAAAATGCTAGAGAAACACAAGCAAACATCCCTGAGCAACCTAAGAGGCAACCAAACAGGACCAGGAGCTGGCAGGCACTGAGAAACAAAACCCCAGTTACAGACACAGCACCAATATCAGCTTCAACATCACCCCTGGGCCCCCAGCTTGGGGGGTCCACAGCACCCAGCATCCTCTACTGTCTTCAGCTGCTGCATTAGAGGCTGCTGCAGGCAGGGGAGAGGATGGGGCTGGCAAACATCTGTTTCTACATGGAGTAAATCTGTCCTCAAAGGTGGCAAGAAACAACACAGAGCACCTGAAAGGTCTCCCCCACCAACAATAATGACTTCCCAGAGCAGGCTTGCACTTCAAGGATCAAATCATAGAATGGTTTGGGTTGGAAGGGACCTTCAAGATCTTACATGTGGCCAGACAACTCAATCCACGATTCACGTCTATTTTCAACATGTATCTCCATTCCACTTATCCTTCCCTATCTCTCCCTCTTTTTAACCATCCCTTTAAAGTCTTCCCTGTCCAACTGGGAAAAAAACCCAAACCAACAACCCTCTTTAAAAAGAAAAGGAATTTCTAAGCTTTAAATCCAGTTCTCTTCTCTCCAATCCCCGGAAGATTCCTGCACAGCAAAGAAAGTGTTTAACCACCCTCCTTAGAATGATTTAATCTCCCACATTTCCAGAGCTTGTATGATTAAGCCCTACCTCTAATTCCGCTTTCAGAGCCACAGCTGAATCTCTGCTTAAAGGAAACTAGTGTGGGCCATCTCCCTTACGTGCAGGGGAGTGGAGCTGCATCCAAGAGGATGTGGGGGAAGAGCTGGAGGTAGGTATCAAGGCAGCTTTGAGCACCCCTGGCTCATACTCTTTCCTTACTGGAGATAGAAACACCCTTTTAATGCAGCCTTCAAGCACCATTGAGCCTCTTTATAAGCAGGAGTAGAGGGGAGGCAGTGCGGATGCAGGATGGACCAGCTCGCCAGCTCAAGCCATACTCCCAAACCACATCATATCTGGCACATCTATGGCAGCAGGGAGAAGAAGAGCCTCAAATCAGCAAGGAAATGAGACCTAAAGCTTCAGCTGGAAGAGTCAGGGCAGGAGAGAGGCAGCACCAGCGTGAAAACCTGGTCTCAGAGCACCCAAACAACAGCTTTGGGTTCACACTGGGTATCTTCAAGATGAGATGCACTCCACTGCAGCAGAGGACTCAATGCACGTATGGGGTATGCAGGAAGGACCTGGGGAATTAATCATACATTAGTCACTCATTTACCCTCAGCTTGGCATTACTGATCATTTACATCAGGTAGTGTCCTAGAGGAGAGTAAGAACCTGCCCTGCACCAAGGACCATCATATCCCAGGTCAAGAAGAGATGCACCATTAGCAATGAGACTGTGAAATAGATCTCCAAGGAGCAAGGCACTGCAACAGCCAAGATCATTAACACAGCAGTGTTGTGGCTCTCACCAGCATTAGATTTGAACTTAGGTTGGATGGGGAAACATCCCCTGAACACTCATATTGCTGAAATTCCATGGGCAAACCGCACCAAATCAAGTCTCAAACCTTCCCCATCCCCTTGTTTGACACAGATGTTTATGCTGCCAAAAGCTATTTGTTTCTTGCGAGTCTCTATGAGCTACTGCTCATGAATAGAAACACTTCATCAAAACCAGGTCGCATTTTGCACTGAAAACTCTCAAACAACTCTTTTCAGAGGGAGGCAGGTTGCCTTCTGTGAGAAAACCACTGAGAATGCTCCTTGGGAGTATTTCTGCTTCAAAAAACAGGAGGAAAATGTTATTTTAGGAATATCAGTCTATGAGACAAGAACAAAAAGTCAACACCAACATTTCTAAGTGTGGTTTCAAATCAGTTCATCACAGACACCCCCTGGGAGCAAACCAAGGGACACCCACCACCCATCCCATGTAAAAGCTCATTGCCCAACCATGGGGAGGAGAAAGCAGCAAAACCAGTAACTGAGGAGCCCTGGGTCATTTATCTTGATTTCTCTTAGCAACAATGGGGGAGGCTAAAACCCATCAGCTTCATTTGCTGGCATTGAATGTAGCACAAGGTAAAAGTGAGGGTGATGAGAGGGGCTTTCTAAACCAGGCAAAGGGGGTTTCAGGCTGGTCCCTCCAAGCTGTTGTGCATCTATCAACTTGGGATGGTTCATTGCTGCCATCACCCCTTGGGGTTAAGCACAACCCTAGAATTAAGAGACAAGCCTATTGTCCTGTCTAAAAGCCTTTTCAATATAGTTTGGAAATGGCTGTGTCTGGTATAGTCGGATTGCTCTGGAAATGCCAATCCATTTATTGTCTCCTCATCCCTGGTAAACATTGCCATGCAGAAGAGACATTTCCCACCACCAGAGATCCAAAGGGCAATGATATGCCTAGCTAAATGAACAGGTAGATGTACTTTCATTAAACCCACCACATCTAAATTACTCACAGATGAGACTGAAGACATGAGGTTAAAAACTTAATTGACTAAATCAACTGAGACGCCGAGGGCTGATTATATCATTTAAAATAAATGTAATATTGGCCATCAAAACGGGCACAATCTATTATTTCATATCAAAAGCCATTATTCAAGAAGCACAAACAATATCCTCTCAAAGCCCTGGCGGATTTAAGAGCATCTCCCTCCCTGCTTTCCTCTGATTGTTTTTCTTCCTCTGCAAACTGGGATGGAAGAAACAAGCAGAAACCTCCCCCCAGCTCCCTGAAATCCTGCATCTTTCATAGCATCAACCAGGTTGGAAAAGACCTATAAGAACATCAAATTACCCACCAAAGACTGGGCCCCTATGAGTTTTAAGGCTACAGGGGGTCAGGACATCCACCCTGCCCAACTTCATGTGCACTTTGGGCTGGACCCTCTTGTTTCCATATCACACCACTCAATGTGTGCTTCACACAGATTTTTCCTAGGAAAAACTCAACACCAGCACTTGGAGTGGTGGAAAACCCTCTCCACTCACCATAAATCACCCCTTGCAAAACCCTATGGGGTTATCCAGGCTCTCTCTGCCTCTGGCTTCACTCTTGAGCCACCAGCATCATGTCCATGTCAAGGGACAGGAGCTCAGTCCCCAGCTCAGCATCTTGTGGATGAGATAGCCCTAGGACATGACATCCACTCTTCACTTCCTAAAACTCATCCACCCAGAGGTCTAAACTTCACCCCCTTCATGCTCTGAATGAGTATTAGCCTAAAGCCTGAAAACCCTTTGGAGAACAAGCCCTTTCCATGGAAATCCAGATCAGCTTGCAAATGATTTCCTAGGCTGGACTGGGAGCTCATTAGAGCCTGGGTGTTATCAATTATGGATGGCTCTGGTGGCCCTCAAACCCAGGCTATGGTGCCACAAGGAACTGTTTGCTCCATGCCTTCAAATCTCATCCCCTTCATCTCCTGCTCCCCATTGATGGGCAGGAGGAAGGACTCAGCCCCAGCATCTCTTAAACCCCACTAACTGCAGGGGAAGGCAAGGGATAACCCCACCAGCCTCAATAACATGAAGAACATGCAAATCAGCCCCTGGGCTCTCAATTACACCGATTACATTATAATTACAAGCAGGGCCATCAAGGGTTACTCAAAACCTATAGCTGTTCTTCAGGGATCAGTCAGGGAAAGGCTTCTCTACTGCAGGAAGAGCACATTTGTATGCATGCACCATGTGCACAGAGAGAGATGGGCAAAGCAGGGCTTCCTGCTTGTAGCAGGGAGCATCCCTCAGCACCCTTCCCTCACCCATTCACCCACAGAGCCAGGTATGTAATTCAGCCAGCCATTCCCATAGGGAAGAGGTTGTGGGCTCTTATCCACAGATCCCAATGTCCCAAGGGATAATCCACACAACCTGGTGTCCACAATGGCTCATCCAGCTGCCACAATGGTCTTTTCCCAGGGACCTGCAAGGAGGATGATATGGAACAGGAGGGGATGTATCATAACAGGTCTCATCCTAAATGCACTGTACCAGCTACTAGGAAGAAAACTAACTCTATCCCAGCCAAAACCAGCAGGAAAAGGACAGAAGGAAAGCTTCTCATCACACGTGCTCCCTAAAAGCACTGTGCAATCAGTGTTAATGCAATTGAGACCATTGGACCCCCTTTCCCAGACCCCTGCCAGTCAAGTACTGGGGTCTGTACCTTTCCCATGCAGCCATCCGACTGGATGAAGCAGGTTTCCTGCCCCACTGAGTGTTCCCCAGAGCAGGGCTGCATTACAAAGCCATTTAAAACAAAAGCTCAAAGACCCAACCAAAAGCACTTTAATAGCAGGCTTTGCAGGCACGATGCTCTCCATGTGCTGTGATGAAGCAGCCTTTAGGAGCCCGAACCAAAAGCAGTCCTATGCACGACCTGAAACACCTTCTAAACACACACATGGCTCCTTAAACCCTCCCTGTCCCTCTGCAGGAGGGAGGCTGGTGGCAAGAGGCAGCAGGAGGAAGGCAGTTCAAGTGGGATGCTGCGCATCCAGATGTGCCAACCTCAGCTCGTTGCCATCACTCATCCAGGGGGGAAACAGGCAGGAGGGCAGCATGGAAACAAGGGTGCTGCCTCCCTGCCTGCTCCCCACGGCCTCACTGGGGCTGGAAGCTGTGAGTGCTTTACAAAGGGAGGATGGAGAAGTGTTAAGATTCCCAGCACGGCCTGGGAGACTTCCCCAGCATCCCGCTGCAGCACGAACCAGTGCTGCCAGGTTAATTCCCTTCCTCAGTTCATTCCAGCTTATTAAAGCCAGCAGGCACCCTGCAGAGGATTCATTACCTGTGTCACTTGAAGACAAGGCTGGGCCTTAATGAGCCTAGCAACAGGGGAATGATGCTCCCATCACCACCCCTGATGGCTGGGTCTATGCTGGATATGGGAAACCCCACAGCCCCATTCCCACTGGCAGTGCTATAATAAGTATTCCAAGCTCCCAGCATTCATCCAGACATAATCCTGCTCCCATTTCCTCATCTATTCCTGCTTTTCACCAGCCCAGCTCAGCCCTCACCTCATATGCTGGGAATCACTGGTAGAGGGCAAAAGGGAATGGATTTGGAGCTAGGTGAGTGAGCACACTCCTAGCCAGTGATACGGCAGTTGCTGCAGTGCATCTTCATCCCTTTAAATAGTTCCCCCTGCAGAGCCAGGCTGGCTCTATAGAAGAGATCTCTCCTAATTAATCTGGTCCTTCTCCATCGCTGGTCAAACAGAGCTGGCAGGGAAAACATTGCAGGAGCTAACAGAGGATGGCAGGCTTGGGGCAGTGAGGCAGAAAGCAAGTGATGGACTTCAGCGCAAGGACCACACTCTACACCTCTATTACCAGCCCTGGCTGGCATCTTCCAGCACCAACGTGGCTTTTTCAGCTGGTTTTAGCCCTTCCCCTCCTCATTTTTCACTGTTATCCCTTTTTTCTCACCGGGTGGCTATTTAATTTGTTGTATTCCCTGCTTTCCTTTTCATGAGCAAAAAAAAACCCCTCGCATCTGGGTTTTTGTATTTTGTCTCTCTCCTTTCGTTTCCAAAAATCTTGCTTTTCATAGGAAAAAAAGGAAAGAAAAAAAGAATGGGAGGGAGGGTGCTAAAGGAGGCAGGAGATGAAAGCAGCTTTTACGTACAGTCATGATAGGAAGGATGCAGAGGAGCAGAGAGCAAGCATCAGATGCCCCTTGCACCATGATTTCAGCCCTACAGAGGTGATACGAGTCATGAAGCAGCATCCAGGACCTGTGGCAGAGCAAAAACATGGCCAAAAGCACCCCTGCCACTCAAAAAGCTGGGAGAGAAACACACTGGGGATGCTTGGGAATCACTTGCCTCCTGCATGGAGCTGGGTGATGTTATGACCTTACCTTCTGCCTTCCTCCCCAGTGCTTTTATATACAGACATCATCTTGTGAAGCAGCTTTGCTCCACCTCCTCACACTACCCTCTGAAGCCCTTTTTGCTCTCAGAAGCAGCATTTTGGGGCCCCCCCAGTCTTGGACCACAAAGCAAAATGTACCCATTCACCCCCCAACACCTCATCTGGTCAAGCCCAAAGCAGGGGGAATATTACCTCCATGAGACAGGATGTCTCCAGCATCATCTTTGCTGGTGATCAAAGGAACAGAGACAACACACAGAGCACAGGAGGGATGCAATCCCTCTTTGGAGACTGAGCGAGGAATCATCAGAGCCCAGCTCTGGCAGCAGAGAGTGTTTAAAACCAATGGGAAGGTTTGCAATGCAAACAGGGCCACATTCACCCCACGAGTCCCCCATCTCCTCAGGTGGTGCTGTGGGGTGTCACAGAGGACATTACCAGAGCTTACCTCAGGTACAGGTGGAAAACCCAACCATACATGACCTAATGCATCCAAAGCACATGCAGCCATCCTCACCAGCACTAATAGCAGGGCTGGATGGCTTTCCCAGCCTCCAAAAGGTTAAAGATGCCATCAGGAAATCAAAGTAGATGACACCTGCGTATCAGCATCATCCTACCTAGAAGGCTGCATGCCTGCCAGGATGCCCAAGGCAAACCTGCTTGCTACTGAGTGCTATTTAATCCTTGCTGCTGGCCTTCATCCCCTGGCTTTTGCCTTCTCTCCTTACCCATCAGACTTTAAAGAGCATCCTGCAGCTCCAGTGATCGCTCTCAATTGCTGCAGAAGCAGGAGATGTTTGCTTTTAATGAGCTCTCCTATAGAGATGGGGAGCAGTGCTTGAAGAGGGATGGATGTCACAGCTCTGCCAGGCTGGGACCACCGGAGACGACAGCATCAGCTTCCATCACTGCATCCGTGCACATCTGGATGGCTTGGACACCTTTCCCTGCTCACTCCCTTTGCTTTCTAGCCTGGGGCTCCCTCTGCCTGCCACCATCCTGTGCATGGTGCCTGCTGTCCCCAGGGCTGCTCCATGGGTTTCTGTTGGGTATCTCAGCCACGCACTGTCCATGCCATGGCACAGTGATGGAGCTTCTGCAATGCTGGGGTGTCTCCCTCAGACCATACCTTGGAGCATCACTGGTATCTCCCTATGGATCCTCCTTCATAGGTGAAATAAGCCTCTGAGAACAACAGATCTCCTGCTCCAGAGCCACCACAGGGATTTGCTGCCAGCTCTAGTTTTAAAAGCATCAATGTTGTTATAAATACCACATGAGAACTATCAGTAGCAACTACCTGGGCTGAAGTACAGATGACTGCAACCACCCAAGAGCTTCCAGCAGGAGCATGGGCCATGTGCAGATGGCATTTTGGAATGCAGGTCTTCCCAAAACTCATCCAATGCTATAACCTTGGCTAGGAAAGCCCACAAAGGGTAACAGCCCCTCTGCACGGTTAGAGGTGGGGTACCAGCCTCATGGCAGGTCTTATCCCTCCTCCCTCTACACACCTGGGGGTCCTATGGAGCAAACCCAGTCTGGTGCTAGGTCCCCTCTCCTTGATCCAAGTGAGAGCATCCCCAGCCCTGTAGCAAGCTAAAGATGGGATGTGAACTTCAAAGTGCCTGCCAGCGGGTTGTGAAGCTTCCAGGAGGGAGAACATGATGGATTCACCCGGAGCATCACAGGCATGGAGCAGAGGGTGACAACTTCTTCACCATACATCCAGCTGTATTAAACATTTAAACTTGCCACATAGATCTAAAGGGCTGTTATTTATGTTTGCAAGGGCTGATCAATCACACGTGGCCCCAAAGGATGCCAGACCTTTAACTACTCTTCTCATTATGCCTGTTGTGCCCAAGCTGCTTAATATTTCATCCACATGGTTCCCAGGCAAAGCTGGAGTGGAATCTGATGTCCTGCTAGAGCACAGACCTGCCTTTGGCTTTTTATCAGCTCCTAATCAAGCACAGAGATGAAGGGAAGAAATAACTTTCCTTCTATCCTCCTTTCAAGGCAACAGATTGGGCCCTCTCCACACCTTGTGTGCTCCAGGGCACATCCAAAGAGCTGAGGATGCAGAAGGGAATGCCAGGGCTTCTCCAGCCTGGACACACTGAGGACTGATGCTGCAGTCGGGAGGATGAAGATGCTCCAAAGGGCTGGACATGCATCTTGCAGAAGACACAACCAAGCACCCTGCAAAGTGCCTGTTTGGGAGCCAGAAGCACCAAACACCTAAATCTCTGCCTGTTCCATCTATTGGTGTGCCCAAACTTGTCCCAGCCTCCCCTAATTGGTCCTCATCACTATACCAATGGATGCAGGCAAAGGATGAGCATCAAGGGCCAGTGTATGCCATGCAGCCGGGAAGTGCAGGAGCTCCCCATGGGACAAAGCCCCTTTTCAGCTAAAGGCTGTATTATTCCAGCATGTCTCTTTTGTGCACCAGGGCTAATTGAATGGTGCTGTGGTACTAAGGAGCCCTCACAATCCAGACCAGAGTCAGTTGAATCTCTGAAATCATGTAATTTTTTGCATGAGTGAATGTGCAGATGTAAAAAACAGAAAAGGAGAAAGGCAGGGGTGGCAGTGAGGGAATTAAACCCTTAAATGAATCCATTATTGACAGCATTGAATGGTTGGAGTTACAAAGCAGCCAACAGGGAATCGTCCTGCTCCAACCACACAGGGGACCAGATATATCCCCTGATCAAAGCTGAGCCCCCCGGGGAGCAGAGGCTCTCTGTTAGACTTGCTTTGTGCAGGAGCAATAGGTTCATTATGGGACTCAGCTCATTAGGGAAATGAGGAGCTGGCTGTCACCCCTCCAGCCCTGCTAGCACATGGACATGGGGAAAGGGATTGGAAAGCAACTGGGAGAGGGGAAAGCTGAGATCTTCCTCCACCAATGCCACAGGGAGCTATTGCAGACCAAGATGCCTCTTCTGAGAGTGCTGCTCCTTCCCTTCTCTGCCAGTTAACACTCCTCCATACAATTCCTTTCCAGGGCTCCCAGTACAGCCACAGCCACTACTCCTATTCCCAAGTCGTGCATCTCAAGTGGATGACGATGGTTCCCAGGCCCTATTCCCAGACAGGACTTCACCCAATTCACCCTCATCTCTCACGCCTCACAGCCAAAACCCGAACTTAAACCTGCTGCTGAGGCTCTATAAGACCGTGGGTGCAGAGCATCACAAGGGCACATCTAGGTAAGATTAATAAAGCCTGCATCGGATTGACAAGGACGAGGGAGAAGGGGACTAACTGGCTGTGGTTATTATTCCAGGCACACCAAGCACCCACATCAGGAGGAAGAGAAAGAGTTTTCCCAAGCACCACGGTCAGTTTTTAGCTCGAGACTTATGAATTTTATTCTTAGTGCGCTTTAATTGTGCTTATGAATTAAAAATGAGCTCGCTCTGTGCTGTGCAAAGCGGCTGCATCCCCCCCTAAATACTGCACTTCAACTCCTAAACCCTCTTCAATCACACACGCACACACTGGGAGCACTGGAAATTGCCTTCCCAATTCCATTGCACCTCAGCCACACTTGGATGTGTTTTAAGTCACTGCTGGGCTGTACAGAGTGACATTAATGGAGTGTTTATGAGCTGTCTGATCAGCTTCCCACTGGCTTTATTACTGGACATCAGGGTCTCTGCAATGTCCCAATTAAACAGAATCAAAGAATACTTAATACACCATAAACTGGTGGCCTGGCCACTTGAACTGATTAACCAGCTGTTCCATGTATCTGGGTCCCTGTTAAGTGATGCTGCACAGTCCGTATTGCCCACACAGCTCCTATAGCATGGGAAGGTGAAGGGTTTCAATGGAGATTTCCAGGAGAGGCTGAGGGAAGAGCATTGGATCAGGATGGCAGATTCAGTGCCTTGTGTTTCAGCGCAAAACAGGATGGTGCAGAGAGACAGAACCAGGTATGTGAGGCATAATTCAAATGGGACATCAAGTCATTTTGTAGGTCCTGGTTTATTTAACCAGCTCTGGTGGAGGAAATAACCTGGATCACTGAATCCTTCCATCTTAACACCTCCTGTCTTCATGCCAGGAGAAACAAAGAACCTGCAAAACCCCATTGACAACCTAAGATCAGCTCCAAACATAAAGAAGGACCAGGAAAACCTTTTTTATCATTCACCTTAGCTTGGATGTAAGGCACAAGTGCAAGATGAGGATGCTCCATCCCTGATGGTGTTCAGGACATGGTTGGATGGGGCTTGGAGCAACCTGCTCTAGTGGAAGGTGTCCCTGCCTGTGGAATTGTATGAGCTTTAAGGCCCCTTCGACACAAACCAGTCTGGGATTCCCTAAGGGAAAGCATCACAGGACCTGGCCATGTGCTTCCTGCCCCAGATATAGCAATATCTAGGGATGCCCCAGGTCTCCTCACTCAGGTAGAGCTCTTCAACCTTCCTCCTCCCAAGTGGACTCATCACTGACATCATCCCTCCCATCAGGATAACACAGAGCACCCATGCACAACAGACCATCACATCCTCAACACCAACATTACTCCTTCCAGGATGAGCAGCAGTTCCATGTTTCCAGCTGCAGGAGTAAAGATGCTCCTGCCGTCTGCAGGCTTGGCGGTGACACCGGTTGAGATAAAGGAGAATTAAAGGTACAGAGGAGAACTAAGCAGATCCTTGTAGATTGGAGCCGAACAAGATAAGGGAGCAGTGATGAATATAGATGCATTACACCAGGACAATTCAAAGCACACACGATTTTGGCGGATGGCAAGAAGCGATAGCGCCATGTACTTACAGTCCCCAAGTGACTTGTGAAGCCAATGTTCCCCCAGGCCTCAGCCAGCCACGCTCTAAGGGGCAAGGAAAACAGCCTTTTACAAATCAGGAGCATGTAACCTCAGCAGGGAATGCTGGGGCTTTACCAACGAGGGAATCCCTCACATCTCAGGCAGGAACATTTGTACTCGCTGCTTGGTTTACAAGGCATCGGCAGAGCGCGGTTATCAAAGCCTTCATCTCCCCCCTCCCCGCTCCTAAATGGAACAGTCAAGGAAAATAGTCTAATTTGACAATTTTCACTTGGTTGAAATGATAGGTGGAGGAGACATGAAAGGAGGAAAGTGTATTATTCACTAGCTGATAAATTATCCCCATTATAGGCAAGGCAAATCCGAGATGCTGGGGACAGCACGCATGGGTTTGGCAGCCACTGAAGGGTTTTGCTGCTGTGCTGGGGAGAGGAAGCCTCTTTCCCTGCTCAGCCCTTGCCCTTGAAGCCACAAGACAAAGCCAAAGGAGCAGAGGGCAAAAGGCTGGCCCAAAACCTGTCACTGCTCCTGCCACCTCCATTGCTCCTGGGAACGGCCTCATCTTAACACCACTTTTGTCCTTTATCCTCCTGTTTCATAGAATCCCAGACTGGTTTGGGTTGGAAAGGACCTGAAGATCATCTGCTTCCACCCCCGCTGCCATGGGCAGGGACACCTCTTGCCCACCAGTTCTCACAGCCCCACACAAGCACTGGTCCAGGTATTGATGCCCTGCACCTCCCAGCCCCAAATGATGCAGGGGACGACACTCATCCTGCCCCTCAGAGCAGGAACCTGGGAGCCGTGTGAATGCAGACATCCCATTCCCACAGCCCTGCACCCCGAACCATCATCCCCATGGCTCAAACCCACCCTGCTGCATTCATGAATTCATTCCCAAACGTTCTCCCTGTGCTTGAGCGGGTGCCTGCTTGTAATTGCTGGCGGCCAAAATCTGTTCTGTTTTTTCTGGCTGAGGTACCAGGCAATCATCAGCTGCAATTATTCCGAGTCTTGTTACAGATGGATCTCAGAGCTTTCAGTCTTAAACAGAATTCATTATTCAAATGCTGGCTCCAGCCTTCTGCAGCAGGGTGGGCACAAGCGCTGCCGGCCCCCCGCAGCCACCGCCGCCACCAAATGCTTGTGGGGAAGGTGAGGATGATGGTGGGATCTGCTTGTCAAAGCCACCCCGCTGCTGTTCCTAACACCGTTCCCACCCAGCATGTGGTTTGGATCCAGTCAGGCCCCAAGGAAAACGTGGACTCCCAAAGGGAGGAGGGATGGGGGCTGCAGTGAGCATCATCCCGCATCCAGACAAGCTCCCAGCACAGCTCTGCCTGTTTCCAAGCTCCCTTTGGATACATGACAGCACCAGAGAGGAGCGCCAGGGGCTCAGTAGTGACTCAAAGCACCAGGAAAAGGTGTTACCAGACCAAATAGCAAAAGCAACACTGAAAAGCAAATCAAGCAGAGCTTTTCTTTAGTGGAACCATCCATTTGGGCAGAGCTTCCAATGCAAAAGAAGCAGAGCTCCCACTTTTGCTTAGCACACAGTAACTTTCTGCTTTCAAAACAGACCTCATTTCTGATTCTAAAGTGCAATAAAACACTTTAGAAGTTTCCAAAGTTTAATACCCAGAGATCCTAAAAACACACCAGAATGAAAACATCCCCCTTACAAGCAAAGCACTTACAAGGATAGCAGGGGATACAGCTCCTGCCAGGGATGCTCAGGCACCAGACACCCAGGGACCTGGCACTGAAAAGCCCCAAGGACCACAGTTTGCAGCCCAGCTGTGAACCTATTGCCTTATGGACAAGCCAATACATCCCTGCTGGCCCTTGCAATGCTCTTTGCACATCCCTGGAATATTCACTGGGAAAACACTTTAAGATTCCACAGCGTTTTGGGTTCGGATCCCAAGCAGGAGCAAAGGGAAGGAGCTGCTATGAAATGCAGTTCCTGGCTCCTCTGCGTTAAAGCAAAGCTCTCCCTTCCCTGATTCCAAAGAGGCAATTCCCTGCCTTTTATAGGCTAAAATCCATGGCACATCCCCTGGCTACTGCAGCCCCAACTCAGGGCTATTGCCAGTCGGAATGGGAGGAGAAATCCACCTGGAATTGTGTGGGCCTGCAAATATCTAATTGTAGGGATAGCTCTGTGCATGGAAGCTGATGGTGCAGGACGGAGCTGGGGGTCATCGATATCAGGTTTATGGATATCAGCTTTATAACGATATCAAGATTTGCAGGGAAAGCATCTCATTTCCTTCCAAATATCCCAATTTTTGAATGGAAAAAGCAAAAGTGGCAGTTCCCATTTCAAAAGTCAGTATTCCCTGCAAGGGATTTCAATATGAATTATTGCCCCCTCCCCAAAAAGAGCTTTTCTAACCAAGTTTCCCAGAGGGACAGGGACATTTGTAGCAGGCAACAAAGTGTTGTTAATCTCCTGCACATCCAAAATGGAAAACACCACTTCCTGGTGGGATTTCTGCTGTTTCCACTCTAATCTCCCCATCCCTCCTGCTACTGTTTGTATTTGTGGTGTGTCTATTTGAAAAGCAAACAGCATTGCCTCTCCTGCAGCTCCCTGCCTTTGGCTTTGCTTTACATCTATTTGGTTTGCTCAACAGTTTAAATGATGAGTCCCTCACCCTGCAAATGCCTTCTTGCACATGGATGCATGGAGGACGTGCCATGGTGCAAGAAGAGCCCTCGAGCCCCTAAATTGCAGCCAAATCCATCTCAACCCCATCTTCAGCCATTAAAGAAGGGACCTTCCTAATACCCCATCCCAACACAATGACCCATTTGCTCCAGGCCCAAAGGTACCAGTTCACATCAAGGTTGGTGAAGTTGGAAATGGGAAGGGATGGGAAGAGGTTCAGCACATGTGTTTCCATGCCTGGGAAGGGAAAGGATGCTGACATCAGGGAAGGAAAAATCCCCTCCTGCTCCATCCCAGCTTCCACCCCACCAACCATCACTGGTTTAGGGTCCAGACATGAAAGTACTGGTTTGCACCAAGCTGAAACACTTCCGAAAGACAAACCCTAAAAGGAATCACCAACCAAACCTCATTTCCTTGCCTTTAATGAAAACCTAAATAAAACAGGTCATTCCTGATCCCTGGATTTATGGCGATTAAAGGACTCAAGTGTGAACACAAATATGGGATGCTTGGGATGCGATCCCAAAACCAGAGGGTGACCTATAGCCAAAATGCTGCCAAACCACAAGAGGAACACATGTAACTGGGAGGAAGAGGGGTGAAATCCACTCCACTGCTCACAGTGGGTGCTGCAGTGCTCACCCAGAGCTAACCCTGCAGGGTGCTGTGGGTCACACATAGGACCCTCACAAGGGTAAAAGGCACCCAAAGCCACACCAGGAGGGATGCGGTGTTGCGGGTTTGGGATGCAGCCTTTGTGTGGCTTAGGAAAAACAAAAAGCCTGAAGAAAGGCAATTAAAATATTATAATTATTGGCAGTGGAGTATTTGCTTTTATCGGCTCCTGTTGGAAAAGATGCAAATCGAGGGGATTTTAGCATTCCAGTCAGCCCGGCTCCCTCCTGCAGGGCTGGAAACACTTGCTTCAGTCAACTTGGTGATGCTGTGTTGCTGGTTTCCCTCTTATTTTTGCCTTTCTTGATGATGAATATACTCACACTCCCTCCCTGGTAGCTGAGCCCCCTTCATTTGCTCCATCTTCTCTCCCTGCTCATCCCAAGTCCCATACTGGGATGGGGATACCCTTTTCCTTTGCTTTATCTTCTTCCTGTGCTCATCCGAAGTCCCATAATGGGATGGGGATACCATTTTCCTTTGCTGTATCTTCTCCCTGTGCTCATCCAAAGTCCCATACTGGGGTGAGGATACTGTTTTCCTTTGCTCAATCTTCTCCCTGTGCTCATCCCAAGTCCCATACTAGGATGGGGATACCCCTTCCTTTGCTCTGTCTTCTCTCCCTGCTTATCACAAGCAGAGCCCCACAGTGGGATAGTAACATTCCTTTCTTCTGCTGTATCCTCTCCCCCTGCTCATCCTAAGTAGAGCCCCATACTGGGATAGGGATGTTCCCTTCTTTCGTTTACCTTCATCCCATGCTCATCCTAAGTCGCACACTGGGATGAGGATGACATCTCCCTCACCCAAAGCACCCAGGCTGGATGGAAGGCAGCAGGACCCCTCTGCACCGGGACCTTGTAGGATGCTCGAGGTGTTCGCAGTCGAATCAAGGCAGAGGCTGGGGTAATTCTAAGCCGAGAGCACCCTCCTCTGGCCAAATCAGAGCTGGTGCTGGCCAGACCCCCCATTCTATGTGATGACACAGTGTGGTACAGCCCAGCCAGGGGCGGGATGGGTGCTCGGAGGTGATGAACACGGATGCAGCTCATTGCTGTTATCACCATGTCTATCAAGCCGAGATTAATGCGCTCTGTGGAAGAAGTGATGCAGTGCGAGCGGCATAAGCCCTAAGCAAGGCTCCAAAACACATCCTGCTGCAAATCACTGCAGCTTTCCTACTACTTCAGTTCCCTTTGCAAGGAGCATTCCCCTCCTTGCACCTCCTAACCCAGGTAGGACATCACCCCTGTAGGAATGCAGACCCCTGCCCAGCACTAAGGAAAGGGCCCTGGAACATCCCAAACTGGGTTTGTGCAATGCTTCTCCCACATAAATGAAGCAAATTGGTGCAAGATTCTGCTGTTTGGAGCTCAAGAAGTAGCACAAATATATATCAAAGGAATCAGCAAAAAGAAAGGACTTTGTCCTTTATTACGCTCCCAAAACAGCTTCATCCCATATCCAAGTACCCGTCACAATGCAGTACAGAGCTGCAGAGGTTTAATAAACTCTAAGTAAAGATTATAGCACTGTTGGTGGTGTCTTTCCCCCCTTTTCCCTGTCTTTAAAACAGGGACAGTCTTAAATGGAACCTTGTTAAGTGTTCTACAAAGTCCTAGTGGTGACTTCAGACACTGGGTTTGGGTTTAGGAAGAGCATCGCGAGTATAGAGAATGGGCACACACTCCTGTTCCTTGCTTTTAGCGCTCGTCTGGGGAAAGCAGGGAGCAAAACGAAGGCAAAAGGCAGGGAAAATAGTATGGTCCACGGGGATAAATCCTGGCTGCATCATTCCCAAGCTCTAGCTTGGGGGGAAAAAGGGGCATCACAACCTGCCTCCAGTGGGTCCCAGCAGCACCTCCCCATGCCTACAGTGCTCTCCCAGCCGCTCTATCCTTGCATAACCTCAGGGCAGCGCTGAATTAGGCTTTTGACTCACATTCAGTTTACTTTGACCGTAAACCCGACAATAGGATCAAAATGCAGAGAAAAACCATTTCCTCTTCACATCCTTCATCCTTTAGGTCGCATTTGCCATCACATTCCACAAGAGCCGATTCGTTCCCTTTGTTTCTAACCCATTTCGCTGCTGGGCTCTCTGCAGGAAGAGCCAACCCTGAACTTCGAAATGGGGGAGTTCACCCAAAACCCCACTTTCCTCCTCAAAGTAACCCCTATATTGGGGCAGAAGCTTGGGGTTGAGGATGCTTTCCCAGCAGAAGCAGCCCAGCTCAAGCCCTAAGAGCCACCAAAGCAACAGGCTGCTGGAAATGAACCAAACCAAGGCTTCCTTCTTATTATTTCTCTTTTGTTTGCCCTTGTTGTGAAGAAAACTCTATTTTAACCCTAATTGCCTCCCGATGGTCATGATTAAGGCATGGCTGGGTGATTTGCATTATAAATGCCATAGGGCTTTTGGTCCAAGCCCTGATGGGCTTGGTTAACACCTACTTGGTTTGTGAATGCCTCATTGCAGAAAGCTTCTCGTTCCTCCGGTGGTCACCAGCTCACCTTCCCCATCAGAGCAGCAGTGAAAAGGAGCAAGGCAGACACTCATGGGGGTTTATTTAGCCCTTGGGGCAAAATGAAGCATCCTGGAGCTGTTTTCTTATCCTGGGAGTGGGAATGGGCTGGCCCATTCCCAGCTGGCTTTGGTCATTGTTCCAAGTGTTCCCACAGGTTGGAAGTAGCTGTAGTAATTAGGAGTTAAATCTCTATTTAGGGAACAAAGCAGCTAACACAGAGTGTGGTGATGTGCTCCAAAGTCACCCCCATCGACTTCTTCCCTGGTCCCAAACACCATTATTCATCCCAATTCATATGGGAGCATAACAAGCCCTCTCAGCATCACCTATAAAGAACCATCAGCATCACCAATGAGGAGCCATCAGCTCCCAACTTGCTGAGGGCTGAAAGCACAGCAAGGCCTGCATGCAGGTCTCACACACAGCTGTGATTAATACAACCACCCCAGTAGGGAAAACCCAAAATAGAGCCATAGTTTGGGGAATTTAAAAGTTATATTTGGCCTTAAACACAATAGAAAGGGATAATTACACAGCCAAAATACCCACCTTTGAAATATTTTCGATGAAATCTGCATATTAAAAGAATCCCCGTGAGAAATCACATAAAACAGCAAAAAATTCAAGTGGAAACAAGTTGGTAAATAATGAATATGTATTAGAAAACATGAAATATAGTTTCACTTCCAAAGTAAAGGAGTTGCTAGGCTGGTAAATACCAGCCTATAAAGAGCACATTGCAGCAGAGCCTTAGTGTATTGAGTCTTAGGTGAGGTTTCGTGAAGGCTCAATCCAACCCACTCGGAAGCTCCATAAATGGCCTTTTCCATGGTTGTTTTGCAGATTAAAACACAGGGATACGGACATCACCCTTATTTTCTTTATGACTTTGTATAAAGCTGCATTATGAGTTGCATTATCGATACACGGGTAACCAATGTACAGGGGGTAATACAGAGAAATTGTACAAGGGGTTAAAGGAATTCATTTGCTTAAACAAAAGTATTGTCTGTCCTAAGTACCTGCCATTGCCACCTTGCCAAGGCATTGATTACTGCTGGAGGGGGAGAAGCAGATGCAGTTCTACTGACAAAAGCAGATGATTGGTCCTGCTGATAAGCCTGGAGAGGCAGACTGGGTGACCAAGCCATAAGACCATGACAAAAGCACAGGTGTTTGGTCCTATTGATAAGCGGCAGGAGAAGCAGACTGGGCGCCGACTAAACCCTAAGGCCAGGTCTGAAGGTTAAAAGGTGTAAAGTTTAAGAGGAAGACTCATTTACTTCATCTTGAAGACCCCTACCCACAGGAGGAAGACTCATTTACTTCATCCTGAGACCCCTGCCCATGATCAGAAGGGGCACTGCGCAGGTGCAAAGGACCTTCCGGCTCATTATAACAGGAAGCAGGGATAGATACTAAATATGTATAGGGGAATTGAGAAACCTCATGTCTACGTATACCTTAAGAGAATAAATGTAAAGGGAGAACAACCCTAAGGTGTGCATGCTTTGGAGGAGCCATCCCCATGCACCTCAGCGCTGAATAAAAGCAAACCTACTTTACACCTTTAACGAGTTGTGGAGTCTATCCGCGCATCACAAAAGACACATTTAACCCCAGAAACCATGAAAACAGCCACACTATAAGGCTGGAGAAAAGTATGCATGTACAAGAAAACATGGGAGTTGGAATAAACCAAAGAGGGGGATGCAAATCCCACTGGAAATCACCAGCTGGAAAAGCAAAGGGGAAAAAACGATGTCTTCATGACATTAAGAGCTGGAAACTCATCCCCACCTCTAATTCATCTTGCATTCATTGCTTTCCACACATGCAGGGCTGCCTAAAGCCTGTATCCTCCCCAGTCACGTTGCCTGCTGCAGCCCTTCCCACATGGAAGCAAATCTCAGCTCTCACCAAAAACACCCATTCCCACCAGTAAATACCATCAGCACCCAACTCGAGCGAGCCTTAAGGCTTGCTAAAACCAACGAGGAAAGGCAAGCACATACATACATTTTAAATAACATGAGTCTGGGGCTATTTTCTCACACCAACAGCCTCTCCAGCACAACCCACCACATCCCCCCTGCCTCCCCAGCAATCCTACCTGAGCCAAGCTCTGTCCAGCAAAGAAACACCTCCCAAAAGCTGGTTTTCTTGCCCAAACAGAGCCAAAAGCACCAAGGATCCAAGCCAAAGCACTGCAGCAGCAAGGAGCAAACCCCCCTGCACACAGCCATGCCTAAGGGCATCCCTCCAAGTGTGCCTAAGAAAGGTGAAGAGGAGCTTCCCCATTCCCAAACTGGTGAGTGTGAACCCTTTGAATAGCCAATGGACCCCTGCCGGCATCTGGGTTGGGCCTCTGCCTATTCCTCCAATGGTGATTTGGGCTCTCCCAAGTCCTGGTTTGGGATAGTGGAGAAGCAAAGCATCACCCCAAGAGCTAGAGGGGAGCAGCATGTGCAGGATGTGAGATTTGCACCCCTCCATTGGTTCACCACAATTCCTGCTCTGTTTTACCCCAAAATACAGAGCCTTTGGGACAGAAGGAAATAAAGGGATGTGGTTTTGGGTTCAAGGGTTTCATAAGTGGACAAAATCTCCCTTCTGACCCCAGGGCTCCAAAATGGTTTAATCTGAGCATCTAGAGCCCTGAACAGGGAGGCAATAGGGGAAAACAGGGCTCTGTTGTGTATTTCTTGATTGCATTTCAAACATTATCTTATAGTTAGC
Source organism: Melopsittacus undulatus (assembly GCF_012275295.1). Classification (NCBI taxonomy): domain Eukaryota; kingdom Metazoa; phylum Chordata; class Aves; order Psittaciformes; family Psittaculidae; genus Melopsittacus; species Melopsittacus undulatus. Next base: position 6,006,997 of record NC_047541.1, read on the forward strand.
ATAGTAATGAAGATGAAACCTATCTGAGCCCATGGAGAGGAGCTGGCTCTTCCTGCTGCTGGTAGCAGGAGGCAGAAGCAATAGCCCTGCACAGGGAGCATCCATGCAGACACATCTGGAAGTGAAGCATCACTGGAGAAAGCAGGAGGCTGAGCCAAGCCCATCTCATGCCACAGCTTTAGGGCTTCGTGTGTTGTTGCTGGTGAGTGTTAAGGGCAGGTCTGATATCCATAAATCACCATATTACTCATTTTGAAGCATTGCAGGCTGACAGCTGTTACATGAGCACATTGTTAGGAGCTGTCAGGCAGTGATACATAGTGCCTTTTACAACATATGTTGACTCTTATCTAATGTTGTTCCATAATTAGCCCCAGGGAGCAGGAATCTGGGCTGGGTGATCTCGGCTTAACCTTTCCTGCCTTGGGGAAAAGGGCAGAGCCGGGAGGAACAGGGAAAGTTCCATGGATGCAGGAGGAAGCAGAAGGAGTGTGGATGTGAGTGGTACCCACAACCCATCCACCTGCAGATGGAGCAGCTCCCAATGAGTTCCCATGTCCCTGAGCATTCCAGAGCTGTCACAAGAGGTAAAATCAAGCTCCCAGGGATGTGAGAGCTTTCCTCCTGAATTCCAAGCTCAAAACATGGTCCTGGGGGTCCAGGAAGAAACCCAATGGTACTTCCATACATGGATGGAGGGGGAAGGCAGGGGTGATTTATTGCTGGGGATAGCAGATGAATGAAGGAGCAGATGGTGGAGTTAATGAGTGGAAAGGGTAGATGGATGGACAAAGAGACAAGGGAGAAAACACCGTAACAGATGGTTGTGCTTCTACATGGATGAGGACAAACACACTCATGTGTCCTCCCAGCCATGATGATGCCACACATGGTTCTCAGAGCAAACTACTGGGAGAACAGGTACTGGGACCCCTCCTGTGGAGTGGGAGCAGGGTTTGGTCCCCCTGCATCAGCACAGCCATGCCCAGCATCTCCCCTTGGTCCAAACATGGTGCAATGAGACTGGAAACTGGACATCTCCAGCTTCCAGACCCGGCTGCAATGATTCTCCTGCATCCCAGAGCTGCATTCATATACACACAAAGAACCACCAGTCACCACCCTGCTCACACCCCCTCCATTCAAATCACCCTTCATGAGCATCTTTGCTGTCACCAACCATGATAAACCCCTCTCCTTGAACCATTGCCAGGCTCCTGTTCAACCAAACCAAGCCTCAGAGTACTCCAAAGATGCTCTCAGCACTAAGCTTGGTGGTTTCATCCTGCAAGAGGACAAACCCAAAGGGACCCTTGGCTCCAATGGGGACATGATCCGACTGCAGCAGCCTCTTGGGCTCTTTTCCTTTCCTTGCTGCAGCTGCTGGAGCTTGAAATGCAGGAGAGAGGAAATAAATCAATAAGACATGAAGATAAATGCACTTTTCAGTGCTCGCGTGTCGCAGCCCATCCTCTGGTCATGCATAAACTCACCAGTAACATGCAAACAGTGCTGGTCCTGCCACACTGGCCTCAATGGCATCTCCTGTTCCCCCTGACATCCAGAAGGATGCTTATTCCCACTCAGGATGCAGAAATCCACCTTTTGGGGTGTGAAGCATTCACAGACCCACCAGAGAGTGAAAGCTGAGGACTGGAGACCACAAGTGCCCATCAGATCACTGCCTGGGGATTACAATCCTGGCAGCCCCATGGCCGAGCACAGACCTCTCCTGCTTCTCCATCACCTCCTTCCACACCTTCATCTCCACCCCACACAAGCCATTTCCATGGATGTCTCTGGGAAGGAACCCCAGCCAGGCTTGGATAAGATCTTACAAAGCAAAGGAGCAAAGCCTGGAGAAATAGATTTTCCCAGTGTTTTTACTCCCTGCAAGCACCATGGATGGGTTTGAGCTGGGATTTTACACAGGGAGATTTGAGGCCTATTTTCTTCCCATCTATCAGATGAACACAACAGTGAAGTAAAGCACCAGGCTAAGACCTGCTTTTATGAGAGATTAGGGCTAACTTAGTTGTGTTTTGAGCTACTAAAAGCTTATAAAGCCCCCAAAGAACAGACTGCAAGCCTTGGAGCAACCTCCCAGGGCTCTGTTAAGAGAAAGTCAATGTAAAGTTAATGTGCAGCTTGCTTTGCTTTGCAAACAGCAAGAATGGACTGCCCGGAGAGGAGGGTTTATGGGGGAGAAAAGGGGTTTGGGTCCTCTGCATGGAGCCATGGTGCAGCTCTGCTCACCCAGGAGTAAACCCCATCCATTGTTATGGATGGATGTGAATATAAACCACCAGCTTCTCAGCTGGAAAGTACTTTATAAGGCATTACAGGACCATCAAGGACTTGTTTCAGGCAGTGTGTGGAAGCCAAGGAGCTGGTTGGCAGCAGCCCCATTGAGAATGCTGTGGTTAGTACCCTCCTCACTCAGACCCAGCTGAGCTTCCCCTCATCCCAGGGGCTGCCAACAGCCTTTCCTCGTCCCTCCTTCATCCCAACATCCATGTTTCCTAGGATAACACCATAGGAGTGGCTGCTTTTCCCACATAAAGAGCTTAATTTCTATTCTATTGACCCTGGCAAACACAGTCTTCAGGCAGCGGCTGGTAGAGGAAAAGCAGTAAAGCCGCAGAGACCAGCAGTACAGTGAGAAGGGCTCAAAGCTCCCACCCTGAGGGGCTTAGGAAAGATCTTTGCCTCATCTCACTCCATGGAATCATAGTTGGGCCAAGAAGGGCAGATCCAGCCCCAGGAGGGGTTTCTGTTCTGCACATGAGCATCCATCCCTTAGGTTGACTCCATCCTGTATCCACCACACAGAGGGTGAGACGTGGCAGGAGCAGCATCTGCCCTGAGCAAAGCTTCTGATCTGTGGTCCGAGGCCCCTGTGCTGCTTGCTAATCAGTGGCCTCCACATTGAACCCCATGGGCAGACCTTTTTCCCTGCCAGGTTCCACAACCTCCCATGAGCAAGCCCCAGAGATGTGCCCCAGCCCCATCTATTAAGGCAATGGAGGATGTTATCCACCTCAACCAGGCACCAGCTCCAGTGCAGGGAAGGAATTGCATGAGCTCCATTTGTATTTGCTTGAGCCAAGGAGGAAAACGTAATTAAACATGGTGTTGGGGCTTGAAGGAGCTGGGGATGGGGCTGGAATATAAAGCATGGCTGCTTCCCGCAGATCAGAGGGCAATATTAATAAACCCACTGAGGGGGACTGGAGGATCAGCTGGTGATATTGATGAATGTAAAACAAAGACAAAGCAGAAGGGGAATATTGGATGGTAAAGCTGGTAACAAAGCAAAGGGGATCACCTTGACAGCAGGCTGCACACAGCTTTGTGTCCTGCTTCCCAGGCAAAGGGTGGCCTCAAGAGCTCCACAGCTTGGAATGAGGTGGATTTTGGCCTGATGGGCTGCTACCCCCATTGCTGCACACACAAACCTGCATAACCCAGAGCCAGGTCATGATCTGACATCAATTTGGGGCTAGGAGCAAAGGGATGTGTAGGAGGTGGAGATGCACAGGGAATGGGATGAACAGGGAATGAGGATGTGCAGGGGATGGGGATGTGCAGGGGACGGGGATGAGCAGGGGATGTGGATGCACAGGGAATGGGGTTGTGCAGGTGATGGTGAACGGGGACAGCAACAGTCAGGGGCTGTGTGGGAGAGCAAAGCAGGGCAAGTTGTGGTACACAGCACTGGAGATGCCCACTGCTTGCTCCATCAGCTCTCGGGATGGAGTGGACAGGGTTGGGGGGAGAAGGACAGGGACCCCTCCGAGCCTGCCTGGGTGCTTGGCTTACTGCTACTCCCAAACACAGCCTGGCTCAGAAAGAGCCCCCGAGTGTGTGTTAAATGAAAGAGCATGTCTTCTGGAGTGACTGGAGTGATGGTTTCAACATGAAACATGCAGGAATGGTGGTGTCAGAGCCAGTGTTAATTCCAGTCAGGAATTCAATGCTAGGCAGCAACTGCCTCCAGCCAGACCTCTCTGCAGAAGGCAAGGTGCTTCCCCATAGGGTGGGAGCTACATCCCCATCCCCCTGCCACCACCACCAAGGGTACCAAGGCTACCCAGGAGCATCCTTCATCCCAGGACCCCCACACCCTTAATGAGCTCCTGCAGCTCCACAAGCACCAGAATATCCCAACAACTTCATCCCTAAACACCCCCCAACCCCACTGTAACCTTACAGTGAACTCATCACACACACACCCCATTACACTCCATGGGATGCTCAGGGCCAACAGAAGCCCAGCATCCTTCCCGCATCCCAAAGCAGCAGCATCCTCTCCACAACAACCTCCGCAGGCAAATCCAACCCAATGACAGCAAAAAAGCCTCTTTTTTAGCAAATGTTTATTTATATCAAAATACAAAACATTTCTGAAGCAGGGTAATGTTACATGAGGAGCAAGTTAATAGATTCCAAAACCCATCGTTCTCCTACAGCATGGCTACTTGTACGTAACATTGCAACACTGCCAGAACTTCTCTCATCGTGGGGACATTGAAAGGAAACCAACATAAAAAGTCAGTCTAGGAACATGCAATGGGACCGGCGAGAAAATCAAGTGCTCAGGAGGCCTTAAAATCCCAACAGGCAGAGACCGAGGGACCAGTATTCCCAGTAAGGCAGGGCTTCAAATTCACGTTGTCCAATTGGTGTTGGTTTTGAGCCTTTAATCATTAACTGACAACAGTCCAAGAGCCAAAGAGACCCAACTTTCTTGGCAGAGTGGGATTATTGCTTAGAGCTATCAAAGCAGCCCCAGCTCCCCATCCATCCCCAAGGGAAGATGGGGAAGGGCAGGGATAGGGCTCGCAGGGCAAGAGCAAGGAGAGATCTGCCTTGGTCGAGCCCTGCTTAGGTTGGGCTGAGCTGGAAGATGTAAAACCCCCATGGCAAAGGGTCTCGATGGGTTGTTATCCCCTTGGAGATGAGCTCGGAGGTTGCCCAGGAGGAGCCATCAGTGCTCCCAGCGAGGTCTCAGTTACCTGCCCAGGGCAGGCTTAGCACCCAGTGGGAAAGAGAGTTTGGGGTGAGGGACCCCCACTTGTGCCCCTCATCACGTACCTGGGGAGTGATGCTGCAATTTGGCTTCCCCTCCCTGCGGTCCCAGCCCAGCTCCAGGTAGGAAGCTGGGTATTCCCGGGAATGCCGAGCACGCTGCCGCCGTCGGTCCCTCCTGATGGAATTTTAGTGGCCTTCGTGAGCACAGAGGCCGAGAGCAACAATTACAGATACAGAGATTATATAGAGCACGGAATAAGTTTCATATAAGGCTTTGGTACAGCACCATCATGTCAGATTTCTTTGTAAATCCTTTACAGAAAAAAAAAGCTGACTGAAAAAATAGTGGTTTGTTTCTCTATTTTATTATTATTATTTTTTATTATTATTATTAATTATTATTATTATTTTTCTCTTGAGGAACATACCTGAAAGTTCAACAATTAACCCCCTAGTTGCCATCTGGGCTCCCCTCCAATGCTCTTTTTGCTGTGTGCAACTGCAAACCGAAGCGACTCGACCCCAACTCCTCCATGGAGTCTCCTTGGGATCCTCTTGTATCCCAAAGGGTGATACAGCCCACCCGGCTCGCAGCATCCATCCTGCCCATGCAGGCAGCAGGTCGCAGTGCACAAGGCAGTAGAATCAACACCACAAAGCTCCAGCAGCTGAGAGCTACTCATTGTTTAGTAAAAACCCAAAAGAACCCCCCAAAAAAGAACTAAGAGGAAAGAAAAGTCACGACGAGAAACAGGATGGAACCAGCGGTCCTAAAGATTCCTTTATTGTTATGGGGGGAAAAAGGCAGTTCCACTGGTTCCCATTGAAACAGCACCAAAGAGCACCCTAACGTATGTTATAGATCGGAATACTGGACATTCAAGAAATGGAAGTGAGGTTGGATGGTCTTAGTCTTTCTATCCACAGGCAAGAAGTTCTTCCTAAAGAAGAGGGAAAAGATGTTGCAAGCAACCAGAGACCTGGTGGATCTGGAAGAAAATCCTGCCTTAGGGAAAACATGATGGAGTTAGGAGGGAATGAAATCAAGAGCTACCTAAGGGAGGTCTATGAGGGTTCAGAGACTCTACAAACCTAGCAAAGGGGAGTAAAAAGTCTGGGCTCTCCAGGAGAGACAGGGATGCAGACTGGAGATGTTCCCCATGGGATCCAGGGATGCTCCCCTTGGAAAGCTGGAGATGCTCCCCTGGAGCTCCAAGGATGCTCCCCAGGAGACCCAAGGATGCTCTCCTTGGAGAGCTGAAGATGCTTCCCTGGAGATCCAGGGATGCTCCCCCCAGGAGAGCTGGAGATGCTCCCCCAGGATCCAGGGACTGCACATGTGCAATCTCTGAATGCCCAAAATGATGGCTCCAGTAACTTAGGGCAACCTAGATGCGTCCAGAAGGATTTCTATTTCTATGGGGCTTTTCCAAGCAGGAAAGGCAAAGGAACCAGAGCCCGCACAGCCTAGGGAAGGTCCTGCAGCCCCCCAGGAGCATCCTCTGCCTGTTGTCTACCAGCCCCATAGATAAGAAAAAGGAGGAGTTTGGCCTTAAAGTGCATCTGGGAGGGCAGGAAGCAGGTCCAGCGCCTCCCACCAAGCCAAACCCTCCCACAGCGCTCTTCCCACTGCTCCCAAAGCCAAGCAGGAAGAGCCTGGAAAGGGGGAAGGAAGCAAACACCCCTTCTTCCCCCCCAAAAAGCAAGCTCCTGCCAGCAGGCAGATGGAGGAAGCAGGGTTGAGTGTACCAAAGGAAAAGATACCATCAGAGTAAATGATTCCAAGGGAAGCAGGACGATGGCGTTGGCGCGGCCACCCCTCCATCCCACGGCACGTGGGGAGGAGCAGCTCTTGACGTGTCTGTTTGGCATCCAGAGGGTTAACGGTGGCGAATGTGCTTTGTAAACATCTGAGTTGTGTGTTTCCTTCTTCTTTTTTCCTGTTTTTTTTCTGTAAGTGATTCCAGGGGAAATAGGGAAAGGAGAAAGCTGCCCACCCCCCCCAACCCATCCCAGCACTACCCCAAAGCCCCACTGCTTGGAGGCAACGCAGCCCCTCGAACCAGTGAGAAATCTCATTCCTCCTCTTCCTCCTCCCATCCTTTGCCTTGTTTTAACATAGAAAATACTCACTTAATGTATTTACCTCTAATAAATGCAAGTTAGTCCCATCAAACATGCTTTTGCTTCGATATCAAGAATTGGTGCTGAACAACTCTTGGCTTGATATTAGAAACATCCCAACACCCCCCACCCCCCCTCCCAACCCTCCCCATCCCCATCCCGACAAAGAAGACAGAAATATCATGGAAAATACAGGTGACACCTACGGAGGACATGAGGGGACCAGCTCCTGGGCATTACATTCGTGCCTCAGCCCATGACAACAGTGAGGGTCCTCTGCCTGGTCCCAGAGGCATGAAGCACCCAACGTCTGCCCCACCATCCCCTGTCTCCATGCAGAGACATCTGAGCCCCCAAAACAGCATCTGGGTCCCCACCCCATAGTGGTAAGGACCATGGGACCAAGCTGGAGGGGAGCAGAAGCACCGCTGCCCAAAGGCAATCCCCAAATCCTGCCCTAAAGGAAGCAGAGGGGATGGTTTGCCACTCCTTGGCATCGCTCAGTCCCAAAACTGGCTCTTCTTCCCCTCACCACACAGGGAAAGGGGATGGCGGGTCCATACTGCTTTGCAGGAAAGGCCCTGAGCACCCCAGCACCTTCTCCATGGTGCCTGCTGCCCACCAAGCCAGGGCTCCATGCCATTCCACACACTGGGAATGGAGCTTCGCATCCTGCCCCGGGTACCAGCAGCCTGCACGGCACCAGTAAAACCCTGATGCTTGGAGATCTTGTGTTTGTTAGAGAGGTATTGACGTGCCTACAGAGAAGGTGCCCTGCTCCAGCCGGGAATAGGGACCTATGGGGACCTCACCACGGCCACCCAGGCAGCTCCATAAACCATGGGATCCATAAGGACTAACACCAAGGTGGCAAGGATGGATGCCCAATGACACCCAGCGAGGTAGCGGTGTGGGGAGCCTGTCCCCACAGCGTGTCCCCCTGTCCTGTGCCACCCTACAGGCCTCATCCTTCCCGTTGAAAATAGCACCCCTGGAGCTGAAATTCCTCTGGAAAAGCAAGAAAACCCAAGCAAGACACAGCCCTCAGTGGGAAAACCACTTCCTTACCGGCAAGCTGGCAGCAAACGGGGTGCCCAGGCTCCCCCCATCCCGGGGGTTTTCCCCTTTTCCCTCCCTTTTCCATGTTTTTCCCTATTGAAACAGCAAACAGCAGCGATGCTGGGACGGCAGCCAGAGCCAATGGAGCCCTCTGAGCGCCCCCAGCCTTACCCAACACTCCTCTCCTTGGCCACCGTATTGCTCAAACAGCACTAGGCATGGATACAAAAATAAAACAGCTATGTGACTTAGATATATAGAATTTATATATATATATATAGATAGATTTGTATATATATATTTTTGTCTATTTATAGGTGGATGGAGAAGCAGAGAAGCCAAAGCGCAAGAGGATGGCCAACTACTCGCTCTGCTCCCATTGTTCCCACTCTCCCCCTGCCTCTGCCAGCCTTGATCCCGCTGCACAGAGGTTTCTGACACCTATGTCTAAGGAATTCACTTAAATACTTCCTCTTTCCCCCCCCCCATCTAAAATAGAAAGTGACTATCTATTTGTTTCAGGTTTGTATATACAATGCAGGTTCCAGACACCAATATCGTTTCTTTAGATAGAGATACTGGGGCTCAGTTGCAAAGTAGTTCTTTTGTTTTATAACAGAAGTGCCCAGGGGAAGGGGTGGGAATCACAGGAGCTTCCAGACCACAGGAATGCCTTATCCTGGCATGATGGGCACCCCCTTTGCAGCCCTCTTGGTCCCCTGGAACCTCAGGAGAACAAGAATAAAAGCCTCCCCTAGGAGAGAAATTGGTATTTTGGATGGTAAAGCAAAAATCTGGGCAAAGTCTCCCCCATAGCACATGTCCCACCCCATTCCAACCAGGATAAATCCTTAACTACCACTACAGCACCTGCTTTCCATGTCCAAACCCCCCTACAGCCTGGACCAGCCTGCCTGTGCCCTATTTCTCCTGCCCACCCTCTCCCCACTATGGTCCTTTATCCATCCATGCATGTATCAAAAGGCAGCCAGAGCCTTGGGATTTGGGGATGCAGCCCTGGGATTGGGGACGCTCGTTGGCATAGGGCCCGAGGTCACCCAGCAAGATGCCCACTGCCAACACAAGTGATGAGAAGCTGCCAGCTTAGCAGAAACCTGCCCAGTCAAAGCACATATAAATAGGGGAAAACAGGGAAACATGGCACTGGGAGGTCCCCACTCTTCCCAGTTGCTTGGGAAGGGGAACAGGCTCCCACCTCCAGCCCTTTCCCAGGAAGCAGCAGCTCCACATCACTAATGGGAATGGAATTTAACCTCAAGTTTCCTCTTTTGCTGCCAGATTGGAGGTGACATCCCTGCTCCTGCAGCCTCCAGCCCTCACCTCCAAGAGGAGCAAACTGCACTTCCCAGCTGACACAGGCAGGGAGGAATAAAGGTACTCAGCCAAAAAGACAGCCAAGGTGAAGAGGGGTAACGGGAGCAAGCATCTCATTGTCTTTAACAGCCCAGACGGCACGGGGATGGGCTCCCGCAGAGCATCCAGCCTGAATTCAGCCAGCCCCATGGTGCCAGGACAGGCTCTGCTCTCATTACAGAACAGATATTAACAGTCCTGCTAATGAGGTTTAAAAAAGCCAAAAGGGAAGAAAAGCCAGGGATAAGAACATCTTGTGCCAGCGAGGAGCCACTGCTGGGCCCGTCTGGCACCGCGTTCCTCATCCCAAGTGACAAATTTAGCCGTATCCCTTCTCATCCCTTCTGACTCACGCTTTTTCTGGGAAGAACAGATGCTTCCGCATCAGTAACCGGAGAGCAGCATCTAGAGGGACCTAAGGGAAGGGTTCCTGCGTGGTGCTGCCTCTGCTTTAAGCGACTGCACCAACGTGATGGCCCTTTCCCATGCCATGGGGAGGACCTGGCACTCCTGATTCTCAATGTCACGGCCTGGGGTGAGCCACATACAATAAATGAAGCACCAAAAACAAACGGGGAGGGGGGTAATGAGTATCAAAAGCAGGATTTGGTTGTGTGCAGCAGGGCTGCAGTGCCTGGTCCATTCCCAAATCCCGTTGCTCCTAACCCCTCCACTCAGCTTTGTCCATCCCAATCCCCCCCCTATGCAGGACGGCTCTAAACACTCTCCCCTAAAGACAAACATACCCCCAACATGCAAATCTATTGGACTTCTGCATACATCTACCTTTGTCCTATGCTTCTCTATGTATTTATAGCTCATATATACAGTGTTTGAACTCCAGTTCCTTGGAAAGATTTCCTGCCACAAAAAGCATCGACTCTGCCACATGGGACACGTGGAAATGCCTGAAGGCAGCCAGCAGCTGGCCCAGCCTCGCTGAAGAACACCCCAACCCAAGAACCACAGCAGAAACCAACCCAGGGCTCCAGAGAACTCCCAAATCTGCATCACTGCCAAAGACAGGCTGCAAGGGACAAGCACATCTCAAATGCATGTGCCATGCCCAGATGCCATCACTAAGCCTTGCAGGACTACGCCTGCTGTGAGAGCACACCTCCAACCCTGGAGGTAGGGCCTGCAAAGTTGATATTCCCTTTATATTCCTTATACATCCATATATCCAAACACCATCACCTCCAAAGGAAGGGCTGAACCTCCGAAGGGTGGTACTGAGGATACACCACCAGATCAGCAACCTGGAGCCCATCAGTGACCAAACCCAGCCTCCAAATCACACCAACACACAGCAGCAGCAGTAAGCAACCTACCCTGGGAAAACCATCACCTGAGCTCATGGGGACCACTCTGCTCAGGGAGCACCTACACATGGACCCAGTGAGGCCACAGAACCATGACTCCTGCCACGGTCTCCACATCCCAGGGCCATGGCAGGGCTGGGAAGAGACCCTGAGACCTTCCATCCTTCCATCTTCCTGTGGAGGCAGTTAAGAGCAGGCACAGAAACAGGGCCCCATAAGCGGACCATAAACGTCCCCTCTCTCCCATTTACACCAACGTGCGTTTCCCTTCATGCCAACGTTGCAAAACCGAGACCACCAGTGGGTGTGCATGGCAAAGTCAACTTAAAAATCCATGGCTGATTGCTCAGCAGCTCCTGCTGGAAAAGCAATGGGACAGCACAGGATTGATGGAGAGGGTGTGAGGAACAGCATCCCATAACTACCCCCTCTTCCCGACGGATCTCAGCAACATTCCCGTACCTACCTCTCGGTGTCACCCGGCAGCCGAATCCTGCACCCCGATGGTGATGGAGAACAGCACCGGAGCATCCCCACCATGGCCACCTCGCAGCAGGAACCACCTAAAGCCAGGTTGGTGCCCACTGCAGTGATGCCTTGGGTGGAACCCAGGGCCAAATATTCCTGTGATTCAGAGGCATCTCTTCACTTTTGGCCCAGGATTTGCCAAAGGACCTAATGAAATGCATCGAGTTCAGAACGTGCAAGGAGGAATCGTGTGCTTACTGCTACAGGGAGAGCCGTCTACCTCCGACAAGCTTAGCAAATAAGAGAGTTGGGCCCAGGGAGATAAAAACCATGATATATTTTGCAGCATGAAGGAGAAAAATGAAAGGAAGGAGATGAAGCAGCAGCAGCAGCAGCTGTGTTTGCAAACCACCAAAGCGAAACGGAGTTCAAACAGGGATGAAATGGGGGAAGCGTTTGGCATCGTCGGACACAGCTTCGATGTCCCAGGTCCGCGGGAGGAGAGAAGGGGAAACCAGAGGGCTGGGAGAAGCCAGGAGGTTGCCAAAGCAAGAGGTGAGCCCGTCTGCCAAAGCACAGCCCGAGTCTATTGGAAGTAGCTCGGTCTAGCAGGGAAAGGAGTTAAGGATGGTTTTTAGGGAAGAGCCGCTTCCATGAGGCGCCCGGGCGGGATTTCCCACTCCAGCAGCATGGCTGAAAGAGAGAGGGCTGCAGCTCCAGCCTCTAAAGGTCGAAGACCATGAAAAGCAGGGGGCCCAGTGGCTCAAAACACCTGCAAAAGGAAAACAACTCTCAAACAGACTGACCCAGCAAGCCGGCGCGCTCCATCAACCTTCCAAAGCCTCTAGAGCTCCTTAAGACGGGACAGGGGCACAGTCCCGAGGTAGCGACCTCAAGAGCCCGAAGACATCACTTTGCCCATAGGAACGGGCGTCATAAACAGCTTGGAAAGCACTCAAAGGATAAAAAAACACCCAACCTTCTATTAGAGAGGTTGAGGCAACAAGAGCAAAAGGAAGAGCAGGTCAGCACGAAGCCTCCCCCCGGCCCCCATTGTCACCTGTCCATCAGGAGCAGCCCACTGACGTTGCCGGCGAGCTGAAGTTACCCAGGCAGAGTGTTCCCGCTGGCGAGCGGGTGAATGGCATTAAATCAATTCAGATCCGAGCGGATTCTAGGGAAAACCCCCTAAAAACACACTCAAAGCAAAGAAATCGGCAGTCATACCGTTAGCGAGGTTGAATTCTCACTCTGATAGTTGAGGTTCTTAACATCACGTACTCAATAGAAAGCCCCAGTGGAGGCTGGAAGGAGAGGGCATTCCTACAACACCCTCCCTCCTTCCCAAGACACACCTGCTCACGGTTTGAAGACCACCTACAACGATGTTAAAGCTCCGAGATATCACGTTATCGAGTTAGAGGATTCATTGTCAACTGGTTCAAACCTAAGTGAGGGCTTTGAGACTGGAAAAGACACAGCGCTCTGCCTTTTGGGGTCGCAGGGAGCTGATTGTCCTGCTGGAAGAGGAAGCACAACCTCCAAACCCAGGTATTTCTAGGCAGGAGGATCAATACACTCCAACCTAAAAGCTCCCAGGGAATGTGGCATGGTTGGAGTGCTGTATCCCAGCTGAGAGCTCACGTCTTTGTCCAAACATCTAAGCCCTTGGAGGTTCAACCAGCAGCAAGAGCAATAACCAAGGCAAAGCAGAATTAAAGGCGAGATTGTGGAGAATCTCTTGGCAATTCTACCTGGGAATAAACAAAAGTTTCGGATGCAAATGGAGAGCCTGGGGCAGAAAACATGCCTAAAGGCTCCTGGATTCTCCTGATGCTTCTTCTAGACAGCCCGAATCCGCTGGAAGCAAGAATATCCACATGAAACACTCGGTGGTTTATTCCCAGGCAGGCTGGAGGGTTTAGCACTCAGAGGAAGAAGTGTGCAAATCTGGATGCAGTGGTTGATTTTACCACTTCAAAACCCCCCAACACCTCTAAATCTCTTAAAGGGAGGGATCACTTGGTATTAGCACTCAGCATCTAGGCAGCACTTGCAGTCTGGAGGTGACCAAAGTGCTTGTTCAAAGTGCTCAAATATGACTTATCCCCATTTTACAGATGGGAGAACTGAGGCACAGAAAGGTCGAGTGACTTGCCCAAGGCCACGCAGTCAGAGAGTGGAGGCAGAGCAGGAAAGGGAGCCCGGTTGTTCTCGGAGTCAGGCTACACCTTTCCTGCTAAAGGGAAAACAAAAGGCCTGTGCAATCCAGAAAACCACCAGCCGCCAAACCTACCCCTATGTGTGGTGAAATACATTCTGGTGAAGAGATACAACAGCATCACCAAGAGGGGAACAGCAGGTCTCGGATGGAGCAAAGGGAAGGACACAACCCTGGTGGGGCTCACAGCCTCCACGGCCAGGCTGGAGCAGGAGAAAGAAGTGGGGGAAAAGAGGGAAACCAGCAGCAATGTGTTTGAAGCCGACGCGAAAGGCCGGGCTTAGCTTCACATAGATGGTCCAAGGAGCCATCATCCATCTCCATCTGCAGAGCTGGGGGGTTTTCCAGCTGCTTGCAGGGGGTTCAGCATCTGCTGATGGAGGATTTTGGGACCCCATGGCCAAACCCCCTTGGTCTACATGCCTGTGTCCCCCCTGTTTGGCAGTTGTGAGTCAGGATTACAGACGTTACCGCAGGAAGAAATCACATTACTACATAGCACTGAGTGTACCAGTGATAACACAAAGTGTCAGAGAGAATACATCAAAACCACCCTCATCACAGCCAAGGGACACCAGACTTGGGGGGCAAAGACCCTTGGTTCACAGCAGTCCCATACCTGCATGCTCACACACGTTAACAACGTTCAAACACACATAGAAATGGTGATTCCTCACATCTGGAACAGGCTGCCAAAGGAAGCTGTGGCTGCCCCATTCCTGGAAGTGTCCAAGGCCAGGCTGGACAAGGCTTGGAGCAACCTGCTCTAGTGGAAGGTGTCCCTGCCCATGGTAGGGGGTTGGAACTGGATGAGCTTTCTTTCCAACCCAAACCAGTCTGGGATTCTATCTCAGACCAGTTCAAAGGCTCAGGGTCTTTCTGGTTTTCCCTTTCAAAGACAGGTAAGGAAAGATGTCACAGATGGTTTTGCTGCTGTTATCTTCACACAAAAGGAGGCTGGGAAGGGGGAGGCAGGGCAATTTTCACAATTCCAGCTTTCCTGGGATTGTTTGGTCATGGTTTTATCATAATCAGATTCATAGGATTACCAGTTCCCGGCCGGGTTCTTGGCTTCTTGTCAACCAATTACACCCTGTGCCATTTAATTTCTTCCAGCGATCGAGCTGCTCAACCCCACACTTCCTCCCTAACCTCACACTATGGAAGCGATGCCAAAAGCTCCATCGATGCCTTTTAAGCCTAAAGATCTTTCCTGAAACCGAGGTGCAACGCCTCCCCCTTCCCACCCCACCAGAGCCATCCGGAGCAGTGGGGGAGAAGCAGATCCCAGGCATCCTCTCCACCCCCTATCCTGCCCCAAGATGCCCCCAGCTCATCCCCACCACAAGCCACCAGCATAGGGGCGTCCCCCACCATGTCCCCCATCACCTCCATCCCCCGGCGGCGCGATGTTGGCTCCCTCCACCCCATCCTGTTTAAGCACATGGGGCCAGTGCTAGGTTAAAGCAAGGTGGCGTGGCCGCTGGTGTCATCGTGGTCCACGCTGTTGAGGATGGCTGTCTGGTCTTCAGGGAGCTGCCGGTGGCAGAGGTCGTCCTTCAGCGCCGAGAGGCGGGCGAAGGGGTCCTGACGAGGGTGTCTCTTCTTCTTGCGGAGGCAGACAGCTTCGTCAGGCCACAGTACCTGAGAGTTGGGAAGGTGCTGAACCTGGGAGGCAGAGCCGTCTGCGGGGGAAGAGAAGCATGGAGTCATAGGAGCATGGAATCAGCTGGGCTGGAAAAGACCCTTAAGATCAAGTCTAACCATTCCCCATCACTAACCCACGTCACTGAGGGCCTTGTCTACATGGTTTGTGAACACTTCCAGGGATGGTGATTCCACCACTTCCCTGGAAGCCTGTTCCAGTGTCTGACACCCAAGATAGATGGGACCAGCGGCAGCACCAGCAGCAAGCAGAGTGCTTTGCATGCTGTAAGAGAGGTTACAACAAGCCTGGCCCTAAATCTAATCACTTGATGAGAAGGGCATCATGGAAAATTAACACTCAGCATCCAAACCAGGATGGAGATGCATGGAACTCAGGAAGGAGCAGCACAGGGACAGGGTGAGCAAGGGAGACATCCCTTTAGGGATAGGGGCTGAGGGCATCATCCAGGGATGGGTTTGGAGCCATCAGGGACCTGCCTGGGCTTTGCCCATGGGAGCGCAGAGGGGATGCTGATGGGGACCACACTCACTGGATTGTTTTCTGGATTTCGAGGAGCCCTTGGATGACTTTTTGGGCTTCTTTATCCGCTGGTATTTCAGAGCTTCAAGCCTCTCAGGTGCAGCAGCGTCCCTGGGCGGAGATGGACAGTTTCTAGGGAGCAAAAAGCAGACAGGCACTGTCAGTGGCTCTCGGCCATGCTCCAGCCTCTGGATGTCCCCGGTGCGGGATCGGTTGACCCCAGCCAGCTGTGCCATGGAAAAGGAAAAGGTGAGAAACCCGGGGCCTCGCCGGCCCCTGACATCTCCACGTTGCACGTTGCCAGTCCCATCAGCAACGTCCAGCAGGAGCGTTGCCAGCACCCCCAGCTCACCTGCCTGCCATGCCAGCACAGCTAAACCAAAAAGGACGGGGCAGATCCTATGTCCGATAAGGTATTGCTGGGAAGCGGTGGGGGAAACCCCTTGGGATGGAAAGAGAGGAAGAAGACAGGCAGAAGCGGCACGGCAGCATTGAGACGGGCACCACGAGCCACTCATGGTGGACAACATCAGCACCACGAGCAGCAGGAAGGCAGGATCCTGCCCGGCCCTGTTCCCACAGCCGGGATAACTGAGTGCCACACAACAGACAGGGACATGAAGGGCACACGCTGACAGCCGGGAACCTCATTCCCAGGTCCCTGCTATAAGCAACAACAGAAACGCAACAGCACGGGAGCATCTACTCCTTTCCCACCCAGAGCTGGGTTTTCCTGCCCTGTGGGACAGGGTGTTGGAATGGTGATGTTTTACCGTGAGGGACAAGGAGGGGATTTGCAAACAGGCATTTCCTGCAGGACAGCAAGAAGCTGTAAGTGATAGCTGTCCAGCTCCAGCCCCTGAGTAACTCTTCTACTGGAATCAGCTCAAGGTTAAGTGGTCTCCCCTTTGCAAAGGGATCTTCTGCTCTATTTTCTTCACTGTACCTGTTTTCCCACCCAAGGGCTGGAAAGCTGACTGCTGTCAGCAGGATAGCGAGGAAAACCTTTCCCTTTGGACAAGTCAGCCCAGGTCTTGCCTATAACACATCCCAGCATCCCCCCTCTTGCTGCTTTCCCATCTCCTTCCCTCTTCTATTTTACTTTCAGGACCCTCGATGTTGCACCAATACCTGCAGAAGGAGAAGCCTGAGGACACAGGTACCAACCTGGGATCAACTCGAGTCGTCACAGAGCAACCTGCATGCAAGGTGTCCAGAGTGACAGGGAAAGCACCCACAAAGCACCCTTCATCACAATAGAGCCAGTGCTCAAAGCCAGGCTCCAGAGAGGAGACTGAAACCAGCATGCATCAAACAAGCCTGTGCTACCCAACACTGCTGCTCACACAACTGGAGCTCAATGACCAAACCTTCTCCAAACAGCCACACAGAGCATGGCAACTCCTGCATCTTCAGGTGTCTGTGATGGGGTTGGGATCAGCAGACCCCACAGGGCACATGCCCTGCACCCAGCAGCATGTGGAGGAGCTGCCTTGGTGTATCCAGACTCCTGCTCTGTCCCTAAGAGGCTGTGGATGAAATCTTCCTGGTGGGTCAGTAAGATGGGACCCATCCAGCATCGCCAAAACTGTGTGTGCCAGCAGCAGGGAATGGGTAGGCACAGAGCCCCAGCACAAGCTGTGGTACAAGACCACATCCCCCTGTGATGTGTTTGAAGCTTCTCATCTCCATTAGATTTCAGGAGGAGCCTTGCAGGTCCTGAAAACACCCACAGGGTTTCCTCTGCAAGTCTTCCACTGCTGTGGAGCCTAATATGCCAGCAACACTTCATGTCTGAGATCCCAAGAGACTGATGCTTCAGCTGGAGCGGCACAGGCAGAGCTCCCAAGGGTTTTTTCCCCTTGAGGAGCAGGAGGGGTTGGTTTTGAAGCTGGTTTCTGAAGGCACATGTGATTGCAAAGCCTCTCAGATCTTCCAGCCGCGTTGGAGAGCAGTGAGAAAAGCGCAGCGCGAATTGATGCAGCAGCTGGGGCACAGCAGATGCAACAGAAACCCAAACACTGGGTATGAAGAGCTGCTTTTCATGTTTCCCATCAACATCAAGGCATGGAATGCTCCTGGAGAGCCTCTGTTCCAGCTCCCAGCAGAGCAGCACGTCAACAGAAGATGAAGCAACTCGTCAGACAAGCTGCTGGCTGGATCCAAGCGAGAGCTTTCCCTCATAGGAAAGATGACATTTACGAGCCCAAAGAGTTGCAGTTCTTCAACATCATCTTCCCAAGGGCAACCAGATGCTGCAAGTGGCAGCTCCAAGCTCCGTTGGGGCATTACCCACTGAGCTGCATCAACACCAACAGCCACTGGGCTGTACACCACACACATAGGATGGTTCAGAGTAACACCACATTGACCCAGAAGGCCAACAACATGGGACTTCCTGCAGTAATTCCCTCCTGAATAGACAATAAGAGGCTTTTCCCACTTACATCCACCATTCTCTGGTTTGCACTATACATATATGCAGGTACTTGGCTAATGGAGACCTCAATTGCTCCAGCCCCACTCCATCTCCCATGTGTACCACCATTGTGCCCATCAGCATCTCTGCCTTCTACTGCCTGCTCCTATCACCCAGACAACTTTGCTGCTATTAGTAATGCCCAACTTATAAAAGGCTCTTGCTCTTTCCATGCTTTTTCCTTCTAAGAAGATGTTCCTGTGGCACGTTGACAAAATGAGACAGATTTAAGCAAGGGATTAGGAGGAAATTGCCTGAAGCTCATTTCCACTTGTTCTCCATAATTGGGCTTGTATTTATACACACAAACATAAGCAGCTGAACCCATGTGTCACCATAAATAGTCTGACCTCTGGCAAGGAAGAGATACAGAGGAGGACGAGACGATGCTACACACCAGCCAAATTGTATCTGCTCTACCCACCCTTTATTTCTTCCAAGGACTCCAATTCTTTTACATTCATTTGCATTTTAAGCTCAGCCAGAAGTCTGTTCCTGCCCACAGAGTTCATAACTTGGGCAGCTGCCCATGCACCAGAAGTCTCTTGAACACATGATGATGAGGTTCAGGAAGGTGGGTGACATTCTCCACTGCAGAGCCAAAGAAAGGAGCTTCAGGAAGCACACGTGAATTCCAGGTCAAGGCACCATTAACACCCAGAGCAGAAGCTTTCTCAAGTCTTCAAAAGACAACCCTTCTGAATGAGCAAGGGTCTCAACTGCATAGACAGGGAAGTACTGGAGAGACCAGAAAGGTGCTGAGGGAGCTCAGAGACCCCCAGGACAGGAGGAGGTAGATGAGAGAAAAGAGCTATCCAACCCAACACACATCTCAGCTGCTCTTCTTCAAACCTCCTTCCACATATGAGGCAAAGACACAAGGGAAAAGGTCCATGAAAGCATCATTAACCTCTTTCCACCCAAAATGGGGAACCCATTTAAAGGAAGAATCCAGCAGATTCAAGGCACAATACATGTATTTCACCTTGGGGAGGTCCCAATACAAATTCCCTGTCTCCTCCTCTCCTTGAGTCAAGATGTTGACATCCAGGAATAGTTTGGACATGTTAGAGCATCCACTTGGACCAGATGGAGCATCCACTTGGACCAGACAGAGCAACCACCTGGACCAGAGCCCACCACGTTCTTCAACCCTTCATCCTCCTCAGATGAAGAGCTCAATTCAAGGCTCCATCTCACACCCAAAGTCCAGCATGATCCAATAAGATGTCCTGCAAGTTGCAATGCCCCCTCTTGTCCCGAGGCCGATGCCTCCATCCTGGAATGCCGTCATACAACACTTGAGATCCTTCGGCGCAAGAGGCGCTAGAGAAACACAGCGGTGATGGCCCCTTGCCAAGGCACCACAATGAGGGAGGAAGAGGCTGGGAATACACCAGAGAAGGATGTCCCCTTCTCCAGGTCTGCAGACACCACAACTCATCTACACAACGGACTTCACCATGCTGACGGGAGAGGAGAGAGGGCGAGGGAAAAGGGGCTGGACTGGAGAGGAAGAGGGGGGAATAAAGTCACGGGGCAAGGGAAGAGAGGAAGAGAAATGAAAAACGGGAGTGAGAAAATATAGAAGGAACTTAAAAGAGACTGAAAAGAAGGAAATCATAGTAATAATCCAGAAAGAAAAGAGAAATAAAAGAACGCACTCAGACAAGCGGACTCACAACTTCTCCAAGCGGGAGGAGGCATGGAACACATGCAGAGGAGCAGCACATGGACAGTCTTTAAAGGGGAACCTGGTTTCTTTCAAGCGGGGAGCGAGGGGTGACCTCCTCCCGCACACCTGGCACCCACGTCCCTTCGTCACTCAACGCTACGCCATGGCCAAGCTTCCCAAATCCTGGCATCAGCAGCACTGCCCTGGAAAAGGGGGGGCCTGAAGGGATCAGCCAGGGCAGGCTGTGGTGCTGAGGGGCATGGGTGCTTGGTGCTTTGTCTGTGGTTTTTGGGTTTCCCTCTGCACGGAGGCGACAGCCCCGCTTTAGCCCATTAGGAGATGCATCCGGAGAGAAGAGGATGGGAAAACTGCTTGTGCTGACTCGGGAATGGCATTATTTATCCCTGCCCTTCACCCTGGGAAAAGCCACCCGTGCTGCAACCATCACCAAGCCCACAAACCATATAATCACAGACTGGTTTGGAAAGGACCTTAAGATCATCCAGTCCCAACCCCCTGCCACAGGCAGGGACAACTTCCACTAGAGCAGCTTGCTCCAAGCCCCATCCAACCTGGCCTTGAACACTGCCAGGGATGGTGCACCCCCAAGGAATGGCCTCTCCATCTCCTCCCCTCAGCTTTTATTACTGCAGTACAGCAATCCGGCTGGTCTGGTGAGAAATCCCTGTGCTCTGCATGCACTGACAATTTTACGACCCCAAATCATCAAGAAATTACTTGGCTGGGCTCTTTACAGGGTTCCTTGCTTATTAAAGGGAGATTTATCCTTCTGGCTTCCCCTTTTGGGGGAATAATGATTCCTGCAGCTCCAGTCCCCTACAGCATCTTGGAATAAGACACATGGCTGCTCCTCAGGAAGCATCCTGCTGGGAAATGTGACCCTGCTCCTAAAAACCCATCAGCCCACAGCATCTGGAGACAGGAGTCCACCAGGATCTGTGCAAGAGCCCTATCAAACCAGCCTGGATCCACCTCTGCTCTATTAAAGCCATGTTACTTGTGTCCCTAATGCTCCCGGAGCAGGGAAGCAACACAGGGAAAGAAAAGTGAAAGCCACATCCTCACTGAGGGCTTCCTTATTACTCCAGAAGTCTGGATCTAGATCTCACCAAGGCTTGGTCCCAGCTTTGCTCCTCATGGGATACCCTGCTCTGGGATCAGCAAGGGAAAACAGAAGAAGGTGGCCAATCACTCCAGAGCTTTGGAAGCCGCAAGGCACAAACTAGAGAACGGCTCCTCCACAGAGCACACATCCTGTACCTGCTCCCCTCACCATGACCAGATATTCCTTCCTCACCTCTCCTGCTCTGCCCACCCCAGAACAACCCTCCAGGTCAGCTGGAGGAATTCTCCTCTCCTGGAAACATGTCCCCAGTCCCATCTCTCTCTCATGAGGCTCTTTTCCAGCCTGATAAGGGGTGTTAGAAGAGCATCAGCCAAGACCTTGACTCTGTCCATCCAAGGCAGAAAAGCTTTGTAAGACCTGTGCTAAAGAAGCCTGGGCACAGCCAAGCCCTAGAAACTGACCCATCATGTGCAATCCAACCTCTCCTTTCCTAACCAGGCTGGGTGACAGCCAAAGGGGTCAGCATTCCTAATCCTTGTGGTCAGGAATTGCGTGGTCCCGTTTGCCTTTAGCAGTTTTAGTGACATTCTCTGCTTCTAAGGTCTGAAAGCCATCTCCCAATTACTCCATCCCAGTCCCAGGGGTGCCCACAGTCATCAAGGAAACAGGGCCTCTCTCTTGGAAGAGTCTTCCGAGATCTGCTTAGGGCTGTTTAATTACAGCTGGATCAGAAGTCTTCGAGGTTTCCCAATGGGAATGAGGAACCACCTCAATGCCAGCCACACAGTCCATCTTGGGTTCTCCCCTTCTCCGTCACTGAGGGGACTTGGGAAAAACAAAACAGGTCCAGGTACTGCTGGGAACAAAATTCCCCACATCCTGGACTGCAACTGGAGACTACTTTATGGAACCCTATTCCAAGAGCACTGTCTGCTCCAGCTGTGCCTTCTACCTGGTTTCAGAAGGTGGCCCTGAACTCCTCTTGGTTTGGATCATCCGGACAACCCCACCTCAGCACACACCTCCCTAACACTACACAACCAACACCAGGGTCGAGGGTGCCATCCTCCAGGAAAGGAATGGTGGCCATGGGAAGACAACAGCTTGGCTCATCCCAAACTCCGTTGTGAAGACATTGCTGCCACCACCGGGTTCTCCAGCCCAAAGGCAGGGGAGCAGCAGCGCGCTGCTGGGAAGGGAAACCCAAAAGCCACAGAGACTGTGTGTCCAGAGGTGTTTCCTAGTGTTTTCGGATTCCTTATTCCCCTTTAAAGGAAGAGATGGTATTGGAAAAGCCCCTTCCGTGTCCCCCTTCTCATGCCCCGCTCCCAGCCACCCTCCACAGCGCCCACACCATCCTTTCGGACATGGATCACCCTTACCTATTGAGCTGAGGAGAAGCTTGTCTCGACAACACTGCCCAGATAGCTGAGATTAATCAAAAACAAAGCAGTTATCAACACCCGCAAGGAGCCGAGCTCCGCAACACATCAGCACGTCAACAACTCCAAAGGAAAAAAGGAGGGAAAGAAACCAAACGGAAAACCACAAACGAAACGAGGCTGGAGAATAAAGGGGGAAAGAAACAGAAGAAGAAAGGAAACAAAGAAGAAACCAAAACAATACTCAACGAAGCGAATGGATACACTGCGTAAAAGCACGGACAACAGTGCTGGCTCTAACACGGATCTGTCCTGGAGCTGGCTCTCCTTAGGGCGGCCCTGGCTTGGAGACATGGACCTATAGATGCTTAACTGCATCACTCCGGAGCTGTGCTTCCCAAAAGGCACACAGAAGTCATTTCAGCCTCGTTCAGCTCCTCTCCCTCCCCATCCTCTCCCCCGAGCCCTCCATCCTTCCCCCTGCGCAGTGCCAGAGGGGTTTTCTAAGGCCATAACGCTTCCAGGTACCAGAGGGAGGGAGTGAAATGTGGGAAGTGGTGAAACGCTGCCTCCCCCCTCCCCAAAACACATTCCTCTTCTCCGTACGCCTCCGACCGCGCCGGCTCCGTGGGGCTGGGTGCCCCGGCCCCCCAAGTCCTCTCTGCCACAAGAGGAAGGGGGTTCAAACCCCGGCAGACAACAAGCCAAAATGAAGCGAGACGAAAGGATGGGACGAAAGCACGGCTACGGGGTCTGAGGAGCTGGGAAAGACGGAGGGAAAGAGGAGGAATACAGAGAGAAAAGGAGAAAGAGAGAGACGCTTTTTGCCTGGAGCAACCCTGGTACCTGGAAAACCAGCCGCTACTGTCTAGTGCAGCCACATCCCTCTCTTAGGGCAGGATCTGAGCGTGCCGGCAGCCTCCCGATCTCCGCTGGGGTTACTTTACTGTTTCTATGTCCTCCTCTCCTGACATGCTGCTGCTGTGGCTAAAAGTCCTCGAGCTCTCCCTGCCCGCGTCCTGGGGCTGCAGCATCCCTTTTGCAGGTGGGGCGGTGACCGTGTCATGCATTAAAGCTCTCTAGGCTCCGCGGGGAGGAAGAGGAAGAGGAAGGAAGACAGAGGCGCGGCGGCGGCGGCCCTAACGTTCGAAGAAAGCCAAGAGCCAGCAGCTAGAAGAGGAAACAACCGCCAGTGACACCAGGACACTTACCTACATGAGCCGGGAGCCAGGTCATTGCGTGCCTGGTAGACAGCCCATAGTCCTCATGGCGCTCCCACATTCCGAAGGGAGCAGCCAGGGAGGAGGCAAGCGTTCCGACTGGGAAGGTCGCCTAAACCCCAGCTCTCTTGGGCAGTGGCCATGCAACCCCTTGGTGCCACCAAGCTTCTTCCTAGCAAAGCCCGCGAGATGCCATCTCCAAAAGGGATGCTGCAGCACGCCCAAGAGAGTCCCTACGAGTCGGGATGGTGATGGCGGGGAGGGAATCGGAGGGAATGGGTGAGGCAGGGTCAGGGAAGCAGGGAAGGGGCTGGGGGGAGGCACCACGGGGCTCACACACTTACCCCGTGGCAGCTACCGTGGTGGATGTCGGCTCCGGTTGGAGGATCTCCTCGTCGGCCCTCCTTGGAGAAGGGATGTCTCCGAAAACATCCATGGTATCCACGGGCAAGGAGGAGCCTTGGGAAGCGGAGTAGCCGGCGGTGGCCAGGGAGGTGAAGGCGGTGGTGGGTCGGAAGCTGGGGCTGTCGCCCCGGCTGCTGGGAGCCGGGGATCCCGTTGATGATGGTGTGGACTTGCGGGAGAAGCTCACGGCCGTGGGGGGCTGCAGGGTGATCTCCGACACCTCAGCCTGCTGGATGAGACCCGGCCGGGGCCGGGCACGGGCGGTCAGCTCCGGGGAGCTGTTCCTGGAGCTGAGGGGGCTTTGGGTCAGAGGAGAAAGCCTCGAAGGTTGTAGCACCACCTGATGTAAACTGGGCTCGGCCCTCCTGACCTGCCGAGGGCTTGGCCGAGGTCGGGGTTGGGGCTCGTACCACCTGGTATCCAGGCTGAATGTGCTTGTGCCGCTGGGAACGCCGGGCTCGGACGGTTCGTGGTAAGGCAACACGGGTATGCCCATACCTTGGCTGGTATGTCTTAGCTGCCCTTGACATCCCATGGGTTGCATAGGTTTGTCCTGCCACTTGGTGGTGGTGGTGGGCACAGAAGGCTGTCCCCTGCCGGGTGACTTGCCGGTCCAGCTCTTTGGTGCCTCCAAGGGCAAGATGCCCGGGTAGGATGCGGGGACCACCTGAAGGGAGGAAGGGGGTGGCCCCCGAGGAAGGCAACCGGTGGGCTGGGTGCCCTCGCCCCCCTCGCAGGGCTGGAGCTGGGGGGGGAACGGCGCAGGGGCCAGCTCCAGGCTGCCAAAGGGGAACTCAGCCCTGCCCCACGACTCAGGGGACCGGCCCCCCGTAGGTGTCTGGGCCAGGGGCAGCGTGCTGTTGGAGGCGTTCTCGCCGTTCTCCTCGGGGATGGTGGGGTGTCCGAAGGGCCCCTCGGGGGGCAGCGGTGGGGAGGACATGACCGAGCTCAATGGGCTGACTTCTGGCATGTAGAAGGGTGGTGGGTCCACCTCCCCGGGGCTGCTGCTGCTGAGGTAACCGTAAAACTGGTGGTGGAAAGCCCGTGGGGCTGGTGGGCGAGCCTGGCCGGTGGGCTGCAGGGCGCCGGGCCCCTCCAGCGCCCGGTGGAACCGGGGGCTGTATGCTGGTGGCTGAAGGTAGGACTCCTGGCTGGAGGACAGAGGGGTGAGCTGGGTTTTCAGGGCGCTGACGGAGGTGGGGACGACGGGGTCGTCGTTCTCCTCGTCCGACTGCCTGAACTCGGGGTACATGTCCGTCTCCTCCACGAAGGGGAAGCCCTCGATGCGCCGCGTCTTCAAGGAGGGCTCCATCTCCGATGGGTCCATGACGAAGCGGCCGTCCGGCCCGCGGCTGATGAGCTCGATGGGGGTGGTGGCCTCGGCTTCGGCCTCCGCCTTGGAGACGCTGTACTTCTTGCTGCTGATGGCTCGCTTGGTCTTCTTGTAAAGGGAAAGCTCCTTCTCCTTGGTGGGGCTCAGCATCCGCTTGGCCTGCGGGCCCTGGTCGTCAGAGGACTCCGAAGGGGGACGGAGCGTGCGGATGCTCTCGGGACTCACCTTGCCGGAAGACAACCTGGACCACAAGGGAGAAAAACCAAGAGGGGACTGTCACCCGGAGGGGAAAGGAGGTCTCCTCGCGCAGAAGAACCACCAGCTGGATCCAGAGAACAAAGTGCTACCAGCTCTCCAAAGAGGAACCGCTCGGAGAAACCAGGATGGCAAAGTCTTGCCTGGCCAGAGGACCAGCAGCAATGCCCATCATTGCTCATCATCCTGCTCTGCTGGAAGAGAGCTCAGTACCCTCACCAATGCAACCAGCTCCACCAACACCTTGCAACCAGCTCCACCAACACCCTGCAACCAGCTCCACCAACACCCTGCAACCAGCTCCACCAACACCTTGCAACCAGCTCCACCAAAACCCTGCAACCAGCTCCACCAACACCCTGCAACCAGCTCCACCAACACCTTGCAACCAGCTCCACCAACACCCTGCAACCAGCTCCACCAACACCCTGCAACCAGCTCCACCAACACCCTGCAACCAGCTCCACCAACACCTTGCAACCAGCTCCACCAACACCCTGTAACCAGCTCCACCAACACCCTGTAACCAGCTCCATAGCCCCAGCAGGTCAAAAGACAGATCCAGAGCTCACTTCCAACTCCTCCAAAGGTTTCCTATGTCCACCTGAGCTATCAACACAGAGAGAGCCCCTGAGAGGGACATCAGGCAAACGTTCCCCTCCTGCAGAACTCAGTATCTCACTTGCAGATGTTAATGGATCATTTCAGACCAACCTTCTACTCCACTCTCAACACTCCAACTTAAGGCTGAGAGCCTCAAAGGCAGAGAGCATCAGAATAGTTCACTCATCCCTATCCAGAAAGCCTCGGACAAACAGGATTGAAAGGCAAAAGGCAGCAGATCCAACAAAGCCAGCCCAGGCATGGTTATTCCAGTGCAGTGGATGAACCAAAATAAAGCCAGATTAAGATCCACCAGCACTGGGACATTTTACAGCGATCCAGGAGCCAAAGCATGAGGTGTCCACATCTGACTCCCATGAAGATGCTCCTGCTGATTAGCAGCTACACATGCTTTTGATGGCTCTGAAAGGAGCTATGGCTGCTGCAAGCACCACAATCCACCACCTTGGGGCACATGTGGGAAGAGGCTTCAGCAGGGCACTCCTGATGGGAAAAGAAAGGATGCAGGTGGAAGATTCCCTGAATTTCCCAAGTAAAACCAAAATCAACAGAGAATCACCCAAAACCTACAGCGGGCTTGCACGAAGGACTCCTATGCAGCAGGATAACCCTTCTCCTAAGGAGCCCCTTCAAGCTGGGTGTGAAATTGAGTTCCATCAGTCTACTCCAGCTTTGGTCAGTGTTCACAGATCCAACGGGGTCATCACTTAGCTGCATTTGTCCCTCTTTTCCGCTCCAAAGCCCATTTGGCTCCCGTTGTATTCCCACAAGTTCAGTGAACACCCAAAACCACTTGTCAGGAGCAAACAAGGTGAGACATTTTCCATTTGAGCTTTGCAATAACTTGTAGGGAGGAGGCACCTTGAAGACCCACAGCCTGGTGCCGCATCTGAGACAGATACTTACGGGGACTCCAAACTCTTCCTGCAGTGGGTTATCGAGAGAGGAGGGTCTGGAAGACAATAAAAAGGGGAAAGAAGAGAGAACGCTGAGGAGGCGCAACACGGCAGAGACAACACAAACTCAACATCAAGACAACAAAAGACACTCAACAAGAGACCAAGGTTTCAGTGCTCCAGTGCTTTAATGGTTGCTGACAACACACAGCTCCCGTCACAGGGTCCTGCCCCATCCTGCTGCCGCATCTTAGCTCATAGCATCATATGGGTTGGAAGGGACCTTCCAAGGTCATCTAATCTTCCAGGACAAAGGAGCTGCTGCCCTTCCTGGCTCTCCAGCCACCATTTTCCCTATGAGCCACTCCTGTATGGTGGCTGCGGCCCCAGCTTTTGGGAAGCAGAGCAGCAGGGTCTCTATTGCAGGGGTCTTCTCTAGTGTAATGTGGGGCACTGGAGCTGGGCAGAAAGGAGATAAAGAGCCCAGCTCCATGGGACCTCGAGGAGGAGAGGGGCTCAACACCCCAACCCTAAAGCCCATCTCTAGGAGTTATCACCAGGCTAGTTCCTGTGTCTCCTCTTCACCCACCCTGCCTCTCCCGCTCCCGACCACGGGCTCTTTCAGGCACAGACGAGGGATGAAGTCAGGGCTTCACCTGAGGACGCGCACGCACGGAAGAAGAGACAGACAGGGAAGACGGTTACCACCACAACACAACATAGGAGGAGGAGGAGGAGGAGGGAGGAAGCACATGAGACGGGATGGGCTCACCTTTCTTGCGCTTGAGCTTGCGTTTGCGTTGCTTGTTGACGAAGCAGGCGGCGAGTGTGCTGAAGAGGATGGCAGCAGCCAGGAAGCAGATGGTGGCAACGATGCCAGCCAGCACCGGGCGGGCTAGACCTTCATCCGTCAGGTCAGGCTGAGGGAATACGTCTGGGGGGAAACCACGACAACTGGGTGTCATGCACAATCACTGCTGTCTTCTCCAGGGACCCATCACAGCAACTGTGAAGGTGACTGGTACTAGGGATGATAATCCCAGACTGGTTCAGGTTGGAAGGGACCTTAAAGCTCACCCAATCCTAATCCCCTGCCATGGGCAGGGACACCTTCTACTAGAGCAGCTTGCTCTAAGCCCTGTCCAACCCATGAGGTGTCACCAGAGCAGAGTAGAGGGGCAGGATCACCTCCTTGGCCATTAGCCCCCCCTAGGTTGAGCATCCAGTGCTGCTGCAGGACACTGACAAGGGATTTGGTGACCCTGCACCATATAAATGCATGAAGATGCTGCGAGGGCTGGAGCAGCTCTGCTCTGGAGCCAGGCTGAGAGAGCTGGACTGGGGCAGCCTGGACAAGAGAAGGCTCCTGAAGGGGAGACCTGAGAGCAGCTCCAGTGCCTAAAGGGGCTGCAGGAAACCTGGAGAGGGGTTTGGGACAAGGGGTGTATGGACAGGCCAAGGGGAATGGCTTTAACCTGCCAGAGAGGAGATGGGGATGAGCTCTTAGGCACAGGCTCCTCCCTGTGAGGGTGCTGAGGTGCTGGCACAGGGTGCCCACAGGAGCAAAAAGCCATTTTGCCTTAGCTGACAGACACCCAAGGAAGAGGCCACAAGCCCCAGTGCTCCTGCAATGTGCTCCCGCCTGGAGCAACTGCTTCCAGCCAGGAAGAGCACACACACATTCTGCAGGCACTGGAAACCCTATGGGAAAGCTTCTGCGAGAGAAGCAGGAGCAGAGAAGCAGGCAGGCTGCAGCAGGCAGGTTCTCACTGTGCCAGCACCACTTGGGGGCAGAGGAAGACCGCAGCAGAGCTGTGCTGCTGCTCGGCTTCTCCATCAGAGCCATAAACCCAGGGTTCTCTGCATCCCCATCTCCCCCTTGCCTTTCCCATCGCCACCGCCTTCCCCTGGCCCCTTGCTCCAGAAGCATCATCTGAGCTGGACTGGGATGCAGGTCCATGCAGAAGCTGCAGCATGCTGCAGTCTCCAGCTCCAAGGCTTTTCTATCCCTTGGATCTCTGCACTGCAGTGCTACATTTCCCTCTCTGCACCTTCCATTCCCATTTCCAGGCTGCACTGTGCCCGGTCTTTGTCCTCCAAGCACCCTGCAGAGCTGCCACACTGCAACACAATGCTCTTGGGGAAGGACTAACCCACTCCAGTGCTGCTCCATCTGCATCCAAACACGGATGGGGCCAGCAACATTCCCAGGACACTGACCATAACCATGCAGTCAGCCCACAGCAAAAGCACACAACCACCCTTCAGCGTCAGGAGCAAGTTCTGCTACCTGTAGAAGCAGAGATGCTTGTGGTAGAAGAAGAAACCACCCCTTACCTGTACTGGAGACACCAGCAACGTTGCTGGGTTCACTGATGAGATCCTGCATGACCGCCAGGACACGGAACTCGTACCAGGTATCCTGAAACACCAAGAACATCCATCAGATCCCTCACTGCAGCCTCCAACCTGGCCCAGCTCCTTGAAGACCCTGAGCCACCCCTAAAGCATCCCCAGAGCTGCAGCACACAGCACAACACCATACATATGGGGTGGGCAGCCCCAGCTTACCTGGGACAAGTCCTTGGCAAAGAACTCGTTCTCGGTGCCCAGGATACCATCATCCAAGATCTCCCACCTCTCCGCGACGCGGAATTCCATGATGTAGCGGTCGATGGGGAAGCTGTGGTTAGCAGGAGGAAGCCATGACAAGAGGACGCCTTGCTGTGTGCGGTTGGCTGTTAGGCACCTCGGTGGGGTAACCAACACCAGAGGCTCTGGAGTTGTTACAGGGAATGCTGGGGACAGAGCAGATGGGACAGGGACACCGTTGAGATGGGGCGAGATGAAGGATGCTCTCCCATCAGGGCAGACAGAGCACTGTGGCAGCAGCAGTTCCCAGCTTGCTGGAGTTTCAGGCCTATCTGAGGCATCTCATCTCAGTGTGTTTCCAAAAAGCAGGACTAACAATGCAGTGGATCCAAGAGAAAGGCCTTAGAAAACCTTCTGCTTCCTCCCATCACTGCCTGAGACAGCTCCAAAGCAGGTACCAGCACGTGAGAGCTCCAGCTGAGCTGCACACAAGTGATTTGGGGCTCCATTAATCCCTCCTGATCTCAGCTGAACTTAAGAGAGATCTGAAAGGTGACTGGTGCAGCACAGCTCTCCAGCACTGCTTGTTAGGATAAGCTTTAAGGAGCCCCATGCATCCCATAAAGCCCAAAAGCATCATTTAGGACCCTCTATGAACCCTCAAACTACTGCTGCTGATCACCATCAGACAGAACATCCCCATAGCCCTCCTGAATCCCTCCCTTTGTGCCCATGGAGGACCTACCTAGAGTGTTCACAGTGACCACCTCACTGAAGGAGCTGGTACCCAGCTTGTTTTGAGCCAAGACACTGAACTGATACGCAGTCTCCGGTTCCAAAGTATCCACCAGTAGCCAACTGGAACCAGCTGGCACAGGGAGAGAGAGCCAGTCGTGGGGGCCAAACTGGGCTCTCTTCATCCTGCCGAGAGAGAAGGGAGCATCCTCAGGGAAAGGGGTCTTTGACAGGGAGGACCAAAAGGCAGCATTAACTTCTGGAGTGAATATGGAGCTTTCCTGAGCAATGGTTTGGTTTGAGAGCAGTGATGTGTATGGACATGGGGCAGCCACTCAAGAGCTGGCTTGGCAATAACCAGGGTCAGCATCCCGCTGTGCCACACCAGCTCCTATGGACACTGCCACCAGCCTCCCCCCTGCCCTGCACCCCCCTGAGCAGGGTCAGCACCAACAGCCCTGCCCTGAGGTTGTCTCCATCAGATTCCCATAGGCGAAAGTAGAAGCTGGAACATTTGTCCTAAGGTGAGTGCTGCGAAGGGATGGAGCTGGGCCCTGTTCCCATTTATACCTGAGTTTTCCCTCAGCTCTATCCCTGTCCATGCAACCCCACAAGAGACATGCAACTAAATCACCACCATTGCCACATCTACACAATTAGGGGGCTGCCAGCACAGCCCAGGGCATCACTTGGGCTTTAGCAGCACAGCACTTGTGGGGCACACAGGACACAGCCCTTCTGCTGGGGTCTAACTCACAGAGCCACAAAGAGCTCCCAGAGCCATCCCAGTACAACCCAGCATAGACAAGTGTGCAGCCATCTCCACAAGCCACCACCCTGCTGGGAAGCACTGTGTCCCAGAGGAGCATCACTGTGCTGCAGGTACTGGTGCTTATGTTATAGGGATGCTGTAGTGAGTCCCAGCCCTTGGCTGCAGGTTTTGGTGGTGTTCAATAGAGGATTTGGGAAGGATTGCTGCAGATGGCCTATTCTGAATAGATCTGGAACCACCAGTTTACAGCCAGGTAAATCCCCAGAGTGGGAAGTAAAAGATGGAGCAAGGACAAGTGATGCTGCTGTCAAGGGAGCAAAAGGTGAGGCAGGAGAAGCAGCAGCAAGCTATGGAAACAAGGAAGTCAGTGAAGAGCCATGCACCTGCAGTGTGCTCCACCAAACCCAGTGGGAAAGCCTCTGTCCCACTGGTGCTCCAGCTGGGAATACACCTCCCAGGATCCCCACTGCCACCACAGTGGAACAGCCAGTACCTGGAGCGGGTTTCCATGTGGCATTTAACTCCATCACATCCCTTCTGTGGGGGACACACAACAGCACAGAGCTGAGTTGGGGTGAGAGGAGGGTAAATGCAGCACTAACCCCCCAGGGATGTGAGACCATCCTTGCTGAGGGATGCTGGGGGTGCAGGAGGGATGCTGGGATGCCCCTGGCTACCTCTGGGGAGCAGGGTTTGCATTTCCAGCATCGATAACCATGGAAGAGGGATGAAGCATCAGCTCCAGTGAGGATGAAGCTGTGTTTTGCTTGAGCATCCCATAGCCACAGCAGGGAGGAAAGCACAGGGATGGCCAAGCTCTCCACATGGCACTAGATGACCCAGCACCATCCCAGATCCCTGCTCACAAGGAGCAGCACAGCACCCAGTGCTCGTACACTTGCAATCAGGGCAAGACAGGCCTCTGGCTTCCTATTCCCACACCACCCTGTAAATTCCCTATGGAAAGCTTGGTGTAAGCACCCTTCCTGCTGCTGGCTGCTCTCCCCAGGGGTCTGGAAGAGCCTGGATGAGGCAGGAAACCAGCAGCAGGTTGCAGAGCAGGAATAGCAGCAGCTGTCACATCTCTCCAGAGCAGAGAGGTTTAACTGCTCCTTCCCAAGGGCATTTTCATCACAGCAAGGTCTGCACTGCTCTGCCTGCTCCATTCCTTCCTCTCCCCACCTCCCGACAGACTGGGGGAGCAGAGCAGTAATCGCTGCAGGTGACATCTGCCCTATCTCCACTCTCAGCAGCCTCCATCAGGGCAAATTAAGGGAAGGAAGGAAAGAGCAAGAAGGAAGGCTGAAGAACACCAGCCCAAGCCTGGGAAGGGAAGGCATCATCCCCCCCCCTGTTTCCAAGGACATGCAGGACAAGAGCAAGTGCAGAGCCCCAGCCTCACGGCAGCTACATTGCTCCCTCCCCTGTCGCAGGGGGTGCACCCACTGGCTTTGGGTACCAGGTAGCACAGGAGTGATGGGAGCACAGCTCAGCCCCAGCCCTTGCAGTGGTTCGTTGTGAAGTGAGCTGGGATTTAATCACCTCCAGGGAGCCAGAGAGCAAGGAGAGATCATTTCTGCTTAGTCACAGCTCTTCCAGGACGCGCTCTCTAAAGGCTGCATTTCCCATCCTCTCCCTGCCTGTTAAGCTCCATAAACAGTTTATCTTGAAATGAGATGCCAGGGGCAAAGTTACGTGAATGCAAAGCATCTCCCTTTGTACCATCATCAGCAGAACGAAACCTGCTGTGCCGCACGGATCCCACCACCACCACCCAACCTCTCCCAATGGGAACGCAGCCCTAATGACACCCATGGGTGCAGAGCCACCCTCACCACCCTCCTCCAACCACCCCCACCCCGGGCTGCTGGAAGCTCTGGTCAGCTGGAAAGGAAAAGAAGCAGAGAGCAAAGCATGCCAGGATGACTCACAGAGGGCCGTACCAAACTGAGAATGTCTGCTCGTATCCACCGTCGTAGCCGGGCTCCCAGGAGACGTTGGCTGAGGTCATGGCCACCACCACATGCACGCTGGTTGGGGCATGAGGGCTTGTGCCTGCAAGGGACAAAGGGATGGGGTCAATGGGAGCAAAACCAGAGAAGCTGTGGTCACACCAGGTATGGAAGTGCTCAAAGCCAGGTTGGATGGGGCTCGGAGCAATGTGGGCTAGTGGAAGGTGTCCCTGCCTATGGAACTCAATGAGCTTCAGGGTCCCAAACCAAACCATTCCATGACTCTTTGCCAGCTGGCAAAGGCAAGAAGGCTGGAAGCCCTCATGATTCCACAAGGAATGATTCCCATGAACCATTTCAGCTCCCAGCCATGATTCCACAAGGACTCCTTCCCATGAACCATTTCAGCTCCCAGCCATGATGACACAAGCACTCCTCTTGCCCCAACCGAAGGCCACCCAGAATTCCTACTCCAAACAGCAACAGGACAAAACAGGAGCAGAAAAAGGCAGCTCCATCCATAAACAGCAGGGAAAAGCCACGTTCCTGTCCACGGTGAGCATCCCACCTCCTTCACTGGAGGTGCCACCACTTACGTACCTACAACAGTGAGGTGGGTGCTGGCAGTAATGCTTGCGACGATGTTGGTGGCGACGCATTCCCACTCGCCGTGGTCATCCTTGCCGAGGGAGCGGATCTGCAGGGTGCCACCGGGCAGTGTGTTGTGCTTGCTCCTGCTGGGCTTCCCTACCTTGGGCAAGGAGCCGGGCAAAGAGAGAGAGAGAGAGGACTCAGCAGCGGGTTGGGGGGCACGGCGAGGCGGCAGCGGGGTCACACTAAGCTACCTGCGTGGCCCAGGGGACACCGCCGGCCACCGGCAAGGGAGCTGGTCTCTCCGGTCGTGGCAGGGCAGCCGGTTCCCCCGCTTGCGAGAGGACCTGACGGGGCAACGCGAGAGGAAGGTGTGAGGGAGGTTGGTGCTCGGCACTCGGCACGAGTGGAGAGCCCCTGGTACCCACACGGACACTGCTGCCGAGGAAGGGGCACAGCAGCAAACACCGTTCCGGGCTGTCCCCATGTGCCCAACCTGCCCCTGAACCAGCAGCAGGAGCCTTCGTGTCTGATGTGCGGGCAGAGAGGGCCCCATGGGGACACAGGAGGATGGAGAATGGATCCTGTAACAGCTCATTTCTAGGCTTGTAAACCCAAATGATGTGAATCCCACATTGAGTCTTCTTCAGTTGTTCTTCACGCAGAGGGGTCTGCTGATCCACACCAGGACACACAGGAGGAGCACAAAGCACATGGGATTGCCAGTGCCAAGCCCAAGTCTTCAGGAGTTCTTCAAGAGACTGGTGGGCTGATGGGGAGCTTGCTTCTGGCCCTGGGAAACTGAGCCCAAGCCAGCCCCAACTGCACTTGGAGGGGATAAGGACAAAGTCATGACAGTAGGAGGATGGCCAGAAGGCACTAGAATGGGTGAAAAGAGACCTGAATAAGAATGGTGAGGGGCAGGGAAGAGAAAAATAAGATGGAGAAAAAGACTAACGGGCCAGCAAGTTTTAGATAGGTCCATGTGCAGGCAATGGTCCTCCTCATGCGGGTCAAAGGAACTCAAAGAGATCCAGCATCTCACACCATAAGGACTGAAGATTCTGCTGCCCTCTGGACAACACAAGGAGCTCTGAGAAGGGGACGTGAAGCTTGGCAAGAAGATTCTGACAGGGGGACAAAGAGCACACGGGGTCCCTGCACGGTGGCTTTGATGGGAGCAGCAGGGTTGGGAAGCAAAGGGAAGGCTCAGGAGGACACTGCTCTCCAGCTGTGCAACCACAGCCTGCATGGCACAGAAAGGGACACCCTGGAATCATTATGTTGAGTCCAGCATCATCAAAACAGCTTCTTCTCAAGGTCTTCAAAGCCACAGGGCTGCTGACAAGGGTCCTCTGGTAGCACAAGAGATGGGAGATGTCCCACCATGGGAGATCCACATGGGAATGGTGGCCATGTCCTGCCAGTGACCACCTGATCAGCAGCCAGAGGAGGAAGAGGAGGGAGACAGGGGCAGGGCTCAGTGTGGCGGATGCTTTTCCCGTGCTGGTTTCATGGGATTCATGGCCACAAACTGGGCTTCCCCCACCCACCTGCGGGACAGGACGGCAGTGGCTCAGCCCAAAGCGAAGCAGCTGTACCTGCAGTTTGTTCTTACCGGGACAGAGTGTGGCTTCTCTGTCTGCAATAGTCACCAAAAGCCAAAGGCACTGCAGATTTGTCTGGCAGGCCGGGTACCTTTCTCCAGGCGATGATGGGAAAGGGGTCTCCGGCAGCAGCACAAGGAATCAACAGCTCCCTCCCTGCCTCCTGTCTGTACTCCCAGCCTGGTAGCACCGTGAAATAGGGGGGGTCCTGCAGCCAAGGGAAAAGGCATCCATCAACCTGTGTCAGCTCCCACCAAGGAGCATCAACCCATTGATGACTCCCACCAAGGAGCATCAACCCATTGACAACTCCCACCAAGGAGCATCAACCCATTGATGACTCCAGCTAAGGAGCATCAACCCATTGATGACTCCCACCAAGGAGCATCAACCCATTGACGACTCCAACTAAGGAGCATCAACCCATTGACAACTCCCACCAAGGAGCATCAACCCACTGCCAACTCCCCCGTGTGCAAGCAGGTGCCCACCACCAAAACAAACCCTTTTCCATAAGGTGGACAAGGTTGAAGCATTGCAAGGAAAGCCACAGCAGAGTGTTTCCTCTGAAGAGCAATCTCACTAAGGCATCTTGTTTAGGTTTTAAGGAGGTCAACAGGGGGGAAAAACCCACTCACATCACATCAGATACCATCAACAGCCATTTCAGCGGATGTGTGTTTGCGATACACAAAGCGTTATCAGATGAATCTCAACAAGACACCATAAATCACTGCTGCTCACAAGCACAGACTTGGTGATCAGGGAAGGAAGAGGCATCAAATCCCACCCCAGCCACAGTGGGAACTGCACTGGGAGCCCAGCACACCTCAGGCTCTGCATGCAGCAAAAGCACATGGAGCATCTCTAGAGCTCAAATCATCCCTTTAATAAACTCCCCCATGAACCCAAGCCCAGGACAGCAGGGCCCAAGTGTTTTGTTGCAGAAAGGCCATCCTAGGGATGCATTTCCTGGTCCAGCACTACCAAAGCCTCACACTCATCATACACTGGATGTGGTGCAACCTGTGCCACTGCTCCAGTGGGATATTATCTAGCTATACCTGCCTGGTGTTCCAGGATGCTCATGAGGCTCCACATCCACCTTTCTCAGCACAGGTAAGAGCTACAAGGCTTAAAGCAAAGCTTTTTGCTGCAGTGAGTAATGGATCAGTTTTGGGGGCACAAAGCCCTTCTTGAGCTCTATTCACAGAGAAACACTCAGAGAAGCAAAGTAAATCCTCAATCCCTGCACTGAATTAACAACCAAATAAGCACCATGGATTAGAAACCCCACCTCATCCATCCCTGCAGTGCTGTGCTGAACAGGAAGGCAGAATGAGTCACATGCACATTGCAATTCCACATTAAGAAAGCCTGGCTACAGCAGCAGATATCTCCACAAAGCACACACAGATTCACTGCAGCACAACCCCGAGAGCATCACTTGGCAGGAGACACAATCCATGGCTGCAGAGCAAGGATCTGAGCTGGGAAAGTTACCTTCAGTACCAGTCGGGCAGGGGGAGACTGGCCCATCGTACCCAGGGCGTTATAAGGCACACAGGTGTAAGTGCCGAGAGCATCTTCAGTTGCCTCCTCGATCCGGATCGACCCGTCTTCCAGCAGGTTCCAGCCGGAATACTGCAGCAGTGAGAAGGAGGGAGCTGGTTTATCCCACACCCACCACTGCTGCTTATTCTCACTCCAGCCAACTCCCCCCAGCTATGCCCCAGGAGATGCCTGATTCCATTCCCAACACACAAGTAGCCCAAAAGATTGAACATCCCAATCCATCAACCCCTAACATAAAACTCATCCTGGTGGCACCAAGGAGACAACTTCACCCAAGGGGCTGAGGGCACCAAGGAGCAGGAACCCACAGGTTTAAATGCAATTAAAACTTTGGATCATTAATATTTAAGGAAATTTAAGATCCTGAGCGTTTCCTTTAAATATTTAATGGCTCATATCCTTGCTCAGCCGATCAAACTGCGATTATAGGATGGAAGAGACCTATTAAAAGAGTCTTTTAACCATCCATTCCTATTGGAGAAACCAAAACAGAGC
The DNA here is from genome assembly GCF_012275295.1 of Melopsittacus undulatus. Classification (NCBI taxonomy): domain Eukaryota; kingdom Metazoa; phylum Chordata; class Aves; order Psittaciformes; family Psittaculidae; genus Melopsittacus; species Melopsittacus undulatus. The sequence continues at coordinate 6,044,462 of NC_047541.1, forward strand.
CATCAAGATGTGACTTGGGAGGGCAGCAGGCACAGGGTCTGGGAGATGCAGACATCACGTCTACGCAAGCACCCGAATTCACTCTGCCCACAGCTGATAAGGAACAGCAGCATCATCCCACCCATGGGATGGATTAATGCACTTGGCAGGGTAAAGGTTGGACTTGATGATCTTAAAGGTCTTTTCCAGCCCTGCTGATCCTATGGGGTTTCTTCTCTCCCGATGGACACAGGGTGATGCTCTCTGGCCTATGCACAGGACACGGGGTCTGAACCCCTCTGTGTCCCCACATGTCCCTCCAAGGGGCTTCCTTACCTTCTCGATCCGCAGGGGACGTCCGTCTTTGTTCCACTTGACCAGCGTGACCGGGGGCTCTGCCTCCACCGGGCAGCGGATGTATCCATGTATCCCAATGGGGATGTAGATGACAGGGGGCATGTTCACCACACGGGCAGGATCTGTGAGCAGAAGCGCCGTGTCAGTGTGGGGAAAGAGCCCATCTCTCCTCCACCACCCGGCTTCAAACGATCTCCATCACTTTGATAAGGAATTCCAAGCCCAGGCTCCCGGAGGCTGTTATCTCCAGGCTTCCTAGGCACAAATCCACTGGAATACCCGGTGTTTCTGAGGGGCTTTACTCATGCCCAGGGTGTTCCTACCTGGGGCTCATTAAACGATGCATTTAAGCAGCAGCATTAAATCCATCTGCTGGCACATCCACACTGAGTCATGCCCTGCTCAGCATGCTCCATCACACCCAGCAGCAGTGAAAACTACCCCAGCTCCAGCAACAGGGATGGGAGAAGGGATCCATGACTGGGCTACAGCGAGTCCTTTACCTCCTGTCTGTTTGTACTCGCGGCTCATCGAGCCTGGGTCACGTTGAGCATCAGCCACCTCCTGCCTTCCCAACAGGATGCAAGAAGCTTAAAATATGCACCTTAACCCCCCCCACGCTGCATCACCCACACAGTCTCGCGATGCTCCAGTCTAGATGTGTCATTACCAGTGCTTCTAAGAGCTTTTTAATTAAGTGTGAGTGGGTTGGAGCGAATTGAGGCTTTCTTTAATAAGAAGCTTGATAAAAAAAAAGAAAAAAGGAGAAAAAAGAAGTTACTTTTAATAAGAAGAGTATTTCCACAACCTTGTCTAGACACCGGCAGCGTGAGGTTAGGGGGGAAATCCTGACACTGCTTACACTGCCATAAGGGATGAATGCGTTTTTGGGCTGCAGCATCCCTGTGCTGCGGATACAGAAACGTAAAGCTGGGGCTAAGGGTGAGGTGGCTGGGAGGAAGGGATGGAAGATGTGCTTCCTTGGGGTAAAAACTACCTAGTTTGGGAGCGCTGCTCCTTCCCTGCCTGCCAAAACATGGAACCCCAAGCTGGTGCCCCCGGCTATGGCACCGTAACCCAGATTTGCCAAGTGCTGCATATGGAACGGGCTTTACCCCCCCCCTTCTGCATCACTCCACCTCTTAGGAAATGTAATCAAGGGCTCTGGCAGCATGGGAGAGGGTAATGGGATCGAGCCTTTCACTACTAGGTCACTGGCTCAGTAACGTCCCCATCCGAGGGCTGCTTCAGGGGGGTGGGAATTCTCCCTCCTGAGGGGTCATCCTGGCTCTAGATGAGGTTTGCTGTGGGGCAAAGGGGTTTGCAGCACAAGCAGCCCCCCTTGCAGGGCTGTCTGCAGGGCAGGATGTCCAAAGGCTCTTTTTTCCTGCCATTAGAGCTATTTTTAACAGCCTTCAGCCCTGATGAGTCCTGGATTAGCACCAGGGCAGATTTAATGGCCTGAGGCCACAGGCTCTGCCAGCCAGGCTTATCCAAGCACCTCTGCCTGGTCACCCCTTCCATCCCCATAGGGAGACCACTGGACCTACCAGCCCTTCTCATAGCAGCTCCCCATCAGTGTGGGGCTTCCCACTAACCAGCATTATTGAGTTAAAACACTTCAAATCAGGGGCCAGCTTTGCTCAAGCCTATCTATCATTATAAAATAAACCTCTTACAGCAGAGTAATATTGCCATTGAGAGTAGCAGCAATTGAGGCCATTACTGTCAAATGCCACAGGACATCGGTAGCACACTACCCATTACTGCCTGGGGAGCCCAGAGAACAAGTGTGGGAAGCAACATTCCTGCTCCAGCCCCTTCTCCTCTGCTTGTTTAGATCGGTTACAGCCTGAAGAATACAACATGCAAAGCAGAAACCTCCTCCATAGGAACATGCCCCCATAATAAGGGGAACGCAAGCAGGCAACTGAGTCTGAGCCCTGAGCTGATGTTTCCTTGCCCAGCACCATGCAGATGAGGACAGCGTGGTGGGGAGATGCCCACCTAAATCAAAACCCACTTGTATCAAAGGTGGAAGCTACCCAGGATGCTCAGGCTCTTTGCTTTCCTCTTGCCCACACCCTACAAGCACATGTGGGATGCAATCTGGGATGCCCAGGAGCTGGGGCTGCCCCATCCCTGGTAGGGTTGGACACAGGGGCTTGGAGCATCCTGCTCCAGTGGAAGGTGTCCCTGTCCATGGCAGGGGTTGGAACTGGATGAGCTTTAAGGTCCCTCCCAACACAAACCATTCCATGATAGGATTCAAGGATAACAGAGCCTCTTGGACTGCCTCAGAGCCTGGTATTACCAATCCCAGCACCATCCCTTAGGATACCCACACTCACACTGCACCGTCAGGTAGGCAGAGGCCGATGGCGAGCGGCCCAGGCTGTTACTGGGGATACAGGTGTATTTTCCAGCATCCTCTGGCTTGACACGGAAAATGATGAGCGTCCCATCGATCAGGATCCGCACCCTCAGCTTCAGGTCACTGCGAGAGAAGAGAGGAGGATCATGGAGACACAATGACCCGGGAGCAGGAAAAGGATAAGGATACGCATCCAGCTCCAACTCACTTCTTGAAGTAGACGTTCTCCTCCTCCCAGTACCACAGGTAGGTGAGGTTCCCAGGATACGCCTCGGCTTGGCAGGTGAAGAGAGCATCCTGGGAGATGTTGACCGTGATGTTCTCCGGAGGGGAAACAATAAATGGAGGTCCTGGAAGCAGGGAGAGAAAGTGTTACCCCCATCAGCACATGGCCCTGCAGAGGCTGCGCAGGCTCAGCTCCATCCCAGCATCATTGGTTTGGAGCTGCTCTGGGATCATGGAGCACAGGGGTTCATCTCCAGGCCTCGTTATTCCCAGTGTTTTCCCCCTAATGCTGCAGAGGGATTCTTCATCAGGACAATGCAGTGATAGGACAAGGGGAAATTCAGGTTGGATATAAGGAAGAAGCTCTTCCCTGTGAGGGTGCTGAGGCGCTGGCACAGGGTGCCCAGAGCAGCTGTGGCTGCCCCATCCCTGGCAGTGTTGGACACAGGGGCTTGGAGCAGCTGCTCCAGTGGAAGGTGTCCCTGCCCTGGCAGGGGTTGGAATGAGATGATCCCAAGGTCCTTTCCAACCCAAACCAATCTGGGATGCTATACTCTCTACAGCACACGGCTCTGCTCCTCCCAGGCCAGATGAGCTCATGCTTCCCTTTATGCTGAGCACTTCCACATCACCCACGGGAAAAACCAGAGGGATGCAGAGCTCCGCACCAGGGCTGGAGCAGAGCAGAGGACACCCCCTGCTCCTCTCTCTGCTGGCTGCTGGTGACCTCATTAAAGATTTATTTAATCAAAGAGGGAGCAGGAGGCCCTGCCATGCATCACCGCTGTCTGACGAGGTGCTTTGTGACAGCCTCAAGCTTTTCCCTGCTTCCCAAACAAAAGGGGCCCGGCACGGCCGCTGCGTGCCCCAGTTAAGCAGATTCCTCCATCCTATAAACGGGATACGGAGCTGGCAGGATGCTGAAGCAGATCCCTCCATCCTACAGCTTGCAGGATGCTGAGCCCATGAGGCTCGCGGGTCACTTCAGGACAGCGCCGCAGTCCTGCAGTCCATGGAGTTTTCCCTATGGAATAAACCAGTGGCTGAAGAAGAGCTGGAGGGTCCATGCTGGAAGATCTCACCTTGAACGAGCAGGCGCGTTGTGTGCACAGCTTCCCCCTGGATGCTGTATGCCCGGCAGGTATAGGCACCCCGGTCCTCCCGGCTCACAGAGAGCACCGTAAGGCTCCCGTCGCTCACCTGGGAATGACAAGGGAAAACCCTGGAGCAGAGGGAAGGAGCCCTGGGAGAAGGATGCATCCTATAGCCGCAGCTCAGCATCCTCCCTCCCTGCAGCACTGCGCTACCAACGCTTTAAGGGCTGGATGAGAAACGGGTTTCCCCGGCTCGGCAAGGCCTTGGATATTAATAAACCAACACAGATTCCTGCAGGATGCCAAGGGGAAGGGAAATAAATAAATAAATGAATAAATAAACCATCACAACGCATTCATCTCCTGCAGGAGGGACTGGCAGGAGGCAGGCTCCAAATCGCTCCTGCCCCCGGCATCATCAGCCCTTCACAAAGATCCATCCCTGCTCCCAAGTGATCCACCCCTGGTGTGGGATACAAGGGGGAGAACCTGCCTCGGCCACCATCCTTCCTATGGGGCCACCCTGAAGCCAAATTCCTCCCTGGGGACACAGCAGAGGAAGGATGGGTGAGGGATTGACACCCTCAAGGCACCAGCACCCCCAAGCACAGGGAGCCCTGCTCTCAGCCAGGCTTCCCCCCGCCCCATCCTGCCTCCTCCTTCTATTTCAATTAGTAACAAATGATTCCTAATTACTCTCATTAGTGCCTGTGCTGATTCCAATGCCTGATTTACCAATTACAGCTCAGGGGGGGAATCTCTGCTTGGGAACCTCCGGGATGCAAACAGGGTCCTGGAGGGAGGCAAGGATATCCTCCCTCCCCAAACCTCCCCCTGCATCCCATCCCTGCCTGAAGACACAGCATTCCCAGGCTACAGCCCTACTGGAGTCCCCAAGGAGCAGTTTGAATATGGGAATAGGGATGTCCTAAAGCCTGAGGGGGTCTCTAGCCTGCACCAAAGGGATGTAGCATGAGAGGATGGGGTGGGAAGAGACATGGGGGGAAAATGGGCATCACGGCAAGGAGATGCTGAGAAAGAACACCCAGCTCTGCGGCCACCATGGTCCCATTGACACCATCCCCAGCAGTGGGATGCCCAGGACCCCTATGGCAGCTCCCACCACCCATCTACCTACCTGGTACTTGCCATTAGCACCCAAAAGGTCTCCTTCTCTCAGCCAGGTGACGATGGGCTTGGGGTTCCCGAACGCCATGCAGGTCAAGGTGACGCTGCTGCCTTCCTTCGCCTCTACGTACTGCGGCGGTGTCTCCGTGAAGGTGGGGGGAGCTGGGGGGCAGAGGACACCACTGTGACCCCCTCTCCCTCCCCATGGCCGCTGTGGGTCAGAGGAAGGCACAGGGACAGAGGGAACACACTGCACATCCCTATGGAGGGGGCTGGACCACCCCAAAAGCAAGCAGGGATGCAGGGATGGGGATAACACCGACCAAGGGTACCCCTTTCCCTGCCACACGCACCCCAGCCCTGTCCCTTCTCCTCCCCAGCAGCTCCAGGCTTGCAGCACAGCCTCCCCCCTGGCTGCACATTAACTTCCTATTGTCAAAACATGGGAAAACACCGCAGTGCAGATCGAAAGGCTCCTTCCTGATTCCAGAGGCTGGCAGGATTACAGCCCGCCCCCAATTACCAGCACTTGTTAAAGCTCACTTTGGAGGAAGGCAGGTTGGGAATTTAAGCTGCTTGGGGATGAAAAAGAAGAATTACACTTTGTTTCTCCCAAAATGATTCCTATTTCCCCCCTTCCCTAAGCAAAGGAAGCCTTGTAATGCACTGAGACTGAACCATGGCCTTCCCCCTGCAAGCAGCTCCTCAAGCCGGGAGGATTATGGTTGTTATTAAACCCCTGTATGCCCCTTCCTGCATACTCCCCAATAACACCCCATTTTCCAAAGGGGGTCAAGCCCGTGGAGAGCCAGAGGTGCCGACAACCACTTCCAGCCCCTTGGGATGCTGGTTTGCAGCATCCCTGCATGCAGCAGAGGTGAAGCAGGCACCATCCTGCTCCTCTTGCTTCCCTCTACCCTGTGAGCTCATTAGCAGGGGAAAGGAGGCAGCAGCAGGGCAGGGCCAGTGCACAGCTTGCAAAGCTCCTGCTCACTAATTGGGCTCAATTAGGTGGCTCTGGTCCATGCTGCAGCCCAGCACCCCCCCCGAGGGGTTGAATTAGTCACTTGAGGTCAGGCAAGACCAAGGAGCTGCTGATGGTGCCCACATCTCTGCAGCAGGACAGGCAGAGCCCTGCTGCTGGGCTCGATATTAAGCCTCTGCTGATGCAGAGACCAGTTTGTGATGGGTTTAAGACGCAGCCTTAGTAAAATGCAGAAGTCATTTGGGTAAATCTGGATTTCAAGAGAACAAAGATGGGATGCTCTGAGCCGCAGATGCATCCCCAGCCCCGCTCCTTGATGTCTGCCCTTTCAACAAGCACCTCATAATTAAGCTGCTGAATGCCTCATAAAAGCGTGTCCCTTTGTTAAGGCACACCCTGGCTGGAGCAGCCACCCTCCATGGCTCCAGCCTTGTCTGCAAGGTGTGTGCTCTATGAGACCCCATTGGGATGCTGTGTGCAGTACTGGTGTCCTCGGCTTAAGGGCATGGAGCTGTTGGAGCAAAGCCAGAGGAGGCCACAAGGATGCTCAAGGGCTGGAGCAGCTCCTGTATGGAGCCAGGCTGAGAACAGTGGGGTGTTCAGCCTGGAGAAGAGAAGCTGAGTGGAGACCTCAGAGCAGCTTCCAGTGTCTGAAGGGGCTACAAGGATGCTGGAGAGGGACTCTGCATCAGGGACTGGAGCGATAGGACAAGGGGTGATGGGTTCAGACTGAAACAGGGGAAGTTCAGGTTGGACATAGGGAAGAAGCTCTTCCCTGTGAGAAGCTGTGGCTGCCCCATCCCTGGCAGTGCTCAAGGCCTGGTTGGACACAGGGGCTTGGAGCATCCTGCTCTAGTGGAAGGTGTCCCTGCCCATAGAACTGGATGAGCTTCCAGGTCCCTCCAACCCAAACCAGTCTGGGATCCCATGGTACCATCACGGTTCAGCATCCATCGGGAACCATGCAGCCCATCATCCCGGCTCACCATTGACCGTGAGGTGGACCCAGCTGCCGTTGTGGAAGGTGTCGTACTGCTGGTCCAACATGAGCACTTTGCACTCGTACCAGCCCTGGTCCTCGGAGCGGACCTGCTCAATGCGCAGGGAGGCTTTGTCGTGCAGGCTGGCCCGGCCTGTGGGGACAGCACAGCCATCAGCATCAGCGCGATGCCCACCCGCACCGGAGCATCACCACAGGGGACACCCAAAGCATCTCCTTTGGGACCAAAAGCACCCAAAACCCATGGGTTTGAGAGCATGGTGCCACTGGCTCTCGTCTGGGGAGCGATATGGGCAGAGGAAACCCCACAGAGTAAAGACCCAAGGAAGGTCCCCAGGTGAATGAGACACCGAAACGGGTCTCCCCCCACACCAACCACGTCAAGGCTTATCCCCACCGGCCACGTGGGGCTGGTGGCACATTGGCAAGCGGCCACATGGGCTCTGCAGCTCCAACCTGCTACTTCCACCTAGCACGTGGGGCTGGCTCCATCCCCACAGCATCCCAGCATCCCGGCTCACAGATGCTCTGGAGCGCAGCAGCAGCAGCCGCCGCCACCACGTGTCACCCTGGGTTTCTCTGCCTCGCTTGCTCCTGTCCCACGCAGCCCAGCTGGCTTCCTAGTGCTGCTGCTTAATTAAAACCAACTGGGTGGAAAGCAAGCGAGGAAGAGGCAGAGCCCGCGAGCTTCCCGGCGGAGGAGCGGATGGAGCGGATCCGGGCACCCCTACACTCACCAGCATATTCCGGGTCCACATGGGGAGGGTAAAACCCAAACTTGATGAAGATGGGGATGGGGACGCCGAACTTGAACCACTCCACGACATAGGGAGGGGGCTGCCCCGTGAGCGGGTGGATCACGTCGCATCCCAGGATCACGCTCTCGCCAGCGCGAGCGGTCACGAACTCGGGCTCTTCCCTTGAGCCGAGGGCACCTGCAAGGGGCAAAGGGTGAAACTGGGGCTGATCCCACCACTGGATCCCAGCACTGGTGATAGGTGGGGGATGAGACCCCGAGGTGAGCAGCAGTGATGGCTTCTGCACCAGGGCAAGGTGATGTCCACATGGGGGGGACCTCCTGTTCTCAATAGAGGGGGTGCACAGAGCACACTCAGTGCTGCTCCCCTCTTAGCAGCACCATCAGGGCTGCCCCACATCCCCGTGGTGGGTTAAATGCTGCTTCTGCTGTCCTGTTTGTGCCCTTATGTCCTCTGGGACCACTGCCCCACAGATGTTTGCCAGCCTGGAGATGTGGCTTTCCCATGAGAGCAGGCTCAGAGCATTCCAGCCAAGCTCATCCATCCCGGGGCATTCCCAAGGCCTGAAACCTGGTGATCAAGCCTGGCACCCTGCTGAGGTAATTAAAGAGGGCTTTGGTGTCCCCATCAAAGGCAAGGACCGCTCCACCCCAGCCCTGCCTCCCTGCTCAGCTGCAGCCTGGCATCACCCAGCCAGCAAAGCTGCATCCTCAGCACGGCCTTTTACAGAGGGAAACCCAGAACTGCAGGCACAGGGGTCCCCTTGATGGAAAGGACTCCCCTTTCCTTTCCCTGGCACATGCAGCATGGAGTGGAGGGATGCTGGGGATGGGGATGCTGGTAAAGAAAGGGGATGCTGCTGGGGAAGGGGATGCTGGGCATGGGGGATGCTCAGAAAGGGGGATGCTAGGGAAGGGGGATGCAGGGGATGCTCAGAAAGGGGGATGCAGGGGAAGGGGGTTGCTGAAGAAGGGGAATGCTGGAGAAGGGAAATGCAGGGGGAGTGGGATGCTGAAGAAGGGGGATGCTGAAGAAGGGGGAATGCAGGGGAAGGGGGAATGCAGGGGAATGGGGGATGCAGGGGAATGGGGGATGCAGGGGAATGGGGGATGCAGGGGAATGGGGGATGCAGGGGAATGGGGGATGCAGGGGAATGGGGGATGCAGGGGAATGGGGGATGCAGGGGAATGGGGGATGCAGGGGAATGGGGGATGCAGGGGAATGGGGGATGCAGGGGAATGGGGGATGCAGGGGATGGGGGATGCAGGGGATGGGGGATGCAGGGGATGGGGGTGCTCAGGAAGGGGGATGCAGGGGATGGGGGATGCAGGGGATGGGGGATGCAGGGGAAGGGGGATGCAGGGGATGGGGGATGCAGGGGATGGGGGATGCAGGGGATGGGGGATGCAGGGGATGGGGGATGCAGGGGATGGGGGATGCAGGGGATGGGGGATGCTGGAGAAGGGGGATGCAGGGGATGGGAGATGCAGGGGATGGGGGATGCAGGGGATGGGGGATGCTCGGGGAAGCACGTTCCCACTCCTCCGCGCTGCTCCTCGGGGCCGCCGGTGATTGGCGGCGAGTGACATCACCGCATCCCCGCCGCGGGAGCCGAGCATCACCGGCTATTTTTGGCGCTGGCACAAGCTCACACCGGCGAGAGGAACGCACTGTGCCACCCCATGGGCTCTCCAGCCCCGTCCCACCATGGCAAAGAGGAGCCTGAAGCTCCCCATAGCCAAAAGCCCTTCCATGGTGCAAGGTGCAGCACGGCAGGGATGCACAGCCCGATGGGCAGCCAGTCATCCCAGCATCAGTCCCTGCATCCAGGCATCATTCTCTGCATCCAGGCATCCTCAGTCCCTGCATCACCGGCTAGCCAGGTACAGGGACTGGCTATAGTGGCTGTTCAACCAGGAGGGCTGGCTGGTGGCAGTGGGAAGGGTGATGCTCTGAACTATCTGCAAGGAGCAGATGCTGCATTGCACACCCACTACAGGGGTCCTGCACAGCCTGGACCCCATCTAGGTGGAGGGGATTGCTACACACACGTGTTTAATGCATGCACACACGTGTTTAATGCATGCACACACGTGTTTAATGCATGCACACGGGTGCAATAGGCATGCACACATGCATCCTGCTCCTGCCCACCCTGACACTGCTCTTTGCACCTCTCTCCCCATCCCTCCTTATCACTGCATCAATGATGAGCTCAGGCATTCACACCCTGTCAGCAGGGACAGTGTCAGCCCTCCCCTGCCACCCCAACAAGGAGCTGTGAGGACCCAGACCGAGCCCAGTGCACCCATTTAGGGGGCTGCAGTGCAGGGCTGGGATCCCCCACCCCATTCCCTGCCCACCGTGCTCCTGTGCTCATAGGGGACAAGCTGCCATCACGTGCTTCTCAAGAGCATCCAAGGACACACACAGGTCCCCAGCACTTCACAGGGACAGTCCTGCTTCCTAAGGATGGAGCCCCTCAGTGCCTGGGGTACCGAGGTGGGATCCTACATCCAGCCAAGCAGAACCTGGGATGCTGATGCTTGCCCAGCTATTGAAGCATGGGGCTGCCCTGATGCCCCAGGGATGGGCACTGGGGAGTGACACTCACACATAGGTCCCCCCCCCACCAATGAACCTATGGGTGATGTCCCAGGGGAGGGGGGTGGATCCATGCCTGGGTGCAGGGAAAAATAGGTCATTCCCTGGAGCTGGCAGCGCCGGTGTCTGACCGCGGTGCCGGTGGGGAATGGCACGCACGGCTGAGCATCACCTCCCCATGCACCACAGCAGAGAACCAGCCCCTGGCTCTGCCCAGCTGCCACCAGCCCCACCACCAGCTCTCCTATTCCCACTGCTAGAGACAGCAGGAAAGCACCAGGGAGATGATGGCCTCGCTTCCCAACCCTGAGCAGGTTTCCCTTCCCGAAGCCGATGCGCTGAAGGCACGCGAGCCCTGGAGGCTGCAGCTCCACTCGAAGCAGCGTTTCTCACCCCCACGTTGATGGGGAAATGCTTGGAAACAACCTGCAGACGCCAGCAGAAACACAGCGCAAACAGACGGGGTATTTTTAAACCCACTTGGTTTTCCCCAGCCAAGGGGTTTCAAGGCTCAACGCACAGCTCGGGAAGAGGGAGAACGGAGGGGATGAGAGACCCCAAATCCCACCTCGGGCCAGGAGCTCACGTGGAGCCGGGGGATGCCTCGTAAAGGAAAACAAGTAAATCAACAGGCTCCGTCATCCCAGCAAATCCAGGGGAAATAAAAGCACTCTGCGTGCCAGGAGGCGAGGATACAAGCTGCGGAGGTGGAGTTGAACAGCATCCCAATGGGAGAGGAGGGAACGCTGCTGCCGAGGGCTCCCCAGCAGGATGCTGAGCTGGGGAGACCCTCACCCGGGTCTGGGCATCCAGTTCCTCCCATCCCAAGAGCAGAGGTTTAAGGTGACACAAGGCTCAGTGAAGCTGAGATCAGGAGCGGGACCCTTCCTGAGGATGTGGCCATGGCAGAGCCGGTTTCCAGGTGGGAATGCTGCCCTGCCTGTGCCATGCTCAGGGAGGGGATCCCTCCCTGTCCCACCACCACCACCTTGCTACGGGCAAGTAGGTCCCGCAATCTGCTTGCAATGACCCCAATCCCCATCCCTATGGGGACATCTGATGGAGCAGGAGCAAGGACCTCTTCTCCCTGCTGAGCAGAGACAAGATCTGCTCTGACACATCAGTGCAGGTGGGATATGGCAGGGATCTCAGAGGACAAGGCCACCAGCCCAGCATATGGAGGCCAGCAGGGAAGCAGAGCGAGCAACCCCACACTGCAACCCCAGTGCCCCCCGGGGGTCCCCACAGCCCCCCAAGGAACACCCATCCCTGGCAAGGGGCAGCTCTGGGGGTTGGGAGTGCAGCCCTCACCCCCTCCCCCAGCTGGAAAAGCAGCATCTGGGTTTGAACGCAATTCCTGCTTTTTAAACCCGATTTTCCAGCTGGATGGAGGGCGGAGTGCAGGTCAAGTGATGAGACTCAAGGTTACTCGGGGCCATGGAGGAGCAGGATTAGCTGGGAGGGGAGGCTCAATGTCCCATCCCCAGGAACAAGGGATGCCCTGAGGGACCACAACACCATCCCCGCAGCTCCCCACAAGCTCCCTCCACATGCTATAGAGGGAGGCTGGAGCCAAAGCTGCCTCCAAGGGAGACCTCCTGCACCCAGCGAGCACTGTGCCCCCAACCAGACCCATAGCACATCGGTACCCACATCGCCTTCCCCATAGAGCAGCGTGTGCCGCCCCAGTGATGCCTTCGCAACTGGGATGCAGGCAGCACTGAGCTGCCCGCCAGCAACTCCTGAATCACACTGTTCCTGGCTCTCAGGCAGCCCTCCCACCAACGCCAGCTTCTCCATCGGGAAGCGGGAGGATGGGAGTTGTTTTTCCAAAGGCCAGCTGGCCCCAGCTCGGGAGATGCCTACTGCAGGGGAAGGGAAGGGCTCCGGCACAAGGTTGGACCCACTGCTCACCCACCCATCTGTGGGGCTTCTCTTCCAGCCATGTCCTCCAAGACAGAGAGCTGGAGGAGAATGGGAACTAACCCATCCTGCTGCAGATCCAGAAGGGAATCTGCAGGGTTCACTCATCACCAGCAAAGCCAAAAGGCGACAGAGCAGGGAAAGCATCACCACTAAACCCCTCTGGCAAGCCAAGTCAGCGACTGAGACACATCCCTCCCATCCAACAGGTCCAGGAGAGCGAAAATCCTCCAGGGAAGGATGGAGCTGGGAGCTGAGCCAACCCCTTGGCCGCTCCCAATGCCAAACCATCCCCTTGCCAGAGGAGAATGGAGCCAAAGCTGGTGGCTGCTGGGCCAAACCCCTCCATGGCCAAAGAGGCACCGACCCGCATGTGCCACGGCTCTGCACCAGGAGCGAGTCAGGGATGCAGCTCCGGCACCCCCGCAGCGAACCGCTCCGACCATCAAGGTCACCATCACCTGCCATGATATCCAGAGGGATCTCTTCCATAGGAACCTTCACCAGGCGCTGGCGAAGCCGAATCCTCCTTCCCGATGGATCCATGAGCATCCCTGCTGGCCCTGCCGGCGCGGCGCCGCGTCACTCTCGTGGGAGAGGGAGGAAAAGCCCCTCGGCACCACGGCACGGCTGGGAATGCCAGGAGGCCAGATCCCTCCTCCAACACCCACTCCCGGCGCGGTCACAGCCCGGCTCTCCTCCCCCATGCCGTAAGAAGGGATAACGCACCCTCCAATCCCTCCCTTGAGCCGATTAACGCCTGGGAAGCCCTCGGAGAGCCAGGCCAGGCAGGAGGGCTGAGGAGAGGAGGATGCAGTGTGGGAGGAAGGCCGTGGAAAAGGGGGAAAACCCCACTGAGGGCATCACCCCATGGCGAGCCGAGCCCTGCTCCGAAGCCTTGTCCCTGAGTGATGCAGGGTGGGAGCATCACCGTGGCCATGGGGCATCACCGTGGCCATGGGGCTGCAGCACCAAGTCCTCCTCCCCACGCAGCACCCACCTGGGCATCACTCATGGCACACTCATTCATCACGTATACGCCGCTCCGTACGCGCGGCACCCCCGCACCCGGGCTTCCCGGCACCCACCCACCCTGGCACCGGTTCCGGAGCCCCCATCCAAGGTATTTCCAAGTTCCCGAGCGCTCTGCTCCTCTCCCAAGCAGAGGATCCCTCTGCTGCAGACCACCGCCTCGCCTCTCTGCAGCACGCATTACAGGCGGCTCGGCACCAAAAGGGCAGCCCCATCCTGAAATCCCCCCCATCCTGACATTGCCCCCGCCTCTAAGGAGCACGCTGCCAGGCAGGAATGCCAAGGGACCGCGGCGAGATGCAGATTTGACCCCACATGCTCAAGGAGCACCGTGATGCAGGGGGGATGCTGCAGTGCCCCCGGTACATGCTGATGTGCCCCATCCCAGCCCACCAAGGCAGCGTTTCCCTGCGGAGAGGGGAGCAAGCAGGTGCTGCATCCCCATGGGAAGGGGCTCGGGGACACCCAGGGTGCAGATCCCGGGTCTTATCCCGGTTTGGGACCACTGGGATGCAGGGATCACCCCGTGCCCGGCAAGGCAGAGATGGAGACGGTGCTGCACCAGCAGCAAGCAGCTTCCCTTCACCTGCAGGGATGGCTGGGAGGGAGGGAGGAGGCAGCTCAAGGAAAAAGAAGCCGGAGCAGGAAAATCAGGGTTATTCCCTGCTGCTGTCTCCCTCCTGACCTTGGACAACCCTGTGCCTCAGTTTACCCGGCGCAGCAACCCAGCCTGCAGTGGTGAGGGGGGGTATTGGCCACCTCCCCCTGGGCAGCGGGGAGCAAAGTCACCCCCAAACCCAGGCGCTGCAGGAAAAGGCACCGAATCCCTTTCTCGTTTCCCCTTGCAGGGAAGGGCAAACGCTGTGAGCTGCTTCCCCAAGCCGGGAGAAGGAACAGGGGAGCCAGCAACGCTCCTCATTCCCTTCCTGTACTCCGGCCCCATCCACGGGTGCCCCCAGGAAGGACTCGCACCCGGTTGCCTTCTGCCACAGGGAATATCGAGCGGAGAACCGGGCTCATGCACCACCTCCTGCCCCCGAACTTCCCTTGCTGCAGCCGCTGCCCTCCGGGAGGTCACGGCACGAACCACGGGGAGAAGGAGATGCTCTGGGTGCAAGGGATAACGGACCCGCCATTCCCCCCCCCATTCCCTCCCTGCTGCAGCGGGGACACGGGCAGCGCCCGGCCCCGTTCCACGGGCACCGGGGAGGATGCTGCGAACCCCGCAACGCGACGAGCTCCAGGCGCAAGCTGCCGGTGCATGCATCCCACTCGGGTGCATGCATCCCACCCCGGTGCATGCATCCCAGCCGCAGCCGGCAAACCGGGCGGGGGGGTGGGGGGGGGGAAGGAGGAAGGATACACATGCAAACGCAGCCCCATAGATGCCGGCGGACCCCCCCACCGCATCGGACCCCCCGTTACCCTCACTCACCTTGCACGGGCAGCCCGCGGGCACCGAGCACACTTGCTACCAAAGCGGCCACATACCAAATCATAGTACTACCGGTCCCCGGTGCGCAGCATCTTCCGCCCGCCGGGCGGCCCGGCCGGGGCGGGGCAGGGCTCGGCCGGGCCGGGGTGAGGGGCTCGGCTCCCCGGGCCTCCTTGGGGCCGGAGGAGCGGCTGAGGAGCGGCTCAGGACCGGCCGCCGGCCGCGGCTCCCATAGCCGAGCCCATGCCCATGCCGCCGCACCTGCCCTCCGCCGCACGCTGCGGGGCGCAGCCTAG
This sequence comes from Melopsittacus undulatus, assembly GCF_012275295.1. Classification (NCBI taxonomy): domain Eukaryota; kingdom Metazoa; phylum Chordata; class Aves; order Psittaciformes; family Psittaculidae; genus Melopsittacus; species Melopsittacus undulatus. The sequence continues at coordinate 6,059,652 of NC_047541.1, forward strand.
CCTGCTCCCTTTAGCGGCTCGGTGCCGCCCCCGCCCGCCGCCCATTGGTCAGAGCGCCGGCGGAGTGGGCGGTGATTGGTTATCGGCGCGGCCCGGGCCCGATTCAAGGTGGGTTGGCGCGCACGGGGCCCCCCTTGCGCCGCAGTATCATGCGCACTGCCGGGAGCGGCGGGCGGAGCGGAGCGGAGCGGGGTCACCTCCGACGAGCGGTCACCTCCGCGCACGGCGCAGGCCGGCCCAGCAAGGTGCCCGTTGGCACCGGCGCAGTCCCATTGCTGTGCGCACAGTGCTCAGCATCACCCCCAGATGTGGCCCTTGCAGCCGTGCACAGTCACCATCCTGCTCCCATGTGTGTCGTGCAATAGCTCAGCATCACCTGCCTGCCCCCAGATGTGGCCCCCGCACTGGCTCAGCATCACCTCTGTGTCCCCAGATGTGGCTCCAGCACCAGCTCAGCATCACTTACCTGTCTCCAGATGTGTCCCCATCACCTGCCTGTTCCCAGATGTATCGCTCACACCAGTGCAGTCACTGTCCTATCCCCAGATGTGGCCCCTGCATCAGTGCAGCATCACCTGTCTGTCTCCAGATACGGCCCCTGTGCTAGCAGTCATCTCCCTGTCCCAAAATGTGGTCCCCATACTGGCAAATCATCACCAACCTGTCACCAGATGTGCCCTTGTCCCTAGCTGTGTCCCCTGCACCAGTGCAGCATCACCTACCTGCCTCCAGATGTGTCCCCTGCATCAGGACAGTCACCTTCCTGTTCCCAGGTGGGCCCCTGCATCAGTGCAGCATCATTTCCCTGTCACCAGATGTGCCACCTGCCCTGGCTCAGCGTCACCTCCTTGTCCCCAGATGTGTCCTCTGTCCTGGCACGGTGTTACTTCCCTGTCCCCACCTCTGCCACACACCACCTCTTCATCACAACAGTGCCACTTTGCTCCCACTCGGGGTCACCTCCCCACCATCTGCCCCAGCTCCACATCACCATGACCACCATGAACTGCACCAGTTCTCCCTGCCACCCTGCACCACCAGGGTCACATCCCTGCCACCTACTTGGTGCCACTGCAACCTTGTACCCACATCAGCAGAGAGGAATGGACCTGTGCCCCTGACCAGGGCCATGCACCTGTGTCACATCCACTTGCTCCCATTCCTAGCCCATTGCACCCTATGACATCGCTGTGTCACCCTGTCCCCCACTGAGCCCACCCCTCCACCTGAAAAGAGAGAACTGGGGGCCAATTCAATTAAAGGAGGTAGAAAATGGGCAGCCCCCCTGTGCTCCCACATCTCAGCCCACCTCTCATCCCTGCACAGACCTCTGGTGATGCCAGATGGGCAAACAGCATGGCTTGCTCCCCAAGGAGCGTGCCAGCAGGAGAAACGGGCTACTGAATATCCCCCAGGTGACAGGTAGCCTAGGGGGGGATATGCACACAGGTTGCCCCCAGCACCAGCTCAGCATCCCCTCCCTGTCCCCAGATGTGACCCCTTTATTGGCATAGCATCACTTCCCTGTGCCCACGTTGTCAGGAAGGGACATGGGGAGAGGTCTGAGCAGCTGCTGCTCTTCCCATCTCTTCCCATGCATGTCCAGGAAAGGCACCAAAAGCAACCCTTGGAGAGGATGCAGGCATCTGAGGAGTATCCCGCACCCTCTGCCCACAATTAGGCTTGTTGAGGGTCAGGCCTGGATGCAGCCCTGGCACAGGAGCATCCCCCAGCCCAGCTCCTGCGAGCTCCCAAGGAGTCTGCTTCCCTAGCAAAATCCAAGGCCTCGGAAAAGCCTGACTCAGCTCCTAGTGCTGAGGTCTGAAGTGAAAGCTTGCAGATCTACAAGGTGGGTTGGCAGAGCCAAGGATGACCCTCGTGCTGGGCTGGGTTTGCTCTCCATCCTCCCTGCTCCAGGCCTACTGGCTCCAAAGCACCCAAAGCCTCCCAGCCATCACCCATGGGCCATGAGGGAGCAAGCCCAAAGCCATCAGACCTCCATTCACCCTCTTCCCAGCCACACAGAGTCAAGAGATTCTGTTCCATGTTCCCATCTAGATCATCTTCATGCCTTTACCTGGGTTTTGCCCCATTTTCATACACTCACAGAATCCCAGAATGGTTTGGGTTGGAAAGGACCTTAAGACCATCCAGTTCCAACCCCCTGGCATGGGCAGGGATGCATCACACTAGACCAAGGCTCTGTCAAACCTGGCCTTGAACACTGGCTGGAGCATTCACTGCTTCTCTGGGCAACCTGCTCAGCACCCTCAGAGGGAACAGCTTCTTCCTTATCTCCAACCTGAACTTCCCTGTATCAGTTTGAACCCATCATCCCTTGTCCTACCACTACAGTCCTTGATGAAGAGCCCCTCTCCAGCATCTAAAGAAGAACAATAGCTACCAAACAACACTGATACCTTCAGTCCAACCTGGGAGGCATCAGGAGCCCGTGGTCCATGGGGAGGATGCAGCCCTGCTCCTGGTGTGTGTCTCCCAAAGCTGACCACAATGAGGGGGCTGCAGCAGCATCCTCCAGAGCCCGGAGTTATGGGCTCGGGTTGATGCTCTTGTTTCTCCTGCCTAATTTGCTGGTTGCTGAAATCCATTCCCCACTGCTTTCACACCTCTCTCCCTCTATTTATAGCTGGGTTTATTTACATGAGCAGGGCACTCCATGTACTTACACGTCAGCCTGCGGTGGCAGAGCCGCGAGAGGGTGAAGGCAGTGAGGCAAGGCAAGGCCAGGAGCATCCCGGTCCTCAGCCATGTCCATGTGGGAAGCAGGCAGGAAGCTGAGATGGGAGCTGCTGAGGAAAGGAGAAGGAGCTGAATAAGCCATGGCCACCTCAGGCCCACATACACCCTGGATCCATCCCCATGGGGCACAGTGAATGCAGCTCCCATGGAATGCAGGTGGCCATGGAGCTGGCACCTTCTCTTTCCAAGGTGGAGCAATTGCTTTTGGGGTTTGTTTCTCCTAAAACTCTGACAGATGAGGCAGGAATCTGGACTCAAGAGACAATGGGGATGCAGCTCATCCCATTGCAACACATGGACATCTGTGTTCAAGTCCTGGGACTTGGCTCTTGAGATCAGGGACAGGGGTTTGAGACATGAGAAAATTGGGAATGTAGGCTGGAATGCAGAGATTTCCATAACAAGGTTCTGGTTCAACCTTCACATGGGGCAGCAAAACCACTTCCCATTGGAGAATGGGGGGTTCCTGGGGTGTGGGTCTCTTCCCAACCCCTCTCTGCCGGCGATCCAGCCTGGAGAGCAGGAGATCCGGACCCAGCTGCATCCCACCGGGCTGCGGGATGCTCCAGCCCACACGGGGCTGAGTCTCCCTGCACAAGTACATGATTATTCACAGCATTTGCATGGTGGAGTCACGAGTCTCACAACACCTGATCCTCTCCTGCAGTGGGGAGGCAACGGCCCACAGCCCAAAAGTGGGACTCGGTGTCTCACAGCATCCCACATCACCCAGCTGCCACCTCCTCCTTGCTCCATGCGGGCAGGGAGCCCGAATGCCCGGCTCGGGGAGATGGCTTTAGGGCAGGGAAAGGCAGGAGCAGAGCAGGGAAGTGCTGAGGCAGCCTGCAGCATCACTGCCATGGGAGAGCCCAAGCGAGCCCTTTGGAGCAGGCAGATGGGCTCAGTGCTCAGCTCACGCCGAGCTGGGCTTAGGCTCATTCCTTCTCCCATCACCGGTGGCTCATCACCAGCACGTGACTGGGGCTGGCAAGCGAGGAGGAACATCCTGCCAGGCCTTTCCCAGCTCCCCATTCCAAGGCGTGGAATGATCCACCTGTGGTATTTGAGCAGACACACACCAAACCCCAGCACCCAGGGGTCAGCTGAGTCACGTTCACAGCTTCTCCCTCCCGTTCCCAGGTCTCCAGCACAGCTGATTACTCATCAAGCCCACTAATAGACTCACTCATAGCACTCCCTGGATCAAGCAGCAGTGATGTCTGTCTTGTCTTATCAACCTCAAAGCACAGTAATGAGATACCCCATCCTTATCACCTCCTTCTCCAGCCAAAACACGGCTCTCCCTGGTGCAAGGCATCCTCATCCCAGCACCATCCCGGGCAAGCCAGTGCTGTCAGGCTCAGCCTCACTGCTCCCTGAGACCTTGGCTGGGACCCTGGTGGGGTGGAAGACCCTGGACCCACATCAGGCACCATGGGATGGGGTTTGCTCCCCCCAGCAAGGGGCAGCAAGACACCAGCAGGGATCCATTGCCCCTAACATCCCAGCATGGTTTGGGATGAAGGGATCCTTAAAGCTCATCCAGTTCCAACCCCTGCCAGGGCAGGGACACCTTCCAATGGACCAAGCTGCTCCAAGCCCTATCCAGCCTTGCCTTGAGCAGTGACAAGGATGGGGCAGCCACAGCTTCTCCGGGCACCCTGTGCCAGCACCTCAGCACCCTCATAGGGAAGAACTCCCTTATCTCCAACCTGAACTTCCCCTGTTCCAGTCTGAACCCATCACCCCTCGTCCTGTTGCTACAGTCCCTGCTGAAGGGTCCCTCTCCAGCCTCCAACATGAGTTTGGGTGCTGTAGCCCCCATCTCACTGCCCCATAGTGCAGCACATCCCCTGGGGCTGGTTGTGGTGTCACCCCCCCCAACCCTAAAACGATGCTGGATCATGTTCTGCTCAGCACCACCAACTGCATCCCCAGCACTGCCACCCACCCCATTACTCACTGGGGCTCTCTGGCACCGGGAACACACCTCCCTGCGTTGGGAATAGGCACAGCACGTGCTCCTGGGGGCTGGGGGACTTTGTCATCGCTGTGAGTAACCACACTTTGTCTTAGATCACCCTAACACCGGCCCCAAACAGCCCGGAGCGTGCAGCTCCCCTGCTGCCATCCACACAGCCAATGGGGGAAACTGAGGCACGGAGCCGGTCGGGAAGGGAAGAACGGGCTGGACCGCTCCGGCTGCACTGGGGAGGTGACTCAGTGCGGGGCTGAGGCAGCGATGCTGTCCCTGTGATGCTCCAACCTCTCGCCCTGACATCCTTTTCCAGCCCCTGCACATGCAGCTGCCTGTCCCTGTCGCTGACACACTCTGCTGACGTCCCTGCCGCATGTGCCATCAACCTGGCTCGCAATTCCCGGCGGCAGGAACGCTCGCAGCCGGCTCCGTGCCCTGCGGGGCTGCCACCGGCGCACCCCATACACAAGCCCTGCTCCCCCAGGGAGCCTCAATGCAGGGGCATCCCCCCTGCTCTGCGGCAATAGCATCCCAAATAACCCCCCAGCTGCAGGAGGGGCAGGCTCATGGAAGGGGCTGCAGCCTGGCCAAGGAAGGGGGGGATCAGGCTTGGGAAGAGCCTTTGCTGCGGAGAGAAGGGCTCCCTTGTAGCGTGCCAAGAGGCAGAGGAGGCTCAGAGCCGCCTTTGTTCAGAGGGCAGCAGATGAAGTCTCACACCTCCCTGCTCAAGCTGCACCAGCCTCTGTGCTTCCCCTCCCTCCAGCCCCGCATCCCTGATTGGGGCTCGGCAGGGGATGAACAGACCATTCCCTGCGGGATCGCTTTCCCAGAAAGCCTTTGGAAGCCAAGCTGCAGGGAGCAAATAGAGGGGGATGCGTGGAAGGGAGAAGCCCAGCTTAGGGGGGGACCAGCCCCCCGCTGCTGCTCCCTGCCCCGCACTGGGTGGGCAAATCCTCACCTCCCTGAGCCCAGGAAGAGTGGAAGCAGCCCATGGCCCTTCCATGGGTCCCCTCCGGCCGCAGCCCAGAGGCCACAATAAAGGGCTCATGGAAACACAGTGTGTGCCCCCCGCAACACACAGCCCAGGACAGGAGGCTCAGCATCCCATGCCCTGTCCCGAGCTCAGAGCATCACAACAACAGCCCCAGACTGGCTCGGTTCACGGGGGATGAAGGGGTGATGTCCCGATGCCACCGCAGCCATAGGGAGGGAACCCCAAGCCAGCTATCAGGAATGCAGTCCATGGGGGCCCCCCATTGACCCCTTTACACACACACACAAGGCATTATATGGAGCGGTGACAGCACCTCTGGGCTGTGCTGTGCACATGGGGGGTCCTGCCCCACAGGTCACCCAGCATCCCTTCAATGGAGCCTGGCACGAAGCGCAGACAGGAGCTGGCTCATCCTCAGCTCCATCCAAACTCAGCCCAGCGGCTCCGGCATCGCTTCCCTGCAGCTGGGCTTGGCTCCCAGACAGCTTCCCCTGCTCCCTCCCTGCCTGCAGCAATCAGCCCTGCATTCAGAGGGATGCAGGGGGGTGGTGATGAAGCAGCAGTCAGACCGCTCTGGGCACAATGTGCAATCAGCCCCCCGAGGAGCAGGACTTGCTCCCTTGGGAAGGGCAAGGGATGCCCTGGAGGTGGGCGCTGACTCCATCCCCAAAAGCAAACCCGCACCCAAAGGGTGCTCACCCACTCCTGCATCCCGTCTGCCCACCTGCTGCTGAGGATGGTGCTGGGAGTGCAGACCCCCAGCTCCTCAGTTTCCCCCTATCAGACACAGCCTGAGTGGCTTCTGGCTGAGACATTCCCAACCTTCCTTGCTGCAAGAGCATCCCAAATAACAACCTGTGACACACTGAATGCAGGGAGAACCCCCCCCCACACACACACTGTTGCCTAATTCCCATGGATTTGATCCCCTGGATAACCATTCCCTCCCCATCTCGGGCACTGCTGTGTTGCTCCTGCCACACACTGACATTTCCTTCCCCGGATGCCACTTATTTATAGCACGCTTGACCTTTTCCCGAAGTTTACATCCTCCTTTCCCTTCCCTTCCTCCCACCCAGCGCTGAAATCCAGCCCCCAAGCCTGGCTGTGTGCAGACATCCCCCACGGCCCAGCCGGGATGCGGGATGTGCTTCTCCAGCATCCCTATGGACAAAGCTGGGGCTGTCTGCTAAGCACAAGCCCCCACCTTCCTTCTGCAAGGAACAGCTTCCCAAGAAACCTCTTTGGAATCCAGATGGACTCGTAATTCCTGATGGAGAGGAGCAGAAAGGCCATTGCAGTGTGAAGGCAGAGGTGGGGGAAGCAGCAGGTTTGCTCCCCATGGATGGAAGGACAAGGGGAAGCCGGGAAAGCTTCAGCACACAAGTGCTACAGCCCAAATCCAGCCTTTTTGGAGCTATTTCCTTGGATTGAAAGGGAAATTTGTCCCATTTTCCTCTCCCAAGACCCGATTTCTGCCAGGATCCCCCATCGTTGCTTGCTGGGGAGTGTAATGGGTCCCTTGCACCTCCCAGCATCCAGCCTTTAACCTGAATGGGGAAAATCACTTCCCAGGGATGGAGATGCTGTTCCAGCAGCAAGAGGGAGGGAAAACATGCTGGGAAAACCCCTCACTTCAGGATCAACCCCTTAACAGAGCAACCCCCCTTGTTCCTATCAGCCTGGAGATGCCAAAGGGCATCCTGGCTGCATGGGAAGCAGGAGCCAGCCCCTCACCCTCTGTCCGTCTGTCCATCCCTCCCTAGGCATGGGCTCTGCTGCTCCAATAACTCCTCTTGCACCCAGCTCTGGGCCCTCCCAACAAATGACCATCGATTCCTCTCTCCAGCCCAATCAATGCTATTGACTGAGGCATCAGAAAGACAAATCCAGGCTCCCTGTCCTGGGAAGGCAGGATCAACCCTGGGGGGATGCGGGATGCACACGGCTGCCTTCACTTGATGCTCTCCATGCCTAAAGCCATATGGATAAGGCAAACACTTCCAAGGACCTGAAAGCATCATCTCGGTTGGATACAACTGGCAGCAGGGATCAAGCTAACTTGGGAATGGGGAAAGCTCCCCCCAGGCTGCATGGGATGGGGAAGCTGTGATCCCAGCGCAGGGATGAGGTGTCCTTCTGCATTGCACCATGCAAGGAACCAAACCTCAGCAGCCAGAGGGGGGAATAATTCCATCAGAGCCCCAATAAGGGATCACTCGGTCTTATACAGATGGGAAATGGGGGGGCTGCCCCTGAGCCTCCTCCTCCTGCACCTCCCAGCAGTGGATAATGGACCCTGCATGAGGAAATTACAAGGAATTTGCAGCCATCCCATCTAATCCACAGGGGAAACATCTGAATCCTACAAGGAGCATTTGGCTTCCGGGTACAGAAGAGCTTAGAGACATGCAGAGGCATTAAAAACACTCCTGGGGATTAAACTGGGAGCTGGGAAGGGAGAGCACAGCTGGAGATGATGGGTGGATGTGGGAGAAGACTGATGGGGATACCCAAGGACTGTGGGGGACAGAGTAACACATCTAAGGGTGGCATGGACCAGCCTTGGAGCAGGGATGGAGGTGAGAGCAGGGATGGAGGTGAGAGCATGGATGGAGGTGAGAGCACAGATGTAAGTGGGAGCACGGATGGAGGTGGGAGCACATGGGATGCTGCAGGCCAAGTGGGATGTGACCATGGTGTGCACCAATGAGGTGCCACAAGGTCTGGGGCTCCAACTGATGCCTAAGCCCCCAGCCAGGTCAGAACGAGCCTGAAGCATCCCCCACAGCCAGCCCCATGCTGTGGGGTCTTCCAAGGATAGACTTGGGCAACGTCTCTCATCATTTGGGATTTATCCTCATCATTTCTAATCCTCCGCCTTGATTGCTGAGGCCCCAATCTCATTAGCTGGGCTATGCTGGGCCGTTATTCATGTGCAGGGGGTGTTTAAAATTGATATTAATCCCACCTCGATAATCTGGTGTTTATTGATGTGTATTTTTAACCTCTTCTTTTATGAAGATGAGCTGAGGAAGCCCCAACCCTGTGCAATACTGACCCAAAAGGCTGCTTGACCCATGGAGGAGATGCCACCTCTGCAGGCTTCAAGCATCACTGGGGATGCTCAGGCCCTGCCATACCCACTGAGACCAACCCCTTTCAATCCATTATCACCCTTTTCCTTAATGATGACAGAAGCAGCTTCCACTCGGCAGGGACATGGAGCAAGCCTGTGATTCCCAATGAGGAAGGAGCCATCAGCATCCCATCAAAACAGCTCCTCCAAACCCAGCTGTGATGAAGCTGGCACAGGAGAGCCCGGCCAATTGGAGTTCATCCTGACAGATCCCATGAAGGCAACTTCAGGCACCTCTGGGAATTACCTCCTTATTAAACGCTGCTCAGCACCCCAGCTCCAAGCAAAGCTGCCACAGGGCAGGATTTGGCCTCGCTGGGGCAAACCAGGGTGCTCACCACATTGTGCTTGGAAACCTCAATTTCCCCATGCACAAAGTCCCCTCTGCTCTAAAGGCAAATGCAGAAGTGACTGAGGATGATGATATGGTGATGATATGATGATATGATGATGAGATGATGATATGATGATATGATTATGATGATATGACAATGATGACATGACGATGCTGATATGACAATGATGATACGATGATACAATGATGATGATACAATGATGATATGATGATGATGATGACGATATGATGATGATGATACGATAATGATACGATGATGATGATACGACAATGATACAATGATGATATGATACAATAATGATATGATTATGATGATATGACAATGATGATACAATGATGATGATACGATGATGATGTAACCTGGATGCTCCAAGCAGGATTTGCTCCAGCCCCAAGCTCCCTTCTATCTCAAGAACAAGGCACTTCTTTGCTGCAGCTCAGAATCAGTGGCTGTTTACCCCAGCAGAATGCCAACAGCTTTGGGAACAGCTCATGTTTAGCTTGGCAGGATGGCTATTGTTCCTATATTGAAATGCATCTATCACTCAGGAGTGCTTCGAGAGAAAGCAAAGCATTTCCCTTGGTCCTGCTATAGCATTGTCTTAGAGCTGGAGGCACATCAAGATGGGCTTTTTGAGGAGAAACCACCTTCAAAAGGTCCTCAGATTATGGGGTGTTCTGTGGTGCTCCCCTAATTAAATGGGGTGCCTTAATTACACAGCAACAGTTAATGCCATTTACAACCCAAATAACCCGAGGGCATTTGAGGAACCACAGACACTGACTTGGAAAAACCAGTCTGGCACCAAAGCAGGTTGGGAGACAGGGATTTGGAGACACAGGCACACATTGGCATGGAGAGCAAAGAGGCAGCTCCACAAAGAACATGAAGAGCTGAAGAGGTGCCAGCCTCCCCTCTTCATCGCCAGCACTGAGGAGTGCAAGATGCACTGCTTGGGAAATAGATGGGTGTCTTATGGTGGGATGGATTTCCCTCACTGCCTGTGCCAGTGTTGTGGAGTATGGAATACAGTCATTCCCAAAGTCCTGGGTGGAAAGCTGCTTCATTCCACCAGCAGCACCTCTTGGTGGGTGCATGCCCATAGGAGGGAATGGAGACCTGAGGTTTGGGGTCAAAACCCACCTGCAGCCCCTGGGGGTCCCTCATATGTTGTTCCAAGCCCATCACTGGAGGTCCTGGTTGTCATCTGGGACCAAAGCAGGAGGCTGCAATCCAACATCCAGGAGTAAAGGAAGCTGGTGGTACCCAGAGGATGCTCCTCAAAGCCGGATGCTCAGAGCCAGGGATCTGGGGAGAAGCAGCAGCCAGTAAAACACTGGAGAACTCCAGACATCAAAGCATCCCGATGCAATGAGGGAACAGCCACTTTCCTTTGGTGCTCCAGACATCCCGAACAACCAGGGTTGGGCATCCCCACTCCAGACACCTGGTTTGGAGACACCCAAAAGCTTTTCATCCTTCTTTCCCCTGCAGCTGGATGCTGGGACCGACAGCTCCCTATGGAGCTCTTAGAAACAGCTCCCTTCCGATTACCTCCACACAAAAAAAGGGATGGAGATCCCTTTGGAAGGGATTTGAGCTGCGCTGAGTTAAGGAAACGAGAAGAGGAGTTGGCAGGAGGAGCTGTGTGTATTGCAAAACAAAATGTGTTGCTTTTTAATACGGTTTTCCAACCCAAACAAATTGGTTTCCTCACACTCCCAGGCTGGGGAGAAGGAGCCGGCCGACAGTTTGGGATTGCAGTTTGCGGTCGGCATCGCCAAGGAATCTGTTGCAAAGCTGTCGCTGCACATTAATGCTGCTCCTCTGCTGTGCTGCAGCTCCCCCGGTCACCCCTCGCCACCCGGGCCCCACTCCTCCCCAGCCAGGAAGGGAGGAAAGCATCCCAGCAGATGGTTTGGAATGGAAACCAATGCGCGGCTCTGGGAAGCCGCGCGGGGATGTGAAGGCATTTGAATAGACAAACATCTCCCCGTCGGTGCTGCAGAGCCAGGGATGCAGCACCAGGCATGGCCATGCACCCGAGAGCAGAGGTAGGAAAACACCCATGGGAGCCACCAGTACCTTTCAGCTCCCCAGAACCAGTCCCACAAGCCACGGCAAGGGAAATGATCCCGATGTCCTCGGTCCGGAGCAGAGCATCCTTTGGGAACAGGGATGCAGAGCAACCCCTCCCTGCCCTACATGTGTTCCCACCCCCAAAATCCACACCCGTTACCTGTGTTTCACCATCCCAGCAGCAGGACAAGGTGGGAGATGCTGCTCCTTGCCCAAGCACCGCAACTGGAGGACACTGAGACTCCGCTGGTTGCCTGAGGGGATCCAAAGAGATGATTCCCTACAAGCTGTGTGTGTGGGGAATATCCCACATCCCAGCCAGCCCCCGAGGGGAACGCACCAAGAGCTCGCTCCGCTTTGTGCTCAGGGGATGGCTGATTCATGCTTTTCTCCAGGCATCCCCTGCAAAACCTTGGATGAGGACAGAGCTCAAAGCTGAGCGGGTGTCTTCCACAGCACATCACACTGGGCTTCCCTTCGGGGGGGATGCTGAGAGCCAAACCCATCTATTTTGATATGGAAAACCATAAGACAAGGCCTTATGACTCAATGAAAGAGGAATGAGATCCTTTGGGATAGCTCAGCCAGGCACCCAGGAGCCATCCCTGGGGCAACGAGTTTGCATGGAGGATGCTAAACTGAGAGCAGGGTCTCAGATAGGAGGGACATGGTCCCAAAGCAGGGCAACCAAACAGGGACCTGTGTCCATAGGAGATGGGCTGGAACTGGATGAGCTTTACGGTCCCTTCCCACCCAAACCATTCCATGACTCCATGTTCAATAACCAAAGCCATGAACAAATAGGACTCCCCTCATAGACCTGAGCACCCACTCCATGCCCAGAGCCCCCAGAGCCACATCCCCCAGAGCTCAATGTAGATTCCTCACCCCAAATCCCACCTCAGACACCACAGGAAGCTGGATGCTGCTGGGGAAGGACCTGCTCTTCCAGCCCTCCCTTCCCAAAGCACATCCAAAGCCTGTTTCCCAAGTGAGGGAATACCTTTTCCAACCAGCATCCCATAAACACAGCAAATACAATCCCATCCCATCCCTGTTGCTGGTGGTGGTACCTGGCCAGGAGATGCTGAGGGTCATCAAGCCAGGCAGAGCACCCAAAGCACCAGGATGGGTCCCACTTCCCTGTTTGAAGCTTCATGCCCCACAGCTGCATCCCCTATGGATTTGGGAAGCTCCGGGTGCTCTCATCAGGGCTGTTGTCACTCCTGCATCCCAATTCCCTCCCTCAGGGCGCTGTCCCCCCTTCATCCCTGGGTCCCAATCCAGGGTAATGGTGTTCCCTTTCCCCACTTAAACCCACAACCTCCATTGAGAAGCCACATCCACGGCTGCAAATCCACTGGTGTCTCATCCCTCAGCCCTCTCCAGCTCCCTTCCTTTAATGCCTCCATCCATCCCGGCATCAGCCTCACCAAGAGCTCCTTAAAAGACATCCAAGCAAAGAATAAGCCTTGGGAATGGGGGATGTACATGCCCTGACCCGGTGGAAAACCCCACACCAGCACTTGCACCCATATCCACCAGCAAAACCCATAGCTCCAGTTGAGCCCTAAGCACTGGTCCATGACCCACATGAGCCTCCACACTGCAGCATCTCCTCCATGGATTAACCCCCTCCAATGAGCTCCATAGGAGCAGCGCAGGGAGAAGCAGAGGCAGCAGCATCCCCCAGAGGGGCAGTGATGCAGTGGTGAGAAGAGGGGAAGAATGAGTCCCCTCATCCCCTTGCCTTCCTCCTCCTCCTCCTCCTCCTTCCTGGGCCCCCAGGTTGCTGCACACAGAATAGACCCATTTGCTGGCGGGGCTGAGTAATGCTCTGAGCTGCTCCTCCCCGGCAGTGAGTAATCCTGCCTTTGTCTCCATCTCCAGCATGGAGCAAAGCCAGGGATACAGCACCCTATGGACACCTCATCCAGAAGGATGGGACCCAGGGTGGCATCTTGGGGGGGATGACACCTCGGGGGTGACACATGGTGGTTTCACATCATGGCAAGCCATGTCTATATGAGGACATTGAATATGGGCAACATCCTCTGAGGGGCTCCCACTCACTGTGGTACCCTGGGCTGGTGTTCCCTGGGCATCCCTTGCCATACTGCTGGACCGCAAACAGCACCATGGAATCATGGAATCCCAGCCTGGATTGGGTTGGAAAGGACCTTAAAGCTCACCCATTTCCAAAGGCAGGGACACCTTCCATTGGACCAGGTTGATCCAAGACCCATCCAACCTGGCCTTGAGCACTGCCAGGGATGGGGCAGCCACAGCTGCTCTGGGCACCCTGTGCCAGCACCTCAGCACCCTCACAGGGAAGAACTTCCTTATCTCCAACCTGAACTTCCCCTGTTCCAGTCTGATCCCATCACCCCCTTGCCCTGTCCCTACAGGCCCAGATGCAGAGCCCGTCTCCAGCATCCATCCAGCATCATGTCCATGCAGAAGCACATCCCACTGGGTGCCATGGAAACGCTGTGCAGAAAAGGCATCTCCATCCGCTTCCACCTGGTTCATCCTCCCTCCCAAGGAGGTGTGAAGGGAAGCCCAGCCACGACGGGCTCCTGCCTGGGTGGGACAAACGAGGGTTTCTCCATTGGTTATCCCACCCAGGGCATGTCCTGGATCCCAGAGCATCCCTCCATTCCCGGTGCTGAGTCACAGGGCTGGCGGGCGGCTCCGGCTCGGGCTCCCACGCTGCAGATGGTGAAGCCTCTTTCCTTGTGATTTCATGTTTTCCCCCTTATTTTTGGCTGTTATTTCAGTGCACACCCCCCCTCGCCTCCCTTCCCCTCTCCCCTGTCCCCTCACCACCTCCCTCCATAGGAGAGGGCAGCCATGGAATCCTAGGATTCTATGCCATGAATCCTATGTTGATGTGCAAGAGAGCTGGGATTTCAATGCCTCTAAGCAGCCCTTGGTGGCTTCCTTGTGGGATGTCACAGTTGTCCCGCATGGAATAACACCAGTGCACCAAGACCCAGTTAATTCCCAAGCTTCCCACAGCATGGACACTGATGCCATGGTCCCTGTGTTCCTCTCTGGCTGTGGGCACAGGGACATCCTGCAATGGACAAACACCTTCCCCATCACTTCCAGGAACTGAGGACCACGAGCAGCACCAGTTTGTCCCTGTTGTGCCAATGTGAGATCCCAGATGTGGGTCATGGCACAACTTCCCCTTCCAGCCATGCATTGGGAGTGATGGAGCTCCCATAGGGATGAGGTTTCCCTTCCATTCCCTTTGCCATGGCTGAGCCGAGGGAGAAGCCTCTCCATGGAGTGCTGGCTTCAGCAGCTCAGCTGTGCTGGGAAGAGGAACGGGAATATGGGATGCGGCGAGAGCAAGGCAGGCTATAAATAAAGGCTGGAGAAGTGGGAGGCAGCAGCCACAGGGGCTCTGGAGCAGCAAGAAAAGCAGGTGCATGTTGGCTCTTGATGCCTTTGTGCTTCCCGGGTATCCCTAATAACTGGGATCCGGGTGGGAGCGGGGCCAGGATTCCCTTTGGAAATCACTGGTGTCTGAAGAGAAGAAGGAGCTGAGGAAGAGGAGGATGGGAGGGAATCGAAGGCTCCAAAGGGGCTGCCGGCACCAATGCAGCCCCAGTTTAATGGGAAAGGGGGGAAACCTCCGGCCAAAATCTGCTACTGGAGTTAATGGGGGATGGAGGGAATGGACTCAGCTCAATGCATCCAACCCGGAATCATCCCAGGAAGAGGTGAGATTCCCAGCACGGGTCACCGGGAGCCGATGGGGACCCGCGCGGTGCCTGCAGCAGGCAGGGATGAGCGGGAAGAGAGGAGGAGAAGGAGACAGATGGGCAGCGATGGAAACATAAGTTAACTCGAAGGAAGCGGATAAACAGCAGGCAGGGAGCAGATCCCAGCACATATGCTGTGCTGCAGCCAGCCAGGAGCAGGGATGTTCCTCACCATTCCCGTCCCCATCCCTACAGAGGGGCCTGAGCCACACAGGGATGTTGGAAACAAGAGAAGGGCTCAGGGTGATGGGGTTTGAGGCCAGGGCTTGCAGCAGACAAGCAGGAGAGCAACTCAGGTGCAGCTCATGGCCATGGGAGCCAAACCCATAGAAGCATCATCCATGCAGTGGACATGGCTCCTGGCACAGGAATCATGGACCCATTCCCTATGGCTGCTTGGGGTAGCTTTGGCCAGGGAGGGATGGTTCCTGCCTCAGTTTCCCCAGCCAGGAGAGGGGAAGCAGGTTGGAATACCCTGCATTCGTGGGCAATGTCCCTGCCATGGAACTGGATGAGCTTGAAGGTCACTTCCAACCCAAACCATTCCATGACTCCAGGACTCTATGAGCAGAGCAGCATCAGCTCGTGTGACATAAAACCAAGCCCAAGACCCTCAAAAGCCCTTGAGCCCTGTAGCAGGTACGGGTACCCCAGTGCCTGCACAGCATCACTGCCTGCTCCAGCAAGGGGGACCCCGAACACCCCACATGGCCCCTGCATGGGGCCATCACAAGCAGGGAGCTGCCAAGAGCATCCCTTTGGATGCCGGGTTCTAATGACCCCCAAAGTCACGACCCACATTAACCCCCCTAAGGATGCTGATAACAGAGGAGAAGAAGGAGAGTGCTCAACAAGCCCCCGCAGCCGCCTGCATCCCCGGAAAGCCGCTGGGAATGGGGCCAGCGAGCACTGGGCACACACAGACACCCTTGTTCCCTGCTCCCTGCTGCAGCCATGGGCTGCGTGCACAAGGGGAAGCTTGTTCAGGGCACCCGCGCTTCCCGGCGGGATGTGAGTGCTTCCCTGTGGTTGCCAGCACGACCGGAGGCTGCAGTGGTCAAGGGCAGGGCTGACCCCATAGAAGGGAAATGGAGGCATCCAGTGGGAATTGCAAGCAGGACGCCTTGGAGGGGTTGTGAGACTGCTCCATCCCTGGCAGTGCTCAAGGGCAGGTTGGACACAGAGCAAGCTGCTCTAATGGAAGGTGTCCCTGCCCGTGGCTTTAAGGATGAGCTTTAAGGTCCCTTCCAACCCAAACCATTCCATGAATCCATGATTCTATGTGGCTGGCCCTTGTCACGTAGCCACTTGCTTCCTCCACTCAGCATCCCCCACACAGCTCCTGGTTCTTGCTTTGCAGCATCCTCCCCCTTGCAATGTCCTTACTACCACAGAATCCCAGACTGGTCCATGCAAAGGCTCCGAGCGGCCACAGCTCATCCCAATGTTGGTCAGTGGGAAGCTATTCCATAGCTGGGAGCAAACACCTCCTGCCAAGCACAGGAACTGCTGTCCCCATAAAGCCTAGTGGAGATGAGGAGCTGCAGCATCCCGGGAGCATCCATCTGCTGGGAAAGGCAGAGCAAGGAGCAATGGCTGGGAGAGGAAACCAGGAGAGCTCAAATTAGGATTCATAAGGCACAAATTGTTAGTGGCAAAGGGGAATCCAGCCTGGGAAGAGGGTGCCAAAGGGCACGGGGAGACAGGGGCACATTCTCGGCTCAGAGCTGCATCTCCCAGCCCAGCACCACAAAGGGAGCAGCCCTGACTCTGCTTCATCCCAGCACCTTCAGAGGGGAAGTTCTGCATCATCCCCCGGGATAAGCAGCCGTAAACGGGACCTCTGCATCCAGCACCCCAAACCCATTGCTCTGCACCCCAGCAACGTGCGCTTGGTGACTGCAGCACCCAGATCCCGAGCATCACGGTGAGCATCACACGGAGCTCTGCCCGTGGGGTTTGCCCTCCCGCTTGCGCACTGAGCCTGATTCCCAGCCTCGGAGCATCCCTGCGGGAGCAGCACGATCCCTCCCGCAGCAGGAGGATGCTCCGCAGCGCTTCCCACCGCGGGGCTGCTCCCGAGGACCTGGAGCCCCACAACACCCCCCGGGCTCCGTGGCAGCCCCCGTGCACCCGTCCCTGCTCCCGGCTGTGGCTGCAGCGGAGGTGGCAGCGATGACTCAGGAGATAATGAACCACATCAGGAGGAGGAGAGGAGCGGAGCGGGGACGTGGTGCTGGTGAGGAGGCAGCTTTGGGCTGCTCTGACTCACCCACAGGGCACGGTAGTGCCGTTGTACCCCCCACCCCATGTGCATCCATCCCTCCTCCCATCAGGGATGCGGGTCCCCAGGTAAAGGGGCTGCGCATGGGGTCCATGCAGCCCCTGCTGCTGCTGCGCTGCCCCGCAGGGAGCCCATGGTCCAGCATCCATCCTGGTGCCTTTCATCCACAGGGATCCTCCCGCTGCCAAGCGAGCCGGTTCCGCAGCTCCCGATGGATAAACAGCCCCTGCAGCCTGGGGAAGCTGAGGCAGGGAGGCACCAGACTTGCCCGAGGCTGTTGTTCACAACAGGAGTCCCCGCTCCCGTGTTCATTTGCATCCCAAGCTCCTGTATGAAGTCGTTTTCCACTGTGTGCAGGGCAGTGGCACTCACCCATAGGGTGACACTTGCTGGTCCAGCCCCTCGGTGGCTTCATCTCCATTAGAACCAGTCAGACCTGATGCCACCGGTGCCTCAGTTTCCCCACACTGGAGCTCATCAGCATCTTTCGCTCACAGCATCTTCCTTCCCCAGGAGCTGAGCCTTGGCAAGGGAAAGGAACTGCTTATGCAGAACAAATGGAATCAATCACAACAAAAGGCAGCGGGCCTGCTTCTATTTATTCCCCATCCGAGGGTTTCAAACGCATCTACAGGCATCCACAGCCATATGGAGACGGGGAACCCACCGGGGCTGTCCCGATGGGCAGGAAAAGGCAGGATAGGGGCACAAATCCAGTGTTTCAGGGCCACCTCTTGCATATTCTTTGGGACCATAGTGGTCCCCATCCACCTGAGCTTAGGGGTGATGCTACCGAGCAGCCAGAACATGAAGAGAAGGGAAGATGAGGAGCAGGGCACCCAAAATATCCTGCTGCTGGGTGCAGCACAGCCCCTGCATCACCACCTCCATGGACACTCCACAGCGGAGGATCCAGCAGCAGGATCCAGCCCACGCTGCCAGGGAACTGGATCTGTGCTGCTTTATCAGGGCTGCTGCTCCTGCCGGCAGATTCCATGTGCTCCAGGGAGCTCCTGGGCTCTCCTTGGCCTCACCAGCTCATGGAAGAGGTGATGCTGGAGGTACCTCTCTGCTCCCATCCCAGCCCTCTGGCATTGGAACAAGCTGGAAGTGGTGAGGAAGGCTGGTGGGAGATGGCTCATTGATGCAATGAGGCAGCAGCGTGTCAGGGCCTGCGTGCCGGAGGGACAAGCTCCAAAACCCTGGAATGTGGCTGTGGCAGAGGCACTGGAGGGATGGTTCCATGCATGAAGAGTGAGGGGACACCTCACTGCCAGCACATGGGGTGCAGCCACTACCCAGGCAATGGGGAGATGCCAGCTGGGCTTTGTGGTTATCCAAGAACAAACAGCAGCTCCCCTTGGGATTCTCCTTGGCTGAAGCTTTCCCACCCACCTTGGCTCCCACTGCAACCCTCCAGGGCTGCTGGAGCTGTCTCTGGGCTGATGTGGGGTCCTGGGTACTTCAGGGGGCTCTGGGGCAGGGCAGGACCCACACATGTCCTCATATGAGGACACTGAGGGCTCAGCCAGAGCAAGAGCCAGAGCAATGCTCTTCCCAGGAGCATTCCCATGTCCCAGCCAGGGCATGCAGGGGATGATGCTCAGAGGGGATGATGATGCTCAAAGGGGATGACGATGCTTGGAGGGGATAAGGATGCCTGGAGGGGATGATGATGCTCAGAGGTAATGATGATGTTCAAAGGGGATGAGGATGCTCAGAGGTGATACCGATGGTCAGAGGGGATGATGCTGGGAGGTGATGCAGCTGCTCAGAGGGGATGATGCTCAACAGGAATGATGCTGGGATGGGATGATGCTGGGAGGTGATGCTGCTGCTCAAAGGGGATGATGCTCAATGGGAATGATGCTGGGATGAGGTGATGCTGGAAGCTGATGCTCGGCGCGGGCTCCCCCTGGCGGCCCCCCGAGCCCCCCCCAAGGATGGATTTCCCCCCCCAGCATCATCCTGTCCCTTTCCGGTCCCCCCCTTCCAGCCCCAGAGCCGCGGCTGTTGCAGGCTAAAGCCCCCCCCCCCCCCCCCCCCCCCCCCCCCCCCGTCCCTTCCACCCCATCTCCCTTTAAGCCCATTCAAATCCTATTTCCAGGAGCGGCTTTTGCACCTGGGCACTCCCCGATCTCCCCACGGGATCTGATGCACCAGGACTGCCCCACCCCCCCGTGCCGCCCCATACAGGGGGTGATGAAGGATGGGAGGGGGGGGCTCAGAGCATCTCCCCCCCCGGGGCTCTGAGCCTGGCTGTGGAGCATCCAGGAGCATCTTGCCACAAGAGGGAACCCCTGGGCTGGAGATTCCCATTCCTGGAGCCGCTTCCCGGCTGTGCATCCGCAGCCCTTGCTCCCAGACTGGGGCTGGGGCCAGGAGGGATGCTCCAGCAAGGGGCTTTGGAGCCTTCCTATTGCCCCAAGCTACCTGCAAGCACTTCCCTTCACCGCACCGCAGGCAGATGGATACCTGTCCATGGGATTCCCGTCTCTGACCTCATTTCCCAGCTGATCTGATCCGAGGGATGAGGAGCAAGGCAGGACACACGGCTCATGCTTACCTGAGTGAGGCGGCAGGGCAGGCACCCCATGGGATAAGAAGCAGCTGTGGGTGGCTCGGTCATGGCCATTCACAGCATCCCATAAAGGAAAGACAACAGGATTTCCAGGAATGATGTAGTTGGCCTGGCTCTGGTTTGCATCCCAACAGGATATCCAGTGCTCAGGAGGGAGCTCAGGGTCCTTCAATGGGGCAGAGATATTGGTCCCCATTCAGTTTTATAGCCCCACTGACATTGGGCAATGCTTAGTGCTAGGGAGGACCAAAGGGGATATACATGGGAATAGAGGTGATGAGGGCCGGTTGGGAAGTTGTCTCTGTAAAACCATGGGATGAGAGGATCTCCCTGTGGCTTCAGTGTGCACAGGACACTTCCAGGAGAAGGAAACCCATTCCTCATGTATGGGAGAAGGATGGATGGAGCTGAGGAGCTTGTCTGCTGCCCCCAAGATGCCAGTACCAGGAGCAAGGGAGGGAAAGGGGAACAGAGATTCCAGAGGGATGGAGAGCAGGGGCAGGGGCCAGGATTAGCAATGATAAACCCTAACCCAGGCTTATGTGGGCATGTGTTACCTAGGCCTGATGGGAGCGATGGGTTTGCTCCTCATTCCTAAGTGGCAAATGGTCCCTCCATCCTGTTTGCTCTCAATTAGGTGGCATATGTCTAATCGCCTTTGCAAGCACAACGGGCAGAGATTAAGCCCTTGCTCCTCCTCCAAGCCCAGCCGGGCAGGACAGTGCCTTCCCCTGCCTGCTCAAGGGCACAGGGGAGGTAAATGATGGCACTGGGTGCACACAGCGCATCCCATCTGTCCTCCAAGGGGTTGGAGCGGGTTGAGCCTTAAGGTCCCTTCCAACCCAACCCATTCCGTGGTGCTAGGAAGTTCTTCCCTCTTTCCCAAGCAATCTGCTGTGTTTGAGCACTGTTTCCAAGCCAGAACATGCCACAGTATTGATTTCCATAGGAGTCATTAGGAGCCATTGGAACCAGCTTAAGGTGGTGAACCAAGCACTGTCTGCTGGAGATAAGTGAAGCAGTAAATCAGTGCAAAGAGGAACCAGCACAAGAGGAGCACTGCCGGAGCCATGAGCATTGCAGGGCATCCTCACTCTCCTCAGGCTTTTTCCCCTATATCCCTTGTTTTCTCTCAAGAACAGGGATAACACAATGGAGTGTTAGCTCCAGCAGCTGTTAACCTGTTTGTGTGGAGTGGGATCAGGAGAGAGGAAGCATCTACAGGCTGAGAGAGCTGGGCTGGGGCAGCATGGAAGGGGAGACCTGAGAGCAGCTCCAGTGCCTAAAGGGGCTGCAGGAAACCTGGAGAGGGGCTTGGGACAAGGGATGTAGGGACAGGACAAGGGGAATGGCTTGAATCTGCCCAAGAGAGGGGAGACTGAGCTGAGCTCTTAGGCAGAAGCTGTTCCCTGTGAGGGTGCTGAGGCGCTGGCACAGGGTGCCCAGAGAAGCTGTGGCTGCCCCATCCCTGGCAGTGCTCAAGGCCAGGTTGGACACAGGGGCTTGGAGCAGCTGCTCCAGTGGAAGGGGTCCCTGCCCATGGATCTGGATGGGCTTTAAGGTCCCTTCCAACCCAATTCTGGCTGGGATTCCATGATCCCCTTCCCACTGACCCCAGGCAGAGGAAACAGGAGCAGTTCTCCCCTCCTCCTCCCAATGCCATCCTGGGGATGCTGGCAGGATTCAGACCGGAGCTGATGCCATGTCCCAGTTCCCTTGGCCTGGAAGCGAGCAGTGTAATGGGATGGTGAGCCCTGGTCCTGTGATCCACAGCTCCACTTTGCTGGGGGCTGAGGGGCAGGAGGGAGAGGATTTGGCTGTGAACAGAGCTCCAGCAGCCCCAGGGGTTGCAGATGCTCCCTGCTCATCGAGGAGAGAAAAGGGCTGCTCACACCAACCTCTGGGATCACAGCTTCCTGCTGGAGCATCAGGAGGATGCTGAGAGCCAGGCAGATCCCAGTGCTTGAGCATCGTGATGCTGGGAGGCCAAGGAGACCGGGTTCAGTGCAGAACCCCAAGTGAGCATCACCTCTTCTCCATCCCTGGACCAGCACAGCGCAAGTGAGCTCGGCCTGGGGATCCCTGGGGATGGAGATCAGCTTGGATGAGTTATGTGGCTCCTCTCTATAGCTGTTATCCCGCCAGGCTGCTGCAGCCAGACCCCCAGGAATGCAGCCCAAATCCCAGCTCCCTCCAAGCATCCCACTGGGAGGCAGTGGGTTTATTCTAAGCACGGGCATTCCCAGCTCCCATTGACCGCTCTGGGAGCCCTTGTGAGCGAAGCACCCAAAGAAAACCACCTCTAATTAGAGGGTGGAGGTAAAAATATCCCCAGGCCATAAACAGAGGGAGGCAGACAGGGAAAAGGCACATTCCGGGAGACGGAATTAGGAGCAACCCAGTCTCACTGCATTCAAAATAGATGCGCATATGCCGAAGTGATGAGCGAGGGAGAAGGATGGGGCATGGGCTGAGCCACTGGGGCAGCAGCAGCTTGTCTGGACATGGAAATCTGCCCCAGCATCCACATGGAAAAGGGATGCCAGGGCCCTGCCTCTGTTGCCAGGGATGCTGAGAGTGAACCTGGGGGTCCTGGTGTTCAAGGTGAGTGTGGTGTTACCTGCAGAGCCTAAAGGCCCTCTCCAACACAGGGCAGGACTTTGCTTCCTAAGCCTTTGTTTCCAAGGGGAAAAAGCCTCATGCAGCTCCACTTGGATGCAGCAGCATCCCACTCTGAAGAGCCTTTCCCTCTCCAATGGCTTATTCCATCACCTACCACCTCCATCCCCCTCTGCCATACACAGCGATGGCTCTCGACACACTGCACCTAACACAACCCTGTGTCCTGGTGTCTGGCCCCTCTTTGCCTCCTTCCCACAGCTCCAGGTCCAGATGGCTGGGAAAGGTCCAGGTGGAGAGCCCTGAGGCTGCTCCACACGCCAGGCATTGGCACAGTCCTCAGAGCCCCGGTGCCCTGGATAATGAGATTCCCATCTGCCATGTGTGTTGCCATTGGAAACTCCCGGCGACAGGCGCATTCTGCTGTCACAGCTTGGAGCAGCTTCTTCCCAGCAGGGCTGGAATCTCACTTCGGGCCTGCAGGCACTACAAGTGTCAAAAGGATCTCTATGTTCCCTGTCTGCCTTCAGCTCCTCGCACATCCCAAATCCTCCATGTACATCACTGCCACTTCCAGAACCCCAGGGGGGGTTTCCTTCTGTTTAACCCTCAATCCCTTTCCCTCTGTTCTCAGTGTTGACTCCCTCTGCTTGGGCATCTCCTCTCCATCACTGCCCACCACAGGCCTTGGGGGGCTCTCAGCAGCACACGTATTCCCCCCCTCTCATCCTTGCTCCAAGCACAGATGGGAAGCTCTTCAAAGAACAAAGGGATCATAGGAAGAGGCAGGTTCCTGCTGCTCCTCATCATGCCTGAATAAACCCTGTGCTACACAGGGCTGCTCTGAGCACGTATTCCATTCCAGTTCCTTGTTTCAATGTTAAACAATGGAAGGGGAGCTCCATTTGTATGTCAAAACCCATGGCTGACACTGCAGCGCTTCACCATCCTGGTCTGACGGGCTCTGCAGTCCCTGTGTGCTCTTTGTTGTGACTCCTTTGGAGTCCTGCATTCCACATGGATGGAAAGGGTCCTCCTGGCTGTGTAAACACAATGTAGAAGGGCCAGGAGCCAGAAACTCACCCATCTTTCCTTGTTTCCTCTGTCTCAGCTCCGCTCTGCCCTGGTGAAGCTGCTGCTGGATGTTAAAGAGGGTCCTGGCAGATCAGTGCTGACACTTTCCCACTGATCTGCCATTGCATTTTATGTCTCTTGTCATTCCAGCCCAAGCAGACTGTGTTCAGATGACTCTTTGCTCAACAGGGGCCCAACCCAGAGACGGCTGGAGTCAGGATTTAAGCTGTGTCATCTGATTAGGTGGTTTCTTCCCCTTCATCCTCAATGCAACATCCCATCTGGCCATTAGAGCTGATGAGCCTCTGTCTTCATTTCACCAGGCTCAGATCAGCCTTTTAAATCTACTCATTAGCATCTCGAGTTAGATCTGCCACATTATCAACTTAAATACAGCTTTACATCCCTTCATTTCTTCCCGGCTCTCCCGAGCTGGTTCACAGCACTGAGGAGAGCTCAGCTTTCATTCCAGCTGCTTGATCTTCAACAGCATCTTAATTACATCCCATCATGACAGGCTGCTGACAGGCAGTGACGTGGGAGCCAGCGTTAGCCCAGGCTGAGGCACTGGGTTCCAGTGTCCGGTGCTGGTGGCTTCTGCTTCTCTCCATCCCTGGAAAAGGCTCGGGGAAGTCTTTTAGGCTTGGTCCAAAGTTTGCAGTGAAATGCACAGACTGGGGACTGATTCTCGCAGGGAAATGCCCCTTCTCATAGACTCATGGAGTGATTCAGGTTGGAAGGAACTTAGAGCTCATCTAGATCCATCCCTAGACGCTTCCCACTAGACCAGGGTGCTCAAACCCTTTTTAGAAGCTCTTATTAAGCGTAAGGAGGGGAAACACTCCCTTTAGAGCAAAACCTGACCCCAAACCTCTGCCTTGCACCGGTAAAACCTGCCCAGCCCCTTCCTCCCGGCCGGTCCCACGCACGGAGCATCCTCTTCCCTTCCCATGGGAAGCGGCTTTCCCGGGGCCGGGATTGGGACCAGGACCGGTGGCTCCCCCCCCCCAAAGGGGCCCAATCCCGGCCCTGCCCTCCCGGGGCCGCCCCTTCCCCGCCCGGTTTCTGCGGTAACGGGAGCGCGGCCGCCGGCGGGGCAGTGCGCAGGCTCCGCACTCCTTCCCTCCCATCCCATCCCATCATGGCGCTGCGGATCCTGCTCCTGCCTCTGCTCGGTGAGTCCCGGAGCACCGGAGCTGCACCGGTACCGGCACCGGGGACCAGCGGCGGCTGCGCCCAGGGGAACGGATGGGAAGGGAAAGGGGAGGGATGCGCTGCTCCGGCTCCTGCACGGGAGGGAAGAAGGGGAAAGGGAGGGATGCGCTGCCCGAGCCTTGTCCCGGGAGGGAAGAAGGGAAAGAGGAGGGATGCGTTGCCCCAGCCTTGTCCGGGGAGGGAGGAAGGGATGCGCTGCCCCAAGGCTTGCCTCGGGAGGGAAGAAGGGAGGAAGGAGGAATGCGCTGTCCCAAGTCTTGTCCCGGGAGGGAGGAAGGGAAGGAAAGACGGGATGCTCTGTCCCAAGCCTTGTCCCGGGAGGGAGGAAGGGAAGGAGGGAAGGATGCCTTTCTCCCAGCGTTATCCCTGGAGGGAGGAAAGGAGGGATGCGCTGCCCCGGGAGGGATGCGCTGCCCCGGGAGGGATGCGCTGCTCCAGCCCCGCCGGGACACAGGGACGGGACGGGACCAGGACTCGGCGCCGGGAGCGCTGTGCGGCGGGGAGGGAAGGAGGGAGAGAGGGGGGTAAAAACATCCCCCAAAGCCCAGCTCAGCAAGGAGCCGGACCAGGGATGAGGGTGCCAGGAATGTGCAGGCTCGGCAGGCAGGCAGGGAGGACACTGGTGCCTATTCAGGACCAGGCACAGGCGCCTATTGTTCCGGGGGCCCCGCATGGATGTTTGCAGTTTTAATTGCAAAAACATTTGCTAATTCCTCTCAGGAATGAATTTGGGCTCATTTGGTGTCTGGCTATTAATAGTGGAGGGGGGTGAGGAGGGGGACAGCAGCCGGTGGGCTTGGACTGCCCTCCCCCTTTCTCTGCCCAGACAGCAGGAGGAGGAAAGGGGATGGATGGATGGAGTGGGGTTAGGGTGACAAGCAGCAAGTGATCACTGGAGCACACAGGGCAGTGCAGACACAGAAATCACTGCTTTGGGTCAGTTCAGACTCAGGTGTATTGGAGTATCTCAGCTTATCAAGCAGTTCTCCATGTAACTGAGGGAGCCTGAAAGGAAGGGAGATGTGGGCACTCTGTACCAAAAGGGAGTGAGTGGAGAGGTGAGGAGATGACTCTAACATCTTCTTTCACATCTCATCTGCAGCGAGGAGATGGTTGTCACGCGCTCCACGGTCTGTTGTTCACTTGGGTTACTGTGGTTCGTGGCAGAAATGGTTGCAGCAGGAGGAATCGGGATGCCTGATCCCGGAGCATCATGGAGTGTTCCAGGTGCTGACTCTTTCAAGGAGGAAAAGCACAGACTTGAAGCACCTTTTCCATACAGTTAGCCTGCAAGGTGGTGCACTCAGTGCCGAGTGTCCTGTTGAATCTGGCCTGAGAGATAGCAAAGCTGGAGTGAGCTACAGGCACTTCTGCATTGCTTTAGCCAGGCAAACCCCACTCGTTTCACACCTCTGCCTGACAGCATTTCTCTGGCCAGTAAACCAAGTGATGACAGGGTTTGCTCTGCATTTAAATCCAAAGAGTTGTGGCCAACTCCAAGTGCCTCATCCCGGGAGTGAATTCCACCTATTCCAAATTTGGGTTCCCAAGCGCAGGAGAGTGGGGTTCAGAGTAAAGAAGTTTGTTCCATGCTGATGGACTAAGTAAAGGTTATGCTGTGAGCAGCACATGAAATGAAACACAGACTGAGGCCTGCAGGGTTGGTGTTGGACAGTGGGGTCGGAGCATGACAATGAGGGTGTGCTTGGGAACAAACCAGGCACAAAAGGAAGTTAATGGGATGCTGAGATGCTGAGGTGCAATATTACCCTGGATGGTTTAGGCTAGAAGGTGCTGGTGAGCCGATAAGAGGTGCAGAGCAGGGATTGCCTCCTCCTAGGGTGATATTGCCCAGAACAGCCCCTACTCTTGCTCACAGTCTTAAAGCCTTGCCATGGAGCCAATGGAGCGTTCAGTGCTTACCCAGCTCCAGGCACTGAAAGCATGCAAAGACTCTGCTCATCAGGGAAATGCCACAGTCATAATTAGACTGGCGTCAGTGATGGAGAGTGGGGCTTCCAGCTGACATCAGTGTCGTGCCCTCCCTCCAATGTTTCCCCGTGGAAACAAAGGTTTGGATGTTGAGCCCAAACCAAAACAGGTTGATGTACTCCTCAGTGGGGAGATCCAGCAAGTCCCTGGCTCATTTCAAGCTCAATACACCCAAAGCTCCCTTCCATTCAGTGGTGAGGTTTTGGTAATGTGCTTCTCAGACTCTCCAGAGCAGTTCCCATTTCCTTCTCCCTTGTTTTCCCTCTCTGAAGTCCATCTGTCCCAGCCACCAGCAACTGCTCCGAGTCAGCTGTCAGTGCCAAAAAGCCCTTGGTGGCAGCGCTGTCAGTCGCGCTGCTGGTATTTTCTGATGGGAAGGAGTATTTGCACTGTTGCTTTCTTCCCAACAGGCAGCACAGAACCAGCACAAACAGCTTGGAGAGCCAAAAGGCTTAGGAACCTCTTCCAAAAAATTCTTAGGAAGGGCTTGGTGTTCCTATTTGGGTAAGAAATATCTGGCATCACCACCAAAGGGTGGTTGGATGTGCATCCCCTTTACAGCTGTTGACAGAGAACGTGACACCAGCACATTCCCTCTTGCTTGGAATACTTTAGGGAATGACTTGGGAACTGGAGCACAAGTAGATTAAAGAGTGAGATGTGTTTTCTTTAGCGAGGAGAAAGAGCTGCTGCTCTGGTTGTGAACTTGGCTTCCTTCACTGTCCTGTTTGTTTTCCTTCTCCGGGTCTGCTGCAGCTGGGTTGCAGCGATCTGGCCACACACTGAGGATGTGCACCAGGAACACACGGCGTGATGCCAACACCTCACCTTCAACAAGTCAATAGAGTGGAAGGAGCTCCTGCATTCAGCTGGTTTCTGGGTCTCCTGCCAGTTTGCCCCTAACTTTATCCATCCCCAAAGGGTAAAATGCTTGCTCCTGCTCTGTTGGAGCAGAACTGGCCTCCCTGTTGTATATTTAGAGCTAATGCTTCACAGTTAATAGCATCAAGCCCTGAACTCCTTACAGAGCACACCTGGAGTGGTGGGAGGGAGTTAGGATCCAACAGGATCCTGAGTCCTTCTCTGCACTGTGCCTTGCTAATGTGCCCCTCCAGAAGATCAAACCTCTGCTCTCTGCCTACAAGCTGGTGGCCTGCTTTGAAACTTCATCTGCTAGAGAAGAGATGTATCCGTGATAGCAGGTTCATTAGGATAATTACATTCTCAATCTGGCTTCTCCATCAACTGGAAGCTGAATTGCACCATCTCCTCCCAATTCATAAGGGCTGTTTGCTTCCCTCTGCACCCCCAGGGGGGATCCTGGTTTTAGGAGACGCGGGATCAACCCCAAATGCAACCACGCAGCATCAGTTCTGAGTAGTGGAGAAGTAAGGGGGTGTGTACCCTGCAACGAAACCCATCCCTTTGCTGAGACATGGCCTAAGAACCAGTTAATGGCTTTAATTGCACTAATGAACGTTCTGGACGCAGTTTAATATTCACCCCAAGGGGCTGGATTGCCGTTTGGGTGCAGTTCTGTCAATAGCTGTGCTTGGAGCAGAGGAAATACCTGCTGGGCTCCTGCTGGAAACCAGAGGTCTCAGTTTCAGTAAAACAAACAAGAACATGAAAACTGGACTCTCCTTTTGGCTGAGAGCTCAGGGCAATGTTTGCTTATGACTCCTCAGAGCGCTAACAACACCCACAGCATTAACCTGGGGTCAGAGGTGCTGTTTGGAGCATTTCATTCTTGTTCTAGAGGCTTACCAGCAAAAGAGCTCATCTGTGGGCAACAGGACAGCAAAGTACTCCATGGACTTTGCTAGGATGAGGATAACAACCTTCTGCTCCTCCCTTTAGATAAGTGGAGGTCAAGCAGGCTTCCTCTGGGGAGGTGGGTACTGGAGCTGTGTCCTGCACAAGGACAGCCAGCTGAGGTTCTGTTATCCCCTCTTCCACTGCCTTTCTGGTTGCCTCGCTGTGTTTTGGGCTATAAGCAAGCATTGGGTGACTCCTGTGCTGAGTTCAGCTGTCTAAGACACAGCTTGGAAGCACAAAACCCAGACAGCTGCGTAACTGAGCTGGTGCCTGGTTCCTATTAGAGCAGCATCCTAAGCCAGGCCTTAGGAAGGCAAGAAGTAGGGTTCTAGGGAGTGTGTTCCTCACCGGTCCTGAAGGATCTCTGATGTGTTGAGTATGAAGTGATTTGCTTTGGTGCATGGTCTGAACCAGGCAGAGAGAAGAGCTGCAAAAGCAGAAGGGAAAATCATCAATGAGAGTTGGCAAAGGATAAAACCCATGTCTGCAATTCCCCCTGCTCCTGAGAACAGGATTCCCATGGGTGCTCTCTAATGGGAGTCCAGTCCACACTGGGCTGGCATCGCCTACTTAAACCCAGCCGCATGCAAGTTGTAACCCGACAGCCCACAGGTACTTGAGGTGAGCTGAGAAATGTGATGGGAATTGTTCTGTCATGCCCAAATCACTGGTCAGGACAAACAATACAACCTATTGGGTTGTGTAGTGCCTGCCCCTCATGGCCTGGAGCAAAGGGCTTAGCACAGAGGTGGTTACAAGGGGAAATGAAGGTTCCAGCGCAGCAATGGATGAGGTAGATGAAATTAAATCATGTTCAGCTCATGCTCAAGGTTTTCTTTTCTTTTTTAAGTCATAAATCCGAGGGATTTGGGAGTTAAAGCCAGAGCTCTCTAACCCCCCCATCAATGAACCTGATTACAGCACAAACCTGAGATCAGCACCTTTTGAAGGCTCTTCGGGATTCATTTGGGCACAGCTTGGCTCATGTGAAGATGCTGAGCTTGGTGCCGGGGACTTGCTGTATCTTTGGCACAGGGCTAAGTGTTAGCAGTTGAGGATGCTCAGCAGTATTTCAAGGGGTTTAACCACACCATTAAAAGTATATTTTGGTGGCCTAAGAAAGATTTTCTGCTGAGCCAAAGAAATCCACTGAAGTCTAAGGGGATTTGGTCCCATTACTAAGCTGCTTCTAACACCATGGCCTTTCTTAATAAACTTTGGGGAAATGACTTCTGTAATTGGCCAGCACTTGACAGGAGGATGTAAACTGGGGGCACTTAGGTTTAGACTCTGTTTTGGAGGGTGAAAGTGAGGATGGTGAGCGGCTGGCACAGGTTGGAGTCCTTCAACGGCTGCTGAAGGAGCCCATAATAGCCTACGTATCCAAAGTAAGTCAGGATATGTGTTTCATTACCAATAGGGAATAAGCCTGGCAAGCAGTGTCATGGGAGAGAGCTGTTTTGAAGAGCCAGTCTCACCTCAACACAGCCAACAGTGCTCTGCTCAGCACTCCTGCTTTGTGTTCCTAAGGGAAAGGCTCCTGCCACATCCCACCTCTCCCAGCCCCACTCAAGTGGAGCTGGTTACACAGCTATGGACACAGTGATTGTGTCTGCACAGCAACAAGGCTCTGCTTGATCTTTTAGACCAAGAGGAGCCATGGGGACAATCTAGGATGTGATGGTTGGAAAGCAAAGGCCTTGAGAGGTGTTACTGCTCTTACCTGTGTGACGGGAGCTTCTGTTTCATGGCTTGGTGTCTGTCTTTGCTTGGGGCTGTCAAAAGAAAGGGAAAGAAGTGAAATTTCACTGTAACAATTAGCATCCTCCCTCAGTGACAGGCACCCAAAGGACCAATTCATCACTCGCTGCTGTTAGCCCTGCAAAGGATGTTAATGCACACTTAAATCTGTGCTTTCATCTTCCTTTCCCTCTGCACTGATCCCTGCAGAAGCCCAAAGTGAAATACTGCTCTATACACACCACATTGTTCAGGGGTTGTTGTGTTAGAGCCTGGCAAACACCCGCTCTGCTGCAAGCAAGGTCCTGTGCATCAGTAACACACCTTAGAGAGGGAAGCCACAACTTGTACCTGTGGATCAGCCTGGATGCTATGGCCACTGGTGCCCCCCATCCCTTGGTGGGTTGTTGAGGGGTTCAGGTACCACCAACTGAGGTGGAGGCAGCCATAAACACACAGCTCCCTGTTGGTCTGAGTGCTCTGTACTTTGCTGTCAGAATACACATGCAGCATGAAACAAGTTGGTTTCAGCTTATGGATCAGCCATGGGTCTTGTTGGTCTTGGTCTCGAAGCCAACTTGTTGGCTTCAACCATGGATCTCCCTGTTGATCCAGTGGCTCCTCCAGCAAAGGAGCTGGTTTGTTCCCTTTCTGGTCTTAGCCGCTCTGCTGAGGTTGCACATAGAGCACATCAATGGGGCTGGGCTGGTTTCTCAAGGAGCAATGGCTTATCTCATTGCTTTTGCACAAACAAACAGCTATTACTTGACTGCAGCTTGGTCAGTGCTGATGGAGCTGCCTTTGAACTGGTGATGTGGAGATGAAAGGCAGAGCACCTTGTGATCACGTCCTGATTCTCCCTCAAGCAGAGCTGTTGGAGTTGGGAAGCATCCTTATACAGCTGGTGTTTCCCCTTCATTTGGGCCAGTTTTCCACATCCCATCGGAGCAGGGAGCCCTGCCTGGGGCACTGCCTGTGTGTGCTGGAGGGGAGGCTCAACCAGGTACCAGGTTCTCTCTTGTCCCACCAGGAATGCTCCGGTGGGCCTGGCCAGCACCCAGCTGTCCTCACCCACATCCCTCCCACACAGCAGGGTGAGATAAGCCCTTTGAAGTGTGCATTTGGGCTGGCAGCAGCTTCTGAGGTGCCCCAGTGCATCCAGTTGCCAACTGTGCCTCGGTTTTCAGAGCCAACAGCTGAGCTTCCATCCAGGGCTGGAGCACTGGGGCTTTGCCAGGGGACAGAGGGGGCTCCAGAGCCCAGTGTGTTCTGCATGGGAGGACTGGGGCCTTGCCTTGTGATGAGCCATGCTCCTCACCCGCCTCGGCATCAACAGGGATTGTTCTGCTGGTGCTGTGCTGCAGGCTCCTGCAGCCTCCTCCTCCTGCAAGTATTTGGACCAGATCCTGTTTGGCTGCTCAGATGGTTTGACTCAGCTATGGAATGACAAAGGGAATCCGGACCCGGGTTCACCCTGGTCACAAGTAGCTCTGCAAAGGGGGGAGATGAGTGTCGGGATCAGAGATGAAGCATTAGGCTCTATGGGAGAGGGTGTGTGGTGACCTGACCTCAACTGTTGGAGCTGGGTTGCGTGCAGCATGTAAGGGGATCCCTGCTGTTGGCTTGAGGGGAGCGTGTTTGTGAAGCTTCTTGTGCTCTGGTGACAAACATCCCATCATTTGGCTGCTTAAATGTTTCCCAAGAGCTTCTCAATTCCTGGCGCATCCTCACACACATGCCATACATCTTACATCTGTCATCTTCTGGACATCTTTGCTACAAAGGCTTCCCTCTTTTCCTCCCTCCCTGCTTTCCTTTTCCTGGGGCCCTCCCTGAGCAGCAGTAGTTACAGCTGCTTCCCCAGGCTCCAGTGTCCTCCTCTTCAACAGCAAGCTGTATGCGTGTTCTTAAGTGGGAAGATAAGTGGTGTTATGAGCCTTTCATCTCCTGGCTCATGGAGCAGGCTGGAGATAACTGGTGAGAGGATGACAGTGAGGAAGAGGCACCTTTGGATTCGATTCCTGCTTTGCAAGGCAGTCCTTGAAGCACGTCTCTGCTGGGAACACAGGCGGGTACAATAAAGCTGGTCCTTGCTTTCTCAGCATATGGCTTTTCCTCATGTCTCCGAGGCACATCCTCTGCCTGTGCCAGCAGAGCTAGTGCAGAGTGAGCTGGCATCTCCCTTCCAGAGCCCTCCTTCTGGTGCTGACATTGGAGGGCTCTGTCTCTAGAAGCTGTTTTGGCTGCTGGTTTCCTTCCCCACAGCAGAGCCTGTGCAGGGCTGAGCTGTGCCCTCCCCACATTTGCACTTCGGGATTAGCAGCCGTGCACACAGGGGTCTGGGAGAGAGCACATCAGCGACAGCCCCACATGGGAGGCAGCCCTCAGACCCCTCTGGAACAGACACTGCATTCAGCTCCTGCATTCCTGCCTCAAGCAGCTGCCAAGCACATGCCTGGAAGGGTCTTTATAGGGGGTGGTCTTCAAGGTCAGCTGTATCCAGCCACATTCCAGCCTTCTCCATCCTCTGGCCATGCAGCCTAGAGGTTCCCAACCATGCACACATGCTGCTTGTTGGAAGCAAACCACTTGAAAGCAGTGTGTGTGCAGCCTGAGCCTGTGCCAGCCCCAGGGAATAGGGCAGAGAGCTGCTGCTTATCCCACATCCATACCTGCACCATTCTAGTCTGCTTCCACTGTCTGTTGGATGCTGCTGGTGAGCTGCTCCAGGCCTGGGAGCAGCAGTAGGGGTTGAGCTGTTTGAGGCAGGGAGATTGGGTTTGGCACAGTCTGCAGGCACGCATAGAATGGTTTGGGTTGGAAGGGGCCTTAAAGATATCATCTGATTCCAACCCCCTGCCATGGGCGTGATCCAGAGGAGATGATGCTTATTGCACTGAGAAGCCCACATCCAGGTGCTGCTTTGAGGAGGTTCAAAGGAGGCCAGGCTGTTTCCAGGTGCTCTTGCCTCTACCTTTGTGCTAAACCCAGATTTCAGATGAGGCTATGAACCATAGCGAGGAGCCTGGGGCCTCCCCTCTGCTTTATGGGGGGAGCTTTGGTACCCATCAGAGCTGCGGTGCGAGCAGAGGCTGCAGCATCCCTCTCCAATCAGCCCCAGCACCTCCCTGACAGGGAATTAAGTAGGATTTCTAGGTCATTGTGGGGCTGTCAGGAGGAATCATCTCCTGGAGGCCTCATTACCAAGGCTCTGCCTGCAATGCCAGGCTTCTGAACAATGGCAGCCTGGGTCCCTAAGCACTGACTAATGAGACAGGGCTGTTAACAGCAGTTTGCTAACTGAAGGCTGGTTCTGCCCCAGACAGAACAAAGCCAGGCTGGATTTTCTCAGCTGCCTCTCATACAGAAGCTATTTGGAAGGATCCTTATTAAAACAAGAAGCTCGATGTTGCTCTCATGATGGTTGCAGAGGGGTCCATGCTTGATGCTGGACTTTGTCCTGCTCTAATAGGGACCCACTGCTTTGCACTGGACAGGCTGCTCTGGGTGAGCTCCAGCCCTTTGGGTGCCATAGGAAGGTGATCTTTGGCCTCAGGGTGGGCTGAGGGCTGCAGGTTTGCATGGTGCTGGGAGGAGGAAGAGGAGACTTTGCTTGTACCTGGATGCTGAGCAGCAAGGACACAGCTCCCATGCGAGGGATGGGAGGCCAGGAAACGTCTCCTGATGTGCCTGCAATGAGATTTTGCATCCTGCCTCTGTTCCTGCTGTCAGGAGGGCCTGGGTTAAAGATGGAACACGATGGGATGTGTCTGCTTCTGGCTGGAGCTGGGGATTACTGCTTGCCCACTTCGGTTGAGGCAATGCTTTGATGTGGCAATGGGAGCCCATGGAAGGTAAAGGGTGCACAGACAGGTTTTTCTCACCCTCTGTTGTTGCCCTCTGAAGCACACAAGTGGTGCCAGACAGGCTGCACGGCTCCAGGATGCAGCAGAGCTATTTCCAGAGACATGGAACAATGGTTTTCCAGCAGAATCCCAGCCGGCTCCTGCTGAACCCTTGTCCAACCTCCTGCATGGTGGAACTGCTCCTCTCTGTGCCTGCAGCAGATAACTGCACATAGATGCTATTAGGAGTGACCAAGGGGAAGGCCAGAAGTGTGCTCCCATGGCAGAGAGGTACAGGAGAGGTCCATTACCCAATGCTCTGGGCAGCAGGGTTGGGAATCCAGGATGTCACTCGGTTCTAGCAGCATCTGGAGAGGGATCAGGCTGGCTCTTGGCTGGATGCTGCTGGGACTTGCCCTGCATGGCCAGGGATGACTGTGGCAGTGGTTCAGCTCCATTGGGAGGGGAGGAAAAGGCAGGCCATGATCGGGAGGGATGTGTCGCTGGCTGGCAAGCCGTGCTCGGAGCTTGGCTCTCATGTTCCATGTCCCCCAGGCTGTCTGGGAGGGGAAGTGGAGACTGCATTCAAACGCCTATTGTGTCCTTCAGCTGGGAGCAGAGCCAGGAGATGCTCTGGCAGCATCTGGTACAGGGGGCAGATGTGAGGGGGAAACATGCTCATCCATGAGACACTGTCACTGGCGTTTCCAAAGGAGTATCAGAGGTTAAGTGCCCACGTGTTGGGATGTGGATAGGAAAGCCAGGAGAGAAACCCTGGGCTCCTGGGATCCTCTTGGCGCTGGGACAAGCCCTTGTGCAGCATCTGTGGCATGTCCAGGTGAGCGCTGCTCACAGCCCTGTTAAAGCATAGGTGGGGAAAAGGGCAAAGGCAGGGTTAGCCCTGCTGGGGGCCCTCAGTGTTAGTGCAGCCTGGCTCCCCTCTCCTGCACCCAGCTGCAGACCCCTGCAAACACGAGCTGGAAGCAGAGGATTTCTTTACCCTGCCTCGTCCTCTCCCTCCAGCCCTGCCAGAGCAGGGCTCGGCCACAGGTTTCCAGCAGAGCTGGAAACTTGGCAGCGAGGCAAGGAGCAGAGAGGAGCCCAGCTTGCTCTTGTGTGTCTGGGCTGGCTTCTGCGCTGCTGCAGGGAGGACAAATATGTTCCAAAGCTGTTTGCTGCACTGACACGGCTCCAAGACACACAGGCCACAGATCCTCTGCCCAAGAAGGGGCCATTGTTAGAGGGACCATCTTGACTGTGGCTCTGCTGCAACCAGCTGAGTGCTGCTTCATTCACAGTGCTTGATGCTCACAGGTCACCCAGCTTTAACTGCACAGGCGAGCCAGGGCTTCATTCCTGCTTGTTCATCCCTGTGCCCTGATCTGGCCTTTTGGTTTACATCCCATGTCTAGCAGGCAGGTGTGAAATCAAGGTGGTTCTGAGCATTGCTACCCTGTGATGCTCACTGATGTTGCTCATTGCACATAACTTGCTCTGGAGCAAAGGGGCAAGGGAAGGGAGTGATGGACTGATGGACCATTTGGGCTAAGGAGGTTATAGCCCCCAAGAAAGCCAGTGAAGAGGAAGGGAGTTACCTCATTTGGTTCCAGCAGCCCAGGCAGGGTTGTCCTCTGAGAGGTATTTCCTTAAATCCAGTCTGATTTTAGTTGCAACTTTTATGAACAATAAAGGCTTCCACGGTTTCCCTTGGAGGAACTGGAATGAATCCAAAGAGATTTGAGTGCTGAGAAGCAGATCCTGTTATTAAAGTCAGCCCAATCACTTCTTTCTATCTCCTTCCCACCTTCTTGGCCATTCATACTCCTGCAAGCACTTAAACCAAGTCCAGTCCACCCTCTTCTGTAGCTGCTTCTGAGATTGCAGCCTGGCTTTTAGGGGCTGTGAGTGCATTTCATATGCCTGCAGCGTGCTGGGATGGGGAGGATGGGTTTCCACCCCTTGGCTTTGGAGGGACATCTAAGCCCCAAAGGCAGCAGGGCACAAACCAGAGCTAAGCTGAACTGGGAACCAGTGCGTGCTGGGGGGCCTTATCTGTGGGAAAAGGGCCTCTGCCCAGCACTCAACTGGGAGCATTCAGCTGAGAGAATTCTCTGCTAAAAATAGCAGCAGATGATGCTGGAGGAGAAAAACAAGCCAGGGGTTGGGAGAAGTTAGATCCCAGGGACGTGGGGAACTCAGCTTCCCCTGCACACGCCATCTCTTAACCCCTCCATGCCAAAGGCTCGTTGCTGCTCTGCTAAGCTAGCCTTGGCCAGCAGCCCAGGTTGGCACTAGCCAGAATGGCTTTGCTCCTGCTCTTTGCTCCTGCTCTTTGCTCCTGCTCTTTTCTCTGACAGGGAGTTACTTTTCTCCCTCTTCCCCTGCTTATTTATTCCAGCATGTTCCTAATTGTGCCCTTTGTCGAGCTTCCCATCTTCATCTGTCTGGGAGCTCATTTGGGTTCCCTTTAATTCCCTGCCGTTCTTCCCAAGGACACAATCCCTCCCAAATCAGGCAGCACATCTCCCCAAGAAAGTCCTTTCCAATCTGGTCGTGTGAGTCAGGGCTGCCCATAGACCAGCATTGCCCCAGCTCATGTGTCTGCAGGCTGAATGCCTCTTCCCCTTTGGATCTGCATCCTTTGTTCCGACACAGCCGCTCCAACGCTTCCAGGCTGCCTTATGGAAGACAGCCCCACCTCTCCCGCCTGGAATGACGGCACGTTCATAGGCAGATGTGAATGTTCCCTTGGTGCCTGCAATCAGGCTCTTGCAGTGCTCATTTGTACCCGCTTTGTGCTGCACAGGAGACAGACAACTGGTTTCTACCCGAGCCTGGAATTATACACACAAAAAAGACACTGTAAAACTGGGAATCACATCCTCAAACCGAGAGCTGTTTTCAGTCTTGTCATAAAGGAGTCCTCTGTGTGCTTGCTCACGCCCTCTCCTGTTCCCTTCTCTTGGCTCTGATGCTCCTGCTGTCTTCCCAACTCCCGTTTTCCACAGGAAGATGACACACTTGCTCTCTGATAAGCAGAACTTCAGGTCTGTGTTCTGTTGGTCAAGCTGGGGGAGGATGGAGGATCAAGAGATTAGAGTCACAGACAGAGAAATAGAGGATTATAGGCTAAAACCCTGCGAGTCTCTGTATTGATGGCTGGGACAGAGCCAGACACCAAAGTGCATGGCAGAGCCTGGTGCTGATAGCATATCCTCTTATTCCCTGTCTTTGCATTGCAGGCAGCTTCTGATAGATGTGTCCTGCTCCGGAGCCAGGGTCAGGCAGGTCCAGAGCATCCCCAGCTCCTCCTGAAGTCAAATACCTGCTGAGATCCAGCCTGTGCCTCGCCTGGCGCTCAGCCTGGAAAATGTCACTTGGGCTTATGAGCTCCTCAGCAAGCCCTGAGTCACATTCCCACACAAGACTAAAATAAAGGAACTTGCCCCCTTTCCCCTTACTTTTCCCTTTAGACTTCGCTCTGTCCCCCTTATCCAGGCTGCAGGTCCCTGCCATGCCACTGAATTGAAGGAGACTTCCATTATCGTGTCTGCTGCAACCAGAGCCCTGCTGGGAGGAAGGGAAAGGACAGGAAGAAGACCATTGCCCCTGGCTCCTTATCACAGTTATCTGCTGGTTCCCTCCCACTTGGCACTAATTTGGTACCAGCATCTGCCACTTTGGGGAGGAAAGGGACTTGCTGAAGTGAGAAATAATGTAGGATGTGCCTGCGTGGCAACTCTTGGGGCTGGCTAGGGAAACAATGCAAGAAGGCAAGTGGGAATAGAGAGGAAGGGTTGGTTTCAAGTCTGCCCTATGCAAATATTCCCACTTCTTTTCAGTGCTCACCAGTTTTGCTCCTAGCCTTTCCTGTTGCAAAGCGCTCTGATCCAGCCAGAAGGGTATCACAAAAGGGTATGGCCACTGTGGTTTGAGATGCCGTGTTCCTTACTGTTCCTTACTCTTCCTTTGACTTCCTGGTCCTCGGTGCTCGCTCCAGTGAGCTGGAACTGTGCATCCTTCCTGAGCTGCAGGGGACACTGGACCTGAAGGGACTGAGGCTTAGCAGGTACTTACAGAGATGAAAGTCACCACAAGGCAACACTGCAGGTGGGAACCTGAGGGACGCAGCCCTTTGTGTTCCATGCCCTAAAGCAGAGGAAGGGATGAGATGAGCTCCCCTCCCATCCCATTTGGTGTGAATGGATTCATGGCCATGGTGTGGTCTGGCTGGGAAGCAGCCCAGTTTGAAGCTGTAGTTGTGCTGTCCATTTGTTAGTGAGGATGGCAGGAGCAGCACTAGGCACAACACACCCGTGCTGGTACATTCCCAGCCAAGGGAGCTCAGTGTTTCCTTCTTGCCTTATTTCTCTCATGGCTTTTGCCAAGAAGCCTTAGTTTAGGCAATGAGAAGCTCTCCTGTGGCCTTCCCTCAGAGCCACATAGCTTTGAGATCAGCCTAACACTGCAAAGCATCGGGGTGAGGGGCTGGACCTCAGAGGCAGAATAAGCTGGGTAAGGGTTAATCCCCTGGTTAGTGGTGTCTAGAGCTTTGTGCCCTGTTCCCTTTCTGTTCCCTCTTCCCAGATTTTGAGGGACAAATTCTCTTTCCATCTTTTCTTTGAGCTGAATATGGCCTAAAATACCCTGCAGGAAGAGATGCAATCTGACATGCTGGGAACCCTCTAGCCCATGCTGCTTCCATCTTAATCTCTTTCAAGATTAGGTATTAGTCATCCACCCAAGCGTTGCTTCCTTCCCATCCTGCACGTACGCTCCATCCTTCCCAGGAAAAGAGCCAAAACTCAGGGTAGGAGCTTGGGAAAAGAGGAGAGCTAAGACCAGACCATGCACAGGTTGAGATGCTGGGCAAGGCATCACAGCCACATGTATTAACTGCCCATCTTCCCCTTGATGTCAACAGCATTCAGACACCTCTGTGGAGCTGGCTCTTGGCCTCTTGATCCATGTCTGTTCTGGGAGGTAAGAGCTGTTCCAGTAAGATGGGCTGGGTGTGCTGTGCCCTTCAACCTTCCTCCCAGGATGCCAGCCATGATCCCAGGCTCCCTCCTGCAGCATCTGTGCTCCTTTAAGGAGAACAGAGCACGAGAACCTGCTGATGGATGAGGTCCAAGCTCAACGTGTCCAGCCAAGAGCTCAGACTCATGCTAAGACCATGAGTAAGTTGAACTCCTCTTGTTCAGACAGCTCTGCAGCATGGCTCATGGTGCCTCCTCCTTGCATGGGGCTGAGGATTTGCCAAGTGGGTGGTGTGTGAATCTCATCTTGGGAACAAGCTGTCTCGTCTCTGTGAGGGTGCAGATATGTGGGACCTTATCTCTAAACACCCTGCAGTGCCATGAGCAATGGCAACAGGGATTGTGCAATCCCTGTCTGCAGAAGCCCTTGTGGAAGGTGTCACTGCCCATTGGAACTGCATCACCTTTAAGGGCTCTTCCTACCCAAACCATTCAATGATTCTATGATTCCTCCATCCATGATGGAGGAATGTTTGTCTGCAGAAGGAGGCTGCTTTGCAGGGAGGCTTTTGTCTGAAGAGGGCTCTATATCTCCTTGATAGCAACTTTAACTCCCAAGTGTGGCTGTGTAAGCTGTGTGTATACCGATGGCTTTGCTGTCTGCTTAGGAGTAGAACAGTAAATCCTCCTGTCCAAAGCAGGAGGGGAAAAGAGAGGAAAAGGAGGGGAAAAAGCCTGTGCATGGTCTGTATGCTAATACAGGACCTTATCTGCAGCGAGCACAGGCAGGTCTTTAAGGTGCTAGTTTAAATCAGGAGATTTAAATCTGGAGATTTAAACAGGCTAAGATTGCAATCCAGAACTGCACGTACCCTACTTGCAGACAGGCATCTCCTTTGCCTTCTCTAGTGCAGGAAGAGAGTGAATCGAGAGTGAAATGTGACATCCTTACATCTTCAGATGGCTGCAAACACTCCATGGGCTCCCATGCAGCTTTGTCCTGGGGGGTCCTGATCCTGCCCGACACCACCAGATATTCCTTTATTACCAGCATCCGGAAGGACTGAGGTCCATCAGCCACCTAAAAGAGGAGAAAAGCAAAAGGCAGAACCACGTGGAATGCCAAACCCGGCTCTGTAATGCTGCGTTTGCCTCCTCTAGGTTAATAATGCTCCATGCTCCGTGCCCAGGCGGGCACATCTCTGTTTGCAGGTGTCTGTCAGAGCTGGCACCCTTTTAACTGCGAGGTACAAGCCATGCATCTAAAATCAGTCCTGCTGGCTGGTAAAAATAAAGCCTTACATAGGCTGCTCTGAAAGCACTGGGGATTTATGCCTGAGTGGGGCTTTGGCCTGGCCACAGCCTGGTGATGGCCTTTTTATACCCGTTATCAGCTCCCACACAGAGCAGGTCCATCTGTTACTTGATTTGAAGGGAGACACTCCTCAGCATTTGTGTGCTAATCTCTCCCTGCACATCTACATTGTTCTCTGGCAGGGCAGCC
Organism: Melopsittacus undulatus; assembly: GCF_012275295.1. Classification (NCBI taxonomy): domain Eukaryota; kingdom Metazoa; phylum Chordata; class Aves; order Psittaciformes; family Psittaculidae; genus Melopsittacus; species Melopsittacus undulatus. The sequence goes on from NC_047541.1 coordinate 6,100,385, forward strand.
CACCCCGGAGTCAGGCTTGGCTTGCCTGAGCTCAGGAAGGTGCTGTGGAAAACTGGGATAAGAGAGAGGCAGGCAGCTCGCTCCTGTCATTGACCACCCGCCTGCTCCCTGGAAGGGGCTTTTAACCTGCAACTTTGGGTTAACATCATCAACTTTATGATGCCAGAGCAAACATAAAGGCAGCTCCTTGGGCTGGAGGCAAGGGCTGAATGGGAAGACTGAGTGCTACAAAACATTTAGGCACCCAATATAAATCCAGTCTTTATCTAGCACAGGTTTAAGCCCCTTAAGTTATCCCCAAAGCCTCAGCTAAGGGGAAGTTGGGCAGAAAAGACCCCAAGGGGGTTTTGTGACCCCAAACGTACCAGAGGTGTCTCAGTCCTATTTGCTGTGTTGTCCACATCACCTTGTCCACACCGGCACAAGCATGGAACCACAGAGATGTGCTGGGGAGAAAGAGGAGGAAGGGTGAAGAGCCTGAAATACAGACACCAAAGGAGGGACATTTCGAGGCCAGATACATCTAAACCTGATGGTTTATGGTGGCTTCCTCCAAACAAGGACAGCAGAAACCTGCCCTCCCTCTTCCTTGCCTTCCCCAGCCCAGCACCGTGCGGCTTCCTCTGCTTTCCCTCTGGAGGCTTCTCACATGGAACAGTTTGCATCCTCCTTGCAAGGCAGGGGCAGTGCTGGGGTCGGCTGGGCTGCCCTGAGCAGCAGTGCCTGTCTCCTGCCTGCTGCTCTCATCGTCCCTTCTGCACTGTCCTTGTCACCACCGCTTCCCCTTGCAGCTCCCAGCACCGAGGGTGGCTGCTGCAGGGGCATCTCCAGGCTGGCAGGCGTTCAGTGTGCTAACACATGGCTAACACCTACAGTACATCACTGGGTAGCGCTCTGCTTTAAACAGAGAGGAGGTTGGGATGGAAGGAGATGGAAGGTCAGGCTTTAGACCCAGCGCAGAGATAGGAGGTTTAGCAGTGCAGTTGTCTGTAAAGCTCTCTCCTGATGCTATAGTTTCGGAGTAGCATTTTGAAGTGATTCAGATGCCATGAGTCACAGCAACAAGCAGAGGCTGAAAGAATATACCATAGACTTCACTGCCTTGTCCTGGATTCCATTTCGGAGAGCTGATGGCATTTAGGATTCAACCATATGTGTGCCCGAGCCTGTAGCACATACAGAGCTGGTAAGGATTCGGAGCTGCAGCACATACAGAGCTGGAGGTGCGTCTGTTGTGGCATGCCTGCTGCTCCCGAAAGGAATGCGTGCCTGTGCCCGGCTGTTCCCCACATCCTGGCCTTTGAAGTGAGATTGCCATAACACAAACCCTTTGCTGCTTATTTGCACTGAGCTCAAAGAGGCCTAAAGGAACATCTTTGGAATACTCGGTTTAAAAGGTGCCATTGGCCACTAATGGGGATTTAAAAGAAGCAAACCATCAGTGTGCCAACAGCAGGGAAATGGGAAGAGCACAGATGCTCCTTGAACAGCTGGGAAGCACTGCCTTGGTGCAGATTCCTTCAGCCCTAAGGAGACTGGGGGACAAAGAACCCCAAAAGGAATGCTAGGAAGGTGCTCAGCTCCTCTCCTGTGGTTTAGGGCAGGCTCCTGTGTGCTCCTCTGCCATGCACACAAGAATAACTCTGTCTCAGCAGTGATTTGAGGAGCCACATTGATCTCTGCCTGCAGTCAATACATGTATAGTATCAGCACCTCAAGGACTCGGCTTCTGTCTGAAATCTGTTGTCATCCCTCAGGGATAGGCCTAAATCTCTTGTGTTTAGTGGGTGGGAAAATGCCAGCAGTGAGCAATTCCTGAGGAATGGATGGCTGGAGTCTGATGGAGTCTCGCTGTCTTGGAGGATATACTTGTAGCTCCTTCAGAGCAACAGCACTGGGGTATTGCTGTCCCCACCTTCAGGACTCTCCTCTACTCGAAGAGACACAGTTCTGCTCGAAACAGATCTTGTGTGAGCAAAAACATGCAACAAAAACCAAACACGGGTTCCTTTAAGGAACCTTTTCCCTCCCCATCTTTCTCAAAAGGAACACATACAGGATAGTAGAGACCAGGTGGATGCTGTGCAAGCTGCCTCCCGTGGCTCTTCAGGGGCTGTGCAGCTCCATAGTCATCTCCTGCTTCAGGGCTTGGAGAGGGCTTTGTGGTGCAGGAGGAAAGCAGCACCTCCAGCTTCCCCCTTTTGGGAAGACTGAGCTAAATGCATTGCAGAATCACCTGTGCCAGCCGGGATCTCCACACTGAGCTGAGGGCTCCAGCCTCAGGCACAGCTCTCTTGGTCCTGAAAGCAGGAATCTCACAACAGAAGCAGCCAAATGCCTTGTCTGTGTGATGTGCCTTATGGTGTTGTTGACCCAAGGCTGTTCTGTCCCCTCTGGGGATGAGCCCGGGGGGTTTGCTGGGATCATGGGATCTGTGTGTGCGCACAAGGGAGGAAGTGAGGATCCCAACCCCAGAGAGAGCACCCGAGAGGATCAGAGGCTCAACAGAGGGGATGTGTCAGTGCCTTGGGGCACAGTTCCCTTCTTCAGGAGGTAGCTTCTGATGAGGTCTGAACAGCAGAGTTGCATCTGGGGCCCTGGCATTCCCCTGTTGTAATGTGCATCCTCCTCCTGTATCATCCTCCTTTGAGCAGCCTCTTCTGTGAATACCGTGGGCTTTGCAACCACCACAGGACCCCATTTCCTGCTGAATCCCAGTCCTTCCCTGGTTTACTCAACACCTGAAACACCTGACGATGCATTCCCTTTACCTCTGGTTCCCTTTCCCTCTGTTTACACCACGACTCCGGCAGCGTGTTTCCAGCTGGGTGACTTATGAGCTGTGCTATTGCTCCTTACCTTCTGTTTGCTTTTCCAGGCTACAGGCTCTTGGCTGTGGAGCTGACATCCAGCAACACCAAGCCCGTGGTGCAAGAATTCCAGAGTGAGTCCTGGCTGTGGTGCAAAGAAGTGGGGAGGGAAGCTTGCTTCTGGCTTGGGGTATCCGGTTTCCTGGGGGCTTAGGGAGGCTGAGAGTCACAGAAGTGCTGAAGAAGATGCCTGGAGCTCCCTGTTTAGCCAAGCCCTTGCTGGAAATGGTTTATTGAAGTCAAGCCACTGACAAAGCGTCTCCCTAAGTGCTTTTTTGAACTGGATCCCAAAAGGAGGAATGGCAGTTGCCTTGCAATTAATACACTGAAAAGCAGGTTAGAAAGTGTGTGATAGTGTGTGATAGCTCTGCTCCCCTATAGATGTGCAATGGGATAGTGGGTAAAGCCCCCCTCAACCTGCTGCAGTGCCCTCGCCTGTAGAGGAGATGGAGGTGACAGTGCCTGCTTCAAAGGGTTTGCTGCAGCTAACCCCAGGCATTGTGGTCCTTAGTACATCCCCAGACACCACCCAGGGAGATCCAGCATCCCTGCCTCATGTGGTGGGCTCTGATTAGCAGCAGGACAGTGCTCTGGCCTCACCCTGTCAGAAGGGCTTGTTTGCCATAAGTTAGAGCCCGCAGAGAACAGTGTGTTCATTCCTCTCCATAGTTCAACTATTATTTTTGCTGGCCAAGATCCATCTTCCCCAATAGCTCCTGGAAGCCAGCAGTGTTTCTGTTTGTGAGGCAGATGAAAGGCATTGCTTCGTGGGCAGCATCTCCTAATAAAACACTCTGCGAGGCTGCTCAAAGCAGAGCAAAAATACATCTGCTTCCTATTAATCTCTGTGTCCTTTCGTTCTCCTGGTAGGTGTTGAGCTCTCCTGCATCATCAAATCCACCATAACACCAGATCCCAGAATCGAGTGGAAGAAGATCCGGGATGGAGAAACCTCTTATGTGTTCTTCGACAATAAAATGCAGGGTAGGGAAATGTCCTGAAACCTCCAAAGCAGCCTCAGAAACAATGCAGCTGAGCACAAGTCTATAAAGGCAGGATCTCTGGCCATAAATGACTCGTGGTCACTGACTGGCTGAGCTTTCAGGACCAGACACTGACCCTTTCTCTCTTCCCATATGATACACTTGTCTTTTATCACCTTTCCATATGGCATCTCCTGCTTTGAAGCAGACTCTTTGGCTTGATGGTGAAACTCAAACCCAGCACTGCCATCAGGGCTTGACTCCATCTGGAAACACTCCAGTGCTTGAGATGGCACCACAGCCACATCCAAATGAACCTTCCAAAGGAGACGAGACCTTAAGGCTCTTGGAAGTTCAGTTTTGGCATGATTGGAGATTGAAGTGGTGCCTTCTAGAGTTCATCCTCTTCCTTAGTAGCATTGGGTCCCTTTGTGCTCACTGGGGAAAGCTCTTAACTCCAAGCATCAGGTTCCTTTTAGGTGGTTCTCCAGGCTCCAAGCTGAGCCACTTAATTCAGCCCCTGAAACCGGTCTGTGTGCCTGCCCTGAAATGTCTCTGTCCCTTTGCTGTGCCTTAGGGGACTTTGTGACCCGTGCAGAGATCCTGAGCAGGACATCGCTGGTGATCAAAAACACCACCCGCATGGACACTGCCACGTACCGCTGCGAAGTGGCAGCGCCTGCTGATACCAAAACCATTGATGAGATCAACATCCAGCTCACAGTCCAAGGTACTGCTGTAAATCCAGATCCTGATTGAACAGAAAGGGCTCTGGGTCTCTCCAGAGTCCAAACCCTCAGCATCTGGGTTAAAAGCAGCTGGGAATAAGGGAGGTTTTGATGGCTTTGTAGCACCTTGGGAAGCAGCATTCCCATGCTCTGTGTCTTTCCCACAGTGAAGCCTATGACTCCTCGATGCACTGTGCCTAAAGCTGTCCCTGTTGGCAAGTCAGCCTCTCTTCACTGCCACGAGAGTGAAGGATACCCCAAGTCCACGTACAGCTGGTACCGCAACAGTGAACCTCTATCACCAGACCCCAGATCCAATGCCAAATTCCACAACTCCTCCTACACCCTGAACCCCAGCACAGGCACTCTGGTAATGCCCTGGCACGCAGCAGCAAGGCTTGGGCTGCTGGATGGGTCATTGCATGGCTGTCAAGGGAGGTCTAACATGAAGAAGGTTGTGTAGGAGGTGGGTGAGTTGGGAAGGGGAAGATTAATGCTGGAAGATCCTGGTGTTTGGTTTTAAACTCCTGTCTCACAGCTCACTGTGACGCCTGGGAGCATAGCTTATCCATGCTTATGCCCTCGCAGTGCCTTCTGTTTCTCACATCCTCCTCCTCTCCCTTTTCTCCTCACCAGGTTTTCCATGCTGTGCACAAAGGGGACACGGGCCGTTACTCCTGCATAGCAACCAACGATGCCGGCTTTGCCAAGTGTGAGGAGCAGGAGATGGAAGTCTGTGAGTGGCTCTACATCAATGCTGCTTAATAGATCCCTATAAATAAGTTGCCATCACCATAGGGAAAGAAGGGGGACATCCTCAAGCGCCTTTCCTGCTTTCTCATAGCTCCAAACACAGGAAAAGCAAAGCAAAAATCCAAGGAAACACCAAAACACTGTTCATATCCGTGAGACTTTTAGTCTTGGAATCAGTTCCCTGTAGATTACTTGCAGTACTTGAGAGATGTCATGTTAGTGTATGTAAATCTGAATGTAAATCAATGGCTTCTCTTTGCCAGATGACCTCAACATTGGAGGGATCATCGGTGGGGTCCTGGTGGTCCTCGCGGTTTTGGTGCTCATCACCCTTGGCATCTGCTGTGCCTACAGAAGGGGCTACTTTGCAAACAGCAAAGAGAGTGGGGAAAGGTAAGGGTGCATGAAGGAGTCTGAAGGAGCCAGAAGCTGGTGGTTAAAGGGTGTTTTGATGCCTGACTCAGACGTATTTCTTCCTCACTTCCTCCTAAAGAGTAGAGGCCAAGCAGTTCCCGAGGTGCCCAATTCCCCACTGTCAGCCCTGCACCATGCTGGTTTAATTGCCTAAGGGAGCATTTGGTTTGGCTCCTCCTGTGCTCGCTGCTAAGAGCAGGCAGAGGAGTGGATGCTGTGCTCTGATATCCTCAGCCTTTGCTCAGGAAGGGGGGACCAGCACAATTAAAAGCCTGCAGGGGTTTGACCAAGGGGTTATGTGCTGTTGGCATAATGAGGGCTACAATGGCATGAACAGAGCTCACTGCACCATTAGTTAAAAGCATCAGGACATGCATGGGAAATGTATGCAGAAGAGTAGGCTCTCAACAGGAAATCTCACTCGTGGTGAGAAGCTCAATTTGGGATTAAAACTAACTCTTAGAATGCACATTAAAACGTTAAACCCAACAGCATTAGCATCAGAAACAAGCCTTGATGTCCTCACTGAACCCATAGAAGAGATAATATATGGAAACCCAAGCTTCTCACCATTTCATGTTAAATGCTGCTTTGCAGCACGGGTCCTGTCCTGATTTTTGTCCTCCCCTCCAAAACCCTGCAGTCTTCTTGTCCCAGAAATGAGATCTTTCCCTTTATTTCAGCTACAAGACTCCAGCAAAGCCTGATGGCGTTAACTATATCCGGACAGATGATGAGGTAACAAATGATTTGCATTTAACATCTCTCTGTTTAGGAGAGGAAGGGGGTGGGCAGAGAACTACTGGCTTTTTTAGGACCTAGAGGCTTTCTTAGACATGAGCACCACTCAGAACCAAGGATGCAGAACAGAGAGGAGACAGAAGGGTGAAGGCTGAGTCATTTCCTTAGAACTGATGAACAGTTTAAGTTGCCTTGAGTGGCTTGATGCCAACAGCTATCAAATGCAGCTCTGCTCTCCCTCAGCTATCTCATGGCTTGACCCCCTTAGGATGAGTTTCATTGGATTAAGTGGGCAGGCCACGATGCTGTTACAAGAGAATTTCCATTCTGGGATTTGGATAGATCACTAAGATTAAGAGCAGAAAAAGCCTCTCCCTGGTAGCAGAGATGCTGAGGTGGGAATGAGAAAGTCCCTTGGGAGGACAGCAGGAGAAGGAGCCCTTGCTCAGTGACTGGTGTCTCCTCACCTGCCTGAAGGGGGAGAGGATCCTGGTACTGACCCAGATTGAATTTACCTTTCATGGGCACGTTGCAGGTGCTAGATCCCCCCTCCATCCAGCACTGTTTTGTTGCAGGGTGACTTCAGGCACAAGTCTTCATTCGTCATCTAGGATGCCATGAGCGTCTCACAAACCAGCAAGTGTGCAAATACCTCCTCCAGGAACCCGAAGCAAGAGCAAAGGATGAATTAAGTGCGCTTGGAAGAGTTTGGAACACACCAGAACTCGATAGCTACCTATCTGTATCTTGTTTTTTCTTTGCCAAAGTTTAAAGTAACTCCTCACTGCCCAACTTGCGTCTCCCCTGCCTCCGGAGATACCAGCAGGATCACCTAAACCTGTCCTTGGACTAAGGAAGCCTTCTAATGCTTCCCAAGAGACTGCGGGCTGTGGAAGTTTGTGGAATCGCCTTCTCTTTGTGCTGCAGGGACACAGCCACAATGTGCAAACCCACCAGAGGAACAGCGTTAGGTAAAAGTGTAGTAGACATTACTAGTAGGTGTTACTAGTAGACAAAAAAAGGTGCTGATACAGCAATAGATGGACTTCAGGGGGGAATCTTCCTCTCAGCAGCTGGTTGCCCAGGCCTGGCTGGTGACTTTTACACGTGTGTGATTGTCTTGTGCTTTTGGCTCTGACTTTGGTGCAGAACAGGGGATGTGACCAGCCTGCAGCGACAGGTACCGATACACAACTAACGCTCTCAGCCCTCTTGTAAACTTACCTTCTTGTTCCTCTGGCTAACAGGAATGAGCAGGCAGCATCAGGCCAGGATTGCTTTTGTTCGCTGCTTTATAGAGAGCTCACTGCACGCAGGTAACCCCTCAGTCTAATCTGCACAAAGCAGGCTTGCCTCTTGCGTCTCCTGGTGCTGGAAAGAGGCTTAGAGTGGAGACAGAGTGTGCTGAGACATCCCTTTCAGGAAAATTAAAGCCAAATACTTCCATGGGGGAAGGAGGCCAGGAAAGGCACTGAGATGTCTTCAAGCTTTTTTACCTTCTCCCTCCCTTTTGTAAAAACCCCACAGCCTCCATTTTGGGCAAAGAAAGATCTATTTTGGTTACTTCAGAAAAGGTAATGTTTCTATTGCCAGTGTAAATAGGTGATGCCAGCAGCGGGTCAGGAAAGGGGCTATTTTTTTACTGTTCAAGCTAGAGAGAGGAGCTCAAACCTTGCTCCAGTCTGGCACTGTCAGAGCATGTCAGTATTACTGCAGAGTGTACTAAAGAGCTGCAGGTGGAACAGCATCTCCTTCCTCTTCAGCTAGCTTCAGCAATTTCCTTGTCACAAGAGGTCTTACAGACACAGAACAGAGTCACTCAGGGATAGTTTTTGTACATTTATGGCAGGAGCTGTCAACTTTTTTATACATAAACCATAGTTTTCTTGCCAGTGACCAACACTTTGGGTTTGGTGTTGCAAGAAACAGCCAGGGATGGCTTTTGGATTCAGTCCCACCAAGGTGACAAGAGTGACTTCAATGTTTGCTACCCCTCTGCAAGTTCCCTAAAGCACTAACCCAGTGTGACAGCTACAGCAGCTTTCCAGGTTCAAGCTGCAGAGCCAGGGCAACTGTTCCTGGAGCTGGGAAAGCAAAAGCTCAATACAAAAGCACTTTTGTAGTGACAGTTGCAACTTCTCTATAGGTGGTAAGAGAAAGAAAACACATGTGGTTCTCTTGGCTTAGAGAGACTCATTGGAAACGTGCTGATAGTATCGAACAGCATTGGGTAATGTAAGGCTGCAAGATGCGGATGCAACACTAGAACTATGCTGTGGTTTAGGAGTTTTTTTAATGTAGCATAATGTAGTGTTCTTGTATTTCCAATATGAATTGAGTTGTCTTAACTTTTCCTGGATACAGTATTTTGGATACTTGACGATTTGGACTGTCAGTGTTATTTTCTAGTGTTCTGCATTAACCTGCTTTGGTTCCTTGGGGCCTCGCTGGATATGCCATTGCTGCATTTGTTTTGCCTAAGCTAAGTGGCACCACATCTCCTTTTGCTAAGGAAAGGGAAAATAAGGATGAGGCAGCAAAAACCTGGGGTTCTCTGTGTAATTCAGACGTTACCACTACTATATTGAACTACATCATGATTACCTTCTTAAGACATGCTCTTCAAGCGAGCCACACGCTGGTCACTGGTGCCTCTAACCTGTATGCCAGTAGTGAGCCTAACATTCCTTTGCACTTTCTGTCCATCCACTACTCCTTTTCTGTGCTGCTTTTACAGGTATCTTTATTACAGGATACCTGTAATAAGGGAGAGGAAGAAAAGTGTTGAATGAGGGGAGCTCTGGGCACTGTGGGAGCACAATCTACATAGAGTCTCACCATGAACCAAAGGCAGCCTTCATGTGACAAGCCAGCAAGCTTCTGTTTCAGTTCTAAAATGTGACAGTGGCATCTCTAACGAGAGAAGGGGGAGATGATCCCCCTCATCCAGCTCTGATGGAGTTCATTGTATCTTTGTGAATAATATTCAGGTTTGTACTAATGTATTCTGTTTAACTTTGCCAAGAAGGTTTTCCATAAATACCAAGCTATAATGCAGTCTTGTGGGGTTGTTTGGGGTGGGTTTGGTTTTTAAACAGCCAGATTAGTGGAGGCTTCTGTTTTCAATGCAGTGAAGGTCAGCAAGTCTCTTGTGGCTGAGCATTCCTTTACTTGTATTGGGCTGAAGGCTACTTGGACATTTGTCTATCCCTGGTTCTTTTTAGGCTCCTGGGGCTCATCTCAAATACTGATCAAGAACAGAACCAAACTAGAAAAGCACAAGTTAGGAAACAACCTCTTCCAATTTACCCTTCAAGTGGTTCAATCATACTTCACGGTAGGAGAGAGGGTACAATATAAATGGATGGGGCCATAATTAAGCCAACACCAGTCTGTACATCCCCTGGTCCCAGGTTTTGACTTTGATTTGGAGTGTAAAGTTCAACCCTTGCTTAAAGGTTTCTCTGATCTTCAGAACAGAGTAGGGAAACTAAGGGCAAATGATGGAATTCCAATGCAGGAGGTAAGTGCCCCTTAAAAGGGCTGTGGCAAAACCACACTCGGCCCCTTTGTCTCCTCTTATGCAGAAAAACCCATTCCCTTGCTGCTGGTCATGCCCGATTGAGACAGTGCAGCATGAATAAAAGAGATTCCATTTCCAAGTTGCAATGAAATCTAGGGCAAGAGCTCTGTAATAGCTTCAGTGAGGTTCATATGGCACCAGAGAGCCTCAGGAATGGTCAGATCCCAGCATTCCCACAGTGTATTTATGATAAACAGGTTATAGAGCACAAAGCCATGCCTGGGACTTACCAGCTTTGATTTGAGTTACTCACATCCTGCTTGCAGTCAAATGAGAGTCTATATTTAAAAGCTGCTGGGTCCAACATTAATTGAAGTGACTGTCTAAAGATACCAGCAACAGAGTGGAAGAGAGTTAGAGGCTGTGGAAATCCATAGGAAAAAAAAGAATTCCTCTGTCAGCTCAGGAGCAGAAGCTGTGGGTGGAATTAATTCCGTAACCATTTATTTTCATAAAATGGAAATCACATAGTTCAAGACTGGAAATATTCCATAGAAAAGAACACGAAGGCTGCTCACACACACAGGAGTTAGCACAACAAATAAGAGGTGCTGGAGCTTGCAATTACCAGATTTAGGGGGATGGCAGTGACAAGCTGGTTTACCTTAGTGCAAATTAAAGCAAGCCTAGCACAGAGCCAGGAGGGACAATGAGGGACTAAGCAGAGCCACTCACTCCCCTGCAAGCTGTGATAAATGCCTTTATTGCTAAGCTGGTGGCCACATTATGCTCTTACTTTTCCAAATGGACAAATTATACATCCTGTGAGCGAGGAGCAAGCCTCCCTTTATACTGCAGCTTGCAGCACTCCATTGAGCTCTGTCAACAGCAGCACTCTATAATATGTACATGTGGTAATGCAGGCTTTGTGTGCCCACTTTCTAGACAGTTTCATGTAAAACCCACATCAGAACAGATAAGAAGGGAGGATGGACGTGTGCCCACAGGGACTTATAAATACAGAGGGAAAGGGACAAACTTCAGGCAACCTGATGATTCTGTACAACAGCTCAGTGAAGGGATCAGTTGTCTGGTTTCAGTGGGGTTCTCCGCTGGGAACGTCGCAGGGGGACACACTGGCTGCTCTTTTTCCTTGCTGGGGATTCTATTTTCCACTTCTGGGTCTGGGAGAGGCTGGAAAGAGGAAGCAGAAGGAGCACTCATTGTAAAGCACATCACCAGTGGGTCTCACTGCCATTGCTGCTTCAGCCCTGCAGTAACTTACACTTCCTCTGGTGAGTTCAAACAGATGATATCTCTTGGCTCCTCCTCAGCCTTCTTCTCTGTAAATAACACACATACTTTCATATGGTAAGAAATGCCATAGATTTGATCATTGGGGTGTTTCCCCCCCCCTCCCCCCCAGGTTAGAACCCCAAAGAGAACTTGCCTGGGCCTGAAGCAGGTGTGTGCATCAAGCTGATGTAACTGACGCCAGCACCAAAAGTCAAGTCATTAATGGTCTCTGAAAGGAGAGGCACAGATTAGAGCGAGCTTGTGACACAGCCTGGGGGCAAGGCACGTGGTACCCAAGTGGCACAGGGTGAGTACATCCAGGTAACCGCAAGCACATCCACAGCAGACCCCAGCACCTCAAAACTGTGCTGAAAGTGCTGGGCTGTGTGCATCAGCTTCACGCTCCAAACTTAGAGCCTTTGTATGGGGAGGAAGCTCATTCAACCACAAGACCTCCTTGTCCTCCCCATGTGGGAGAGCCACCCCTTCCACTGAAGCTCTGCCATCTGTCTCAGCAACACGTTAGATTCAGAGCAGTTGCTTTGCCTTGTCGAGGCACAATATGGGCCCCTGAAGCCTGACAAAGGACCTGAACAGCCGTTCCTTGAGGAGCTGCCTGCAGCCAGACAAGAGGAATCACTTGACAGGGAAGCTAGGTAGAATTTAGCTTGCCTGAATAGGCCAGAGCCGTCAGCTGTCTCTTTGCTGTCATTTATCTCAGGAGAGATGTCACAATATTCAGATTTTACTTTCCTCAACACTCTGGTTTATGCTCAGGTTTCCCAGAACCTTTCGCAAGGGATTAAGGTAGGAAGTGCTTTATAGGACAGGAGCTGGAAACTCTGCTCTAAGGCCTCTCCAGCCTAACTGGGTTTGCCCTTTACTTCCCTGTCCCAGAAGGGAGCCACTGAAGCTCGCAGTGGGAATCCAGCTTGATCTATCTGCCTTAGCTGGTCACTGCATCTCTAGAGACTGACCTGCAAGCATCTTTTGTGCAGTGTGTGCCTTAAGTTACCTTGGTCAATGAGAAGTTTATGTCAGGGGAAGGAAATGGTAGGGCTTCCCATGTAATCAAAGGTGCTGTCTTCACAACGTATGTTGCTGTGCCACCATGAAGCAATCCACACTTGCCCAAAGCCATGTAGGCATCCTCAAAGTAACAGGCAGGAGTTGAGGAGACCCAAAAACAGCCAGCACAGACAAATGAAGAGACCAGACAGTGGTTCTGAACTTCTCAAGTACAAACTGGCTCACAAAGAACTCCAACAGTTCTAGAATGATACACTAGAGAAACAAGAATGCTTTATTTTGACTATCAGCCTACAAGGCCCACCCTGCAGATGGCTCAGCACACTAACTGAAGTGATGACACTGCTCTGTACAGTTTGTCTCCCTGCTGAAGGAGAAGGACATGCACTGCCTTGAAGCAAAGGAGGAATTCAGCCCTAGTACCACTGCAGATTAATGTTCTGCCTCCTTTTTCACCATATGGCACTCAAGAGAAACAGCCGTGCAGGCTTCCAGACAGAGAGCTGGCTCTTCACCATTTCTGCTCTCTAAAAACATGCCCCCAGGTATTTCTGTTGCACAAAGATCATTGCTTGTTGCTCAGGCAGCAAAGAGAAACACTGAGGCAGACAAATCCAGCCACAGAGTGGAGCACGCAGGGAAGAGAAGGGTCAGATTTTCCAGTGGATGCACATCACTGCTGCCTGCTCACACATGGCAGGTATTTGCCGTTCCCTGCTTTGTTGGCTAGATGAGGTTTGCTCTCCTGTGTGTGTGCAGGTCAGGTGCTTGCACAGATAGAGGCAAAGAGTGCAGGCAGACAGCAGTGCCTCTGGCACATCAACCCGTGCCCACAACACTTCACAGCTGCCTAATGAGATACCCATACCCCCAGCTTCACTGGAGGGTGTCAGTGACACGGTTCACACCACCATGGATATGGCCTCAAGGAGGTCAGCAGGGAATTGACGTAAAGGAAGGGATCCACTGCTAGAACTCAGCTCCATTTGTGGAACTGCCTCTCAGCTTGCAGAAAGTGACACTGCAGAATGCTGTAGGCTGGCAGAAAGCATTCCAGTAAAGACTGACTTTGAAGGTCAGGTTTTGAGGGAGGAGCTGAAGCTGCCATGGACACAAGCACAGCAAACTCACAGGCTGTGTATGAGGCTCCTCTCTGTGTATTTGTACATTAGTTTCCACAGCAGAGTGAAAAAAAACCCCTAAATCCTTCTCCAGTGCTCGGTTCTTCCTTAGGGAAGAACACACACACACTCAGAAATGACCCTGCAGGTTATTAATCCCACTTGAGCAGATCTCTGTGTTCTCTTGCAATTGTCACAGCTCACTGCCTGCGCTACAAGCAGGTCGTAGCTCACCCAAGAGCCTTTGTTTGGACAACAGGAGCTTCCTATCTTAGAGCTGAAGAGGACCAGCCCTTGAGTATTTCCCTTACGTCATTCATCCTTCCATTTCAGAATAGTTCTTATTTACTACAAGCCCTCAGATAAATACCCTACAGCTAGCAATGATTCCTTTGCTCTTTAGAGAGCACACAGAGCATGCACTACTACCTCTCTCAGAGAATGAGTGCTCAGCCCCATTAGAAAGGGTTCCTTTGGGTTGTACTTACTTTCTGGTGTGCTGATTGCACGGCCCACCACAGAAACATTCTCTCTTGTAGACTGTTCAGTCAGGCTTTGGAAGGATGCTGGGAACAACAGGGAAATCATTCAAATAGAAACGTGTTCACTCAGAGACCTCCAGGGTCTCACAATCAGGCTCTGTCAACTAAATCTGATCCAATGCCAGTTTGCAGCAGGATCCCTACCGTGCTTGCTGCCAGCTGTGCTCAGTGGAAGTGATGCAGTTGCTAAACTTCCTCCAACACTCTTGCTGCGTTGCTTGCTCCTGGCTTCCATTGCTTTCCTGGCAGAGTTCAGGATGGCAACTGTGCTCAAGGGTGCTGACCTATAGGGAAAAAACCATGACAGAACCAGTCATTGCCTCCTGCAAGCCCAAAGGAGATGAAGTAACCACAGAATAGTTTGGGTTGGAAAGGACCTTAAGACACCAGACTTTGTTGCCCAAGCCCCTGTCCAGCCTGGCCTTGGAGGAAGGGAGACCCCTGTGCCCTCCAATCCCTTCTGATCTTAGACACCAGATGTTTTGGAGATCATGCTGCAACACTGGTGGCTTCCACACCTCTAAGCAAGGAGTGGCTAAGCAAAGCAGTAGCCCTGCAGTGTATCATCAAACGGTCATCCTAACCAGGACCCATACCTGCGACTGTGTTTCAGAGCATCAGCCCTCGGTGTAGCAAACAGAGAAGGCACTGGGGAAGCACTTGATTGAGGTGAGGAGGACTGTCTCCCACTTGTAGGAGACCGAGCATTACTGCTCCAGCCTCCAGAAGGTCCAGTTCTCTCCAAAGACGGAGGTTGCTACAGAAAACAGGAGGAAAGAACATGTCTAACAGTGAATACACCTAAAGTCAGACAAAATGAACCCTTTTATCATCTCTATCACACTGGGAGCAGAGAGCAACACAACATGTAAGCACAGCCAGTGGCAAGTTAGACTTAGCCTTCCCTTTAAATTGAATTCTCTTTACATCAGTTGTTTGCTGCTCCTCTGCCTAACATGTGTTGCTTGTAGTGGTTCTAAGCACATTAAATAACTCTGAAACCAAAGCTTCTGGCAGCAAATGAGAAGAGGGCTGAGAATATTACACAGCCATGCTGTTACAAGTGCTGTAACCAGGTCCACACACATACAGAGCCTGGGTGTGAGCCATACACCAACTTTAGCAGAGGAGGCAGCACATGTACAGTTAATGGCATCACCAACCTCTGCCTGTGCTGTGGAGACTTGCTCTTGGTCTGACTCCTTCTCCCTGGCCAGCTGCTCTTCATACTTCTTCATATCATACTCCAGCTCCGCTGCCAGCTGCTTGTCCACAGCAAAGAAGTCCTTGATTTCATTTCTATAATCCTGCATCATTTCCTGGAGCAATAAGGAATGTTTCAAGTCTTTCAGAAATCTCTTGACTACTGATTCACATCCCCATTCAGATCACAGCTGCTTAAGTGCAAAAGGAAATACCAGTTGGTGGAGCAGAGGTGTTTTTAACAGACTAAGAGTTTCGATTCCAGTTTGTACTTGAGAACATGGAAAAGCTTTCCAGCATTCAGGCTTTCTGCCCACGTTCCACTGAGGAGGCTCACACGTATCACACTGATCCTGATCTAAAATCCCTTCGCCTCCTATGTTAGTTAACACACTGGCAGTGTCACAACATCATATGCCTTATAAATTCCCCTCTAAGAAGGCTGTTCTGTTCCCAGTTGCACATCTAACACATTAAGGCAAGAGAGGAAAAAGAAACCCAACAAGAAAACACTTCCCCTTACCTGGAGGTATCTCATAAGGTCCCGAAGGGCTGGGAACCTCTTCTGCTCCATCAGAGACTTGAGGGCTGTGATTATGGGCACGATGTTTTCTATGAAGTTCTTCTTTTGAACCTTTGTTTGAACAAGGCATCGACAGTTACACGAGGCAATAAAGGAGAAGCCACTCGGTGGTTAGATGAATGGTCTCAGTGAGGAGTTATCACTCCATAGCAAGGGAATTACCACAGTTAAGCCTGCTCTTAACACCATATATATGTACACAGGCTTTTAACCTAAGCAGAGCCTCTCCCCACCCCATATCAAGAGCCACTCACCTGTGAGATGAGCTTTTTCTGTGCCACCTGCATGACAGCATTGGCTATTGCCATTTCATCTTCCTCAGGCTGAATATCTTCATCCAGTTTTGACCTCATAGTTGACAGTTTGATTTCTTTGCAGCTAAGGACTGCAAATGTATCTGAGAGCAGCTCACTGGCTTCCAGGTCCAATGGAAGGACGTTATCCACAAAGCATGCTGGAACACAGAGGGAAGAAATAAGTAGTACACTGAAGGCAGTAAAGACAGGAAGATAACATGGCTGGATTGAGGTTTTACATAGACATCAGTGTGCCAGACTTTAAAGGACAGGCCCTTACCTAGGATGCTGTGGCTGATCTTTGTTGTGATGTTGAACCTCTGCTCATCTGTAAAGTGGTCCAGCAGGAACCTGTAGATAAGCATCCTCTTCTCTTTGTTTTCTTTCCCCTTCAGAGAAAAGAGACTCCTCGCCCTGGGGATGAGCAAGACATATTACCAGGGCCAAGTCACATTATGTGAAGTCACCGAAATAATAAGACTTTCAATCAGCAAGGAATAGTCGAATGTCAATTTCCGGACCCATAAACCTGTTAGGACACCACACACTGCCACAAATCACATGCAGGAGGCCTCCCAGCAGTGTCACAGGGAAGGGAGAGCATTCTGCATCTAACACTGTTTCCCCTGGTTGCTTTCACCCTACTGCATACATAATTACACAGTGCTACAAACACTGTCATAGCATCAACTAGGTTGGAAAAGACATTTAAGATCATCAAGCCCAACCTTTGCCCCAGGGCTGGTAATGATGGGCCAGACAGCCCATCATTTAGCAAAGAGGAGATATGAATGTGCTCAACTGACCGTGCACTCTGGGGGAACCTGTTGTACTTCTCATGCTTCTCATAGCTATTGAAATGGAAGATGCACTCAATGAAGTGTTGGGAGAACATTACAGGATTCCTCTTCAGCAAGAGATGCACCAGGCAGAACTCTCCAAACCTGAAAAGGAGGAAAACAAAGAACTTCACATCAGATAGCTTCTAAAGCCACCCTTGAAACAGCATAGGGTTCACAAGCTATAAAGCAGTAGGGTGGTTTTCCTCTTGCAGTTCTCCCTCAACACCACATTTAATCCTTGCCTGGCTCCATCTGGGCTTGAACAAGGCTACCAGCTCATTGACTTTAAGCCTTTTTTCATGCAGAAAGAGACAGACATTCTCAGCATCCACAATACTACAATTCTTGTGCCATTAAAGAGAGACTGAACATGAATCCAAGCACGAGACTGTTTAAATAACTTAAGTTCCACTGTGGCTGAGGCACAGCACTTAGCACAAAATGAATCACCGAAATCCCTGCAACAGCTGCAAGTCAAACCCAGACATGAAGAACATGGTTTTGTCTGGATGCAGTCACTGAATGCAGATGCAAAGAGAAAGGTTCCCAAAGAAATAACACCATGTTCTTTAGCTGAAGCTCTGGGAACGTGATGCTGCAATGTCACCATCTACTGGAAAGACATTTTTACATCTTCAATTCACTGAAGAGAACATAAAGTGTGAATATGCACTAGGAAGCAATGGCAGGTTGATGGTGCTAGAAACACCAATCTTCAGATTGACTGTTCCAGGGAGAAAGCAGCAGTGTCCAAATCTCCTGTGCAGCACTATCCTTAGGGAAACCTGCCCCATTCCCATTTCTCATGTAACAGAGCAGCTTGAGACTTGGAAACCCACAGAAACATCACAAACATGCACTTAAAGCCAGTGTGCACAAGTCCTCCTGGGTGTCAAAGTATTGCAAACCAAGTGGAAGGCTTAAAAGGAGAATATTTCATCCTACCCCTAAACCAAAACCACCACTCAATACAGAGCCTACTGGAAAACCACAAGGAGAATTTCACCAAGGCTTGCTTCAAAAATTCCTGTTCTCTGGATAACTTGAGAGTCAAAACCAGAGCAGAGCTGCATGGCAAGAACACACAGCTTGCTACTCTGGGTCCTTGGGATGACTTGGAAAGAGGTTCCCCACTCCTTTGCTACCATGGCAGACCCTAAGGCATGAACCACCATAGAGGTGAAGAGGTTAACGGGATCTCTCTCACTGGATCTTTGCTTTGCTTGCTGAAGGTACAAGGCTAGGACTGGGTTTGAGCCCACCTCTGATTTTGAACTCAGAGATGAGCATTTTACCTGGCAATGTCTGGACATGGATCCACCAGGACAGTGACGAAACGGAAGAAGAGACAGTTCTTCCATTTCACAAACTCCTCCTGTAAGAAACAGCAAACAAATCACCTGGATCAGGAAAAGCCTTCAGACTGTTGTCAGGACAGTATCTGATGGAGGCAGCAGAAGATACACCAGGCAGATGAGCAAGGTACCTTCAGCTGGAAGGACACAAAATCAACCCCAAACCACTCCTTTTGGAGTGGACATACAGATGCCACAGATTTACCACAGGTCCCAGTGACAAAGTAGAAGCATCCCAAGGCAAATATGCTCTTCAACAACTCTTGTGGGAGCCAAATGCACTCCAAATCTGCCTTGCCTGGCTTCATATGGATATGGGGAGGGTAAACATCTTGAGCCTTCTCAGTGGGAGAAGAAGGTGCTGCGATGCTCGTTATATTCATTCATACAGGAGTGAAGGGAATTCAGAGAAACAGAAGGTGAGAAAAGAGGTACCCACTGACTAAAGATAACCTCATAATCCAACTGTGTAAAGTGTCCTCGGCAGGATCCCTGCCCAGCTAGCAAAACAAAGCAGGAACAAGACACATACAGTCTTCCTGATGAAGTGTAGATGAACCAAGGTGTAAGCAATGCAGTGGCTGGACAGGCTGTGTGAGACACAGACCCCCTATTTACCTGCAGTAAGTTGGTGAGCAGGATCAGTGTCTGCTTACGGATGAAGGGATGGGGGTCCTTCAGACACAAGGAAATGTTGGGAATGTATCTGTCCACCATGGATGTGTAACGGACACACAGATCACACATGATGATGACAACGTTATTGCGAACGGCCACATCCTGTGACACCTCCAGCTCTCGAGCAAGAGCTGCGATGCATTTCTTGGCCAGATCCTCATGCTGCAAACACAATTTACCTGGGAAACAGGGATGAGATGGTCAGAGCTGTCAAGACAGTCTTCTTCCTAACCACCACAGCCCAGCTTACTGCCTCCTTCGAGTCCAATAGGAGCCAAGAAAGGAATCGGGAAGTCAGCAGGAATAAAGAAGAAACACACATGGAAACCTGATGAGCAATCTGCGCCATCTCTCCAAGAAATGATACTTTGAGGAGTTCTTCCAAACTCCACTTAGACCCTTGGCGTGGGTCTCTATGCCAAATTCCCTCCTTCACAGCAAACTATTTCTGTGTACAGGGTATTATTCAAAGCAGCTAAAAAGAACAGCCCCAGCTGTCATAGGCATAGCAGGGAGACACCCACCTCTGAAAGCATCACTAAACCAACCTAAAATAAACCAGCCTGCATTCTAACATTGCTTCTCCCTGTTTCTAGGCTCTGTACAAAAGGATTAAGCTTCCCAAAGCAGTTAAGGAAAGAATAACGCTGTCTATCTGCAAGAGAAGAGACTTGCTCTTAACCACAGAGGTACTATGAAAGCAGAACTTGCACTTAGTACTCTCCATAATACTGGAGATGCAGATTGAGGCTTCTCTCAAAGTTCTTCCCTCATGCTGAGGAGAACAAGGAGCTGTGTGCAGTCATTCTGCTCTAAACTGCATCAGAAGCACCAAGTTCCCTTCATCCTCTTGCTACATGTAGGAGAATCCTTCAGTCAGCAGCCAACCCAGTATGATTCTGAAGGTCACTGCTAATTGTTGATCACGATTAACACATTAACCACCATGAGAAACAGCCACATGGATGTATTTTTATGGTTGTGGCACTTGTTACCATGGATATTTGCATTGCTAAAAAGCCGTGAGCTGAGGAGATGCCAACACGGAGCACTGTGCCTACAACTGACACAGCTTTCTGAGCAGAACTTGAAGCAGGAAGGCTGGGAATTGGGTATGTGAGGGGCAGCTTCTACTACGGGATGGCACTCACCTAGGGTAATGAAGGCATGAGCTCTGACCACTGATGGCATGGCTGATCCTCTGAACTGGGACAGCGGCTGAGAAGCTGGCATTTCCTCACCATCTGGAGGGCCAGCCACTAGGGAAGAACAGGTCAGGAATGAGAACATGCTCTTCTGGTAAACACTGTTGTCTGAGAGCCCAACACTACAGGCAGTAAGGAGAAAGCCTCACGTTTGTCCTCGCTGACAGGAGAGGCCAGAATGGACTGAATCAACAGGAAGACACGTTTCTCCACCTTGGCTGGACAGAGCTGTGCAGCCTCCCCCAGGAGGTAGAGATGTCTCACCTGCAGAGATAAAGCATCACTGCAGTCAAAAGGCAATGCCTGGGCTGCAAATGAAGTCAGCAGGACTCTGCTGGTACCTCTCCAAAACCAACTTTCAATAACATTGAAATCCACCTCAAAAGCAACCTCTGCGTTTCACACTTACCTCCCAAACAGCTCATCTAAGAAGTATGAGTGGAAGAGCAAAGAAAACCCATGTCATTTTACAACAAACAGATGGGATATCGTACCCTTGAAGCAAGTGCTGATATATAAAACTGTTGGATGCTCACAAATAACAGATTCCAGTGTGTTCACCTAAGTACACACCAGAATTTTCCCATGTAACAGTTACTGGAGTCTCAACTGCACCTCCAGCCTTTGAGCAGTCTGTGAAGGGGAACCAAACATACCAAGAGATCTTCCTGCAGCTGCTTTGCTCCATCCTTTTTGAGGACTATATTCGAGATGTAGCTTTCACAGTTGGATACTAAATCTCCACACACCTGGTTGAGCAGCTCCTGTTCCATAATTAAACAAAATTAATTGGGCACTTCATTAATTAAGCAAAATGGAGCTGGAATATCTGTCCATACATGAAAACCTCATCTGAAAGCACTTACATGCTTTTAATAATCTAGGTGCTATTGAAATCAATCAGACAGGGCCTTGGAGCTTTCAAATGCCTCCTGCACATCAAAGGATGTGTGCAAGTGTCCAAACATCTTGGAGAATCTGGCTTTTAATGATCCACAGGCCTAAGTTTACTTCATTACAGAAATCACAGAGATTTGAAAAGGATTCAAGTGACTGTTTCATGTGCATCCAACACATTTGGGGTTACCTGTGTGAGTTTTCACAGGCTGGCTGGAAAATGCAGCTCTATTCAAATGAAAACACAATGCAAAGAGCTGCCATCAATATTGAAAGAGACATAGAACACAAAGAGAAAACAGTAGCAAGGCAGACCTGCACTGGTTTTAGCTTCTTTGAGACTGTGCTCAGGCTGAGATGTCTATTTTACCTTCTCACTATAGGAGTGAAACAAGCTATGGTATAAGACTGGGGCACTAAAAATGAGCAAGTGATGTGTTATCAGCTCCCTGTTTGGTCCCATGTAAGAGGTCTAGAAAGTATGCGTATGTACAGCAGCTCTGGTACAGAATACTCAGAGCTTACAGTATAAGCCTGTAGCTTCAAACTGGAGTAAGCCTGAGAAATAGCTCCTTTCAAAAGGTACAGCCATAGGTCTCCTATTTCTGTCAGCTCTGACAGAAGGCAAATGCAAGGTATTTCAGGTGGTGGCAGTGGGAAATCCTTCTCAAGAAAGCCAATTTCTCCCAAGTCCATCCATGTAGGATGCTCTCCAGCACAACTGCAGTAAAGCAGGTAAGAGCTGAGCAGAACAGACTCAAGGTGCTGGAGTCAGCTCCCCTTTGTGAAGAGAGTCTAGACTGGAAACAGATAGAGCTCCCCAAAGTGTGAAACAAGCTATTTTAGAAGCTGCCTTTTCAGTCACACCTGTGCCTCCTCCAGCACATCTGCATAGGCATGGCAGAGCTTCTGCAGAGTCTCCACAGCTGGGCTTATCACCTCCAAGGGACACTGAGAATCCCTCAGCCACCTCTTCAGATGATCTGAAAATGACAGAAACACAAAAAATGAGCATTTTCGAAGCTTCCCAAGTGATGGAAAAGAACTAACTGAAGATAGGAGGCATGAAGCCTGCCTTCCTCACTGCAGTTTCTCAGGGCCACTCACCAATCAGCCTCTCACAAGTTGTTTTAGGGAGGTGCTTTGCGACATGACCCATGACACACAGCATATGTCCTGTAGTATCAGTACTTATGTTCTGCTGCCTGAAAAAGAGCAAAGCAGACAAACTCCCATTAAGGAACACCACCAAACCACAGCAGAAAGATCCTTTCCTCTGGGATATGCATTATTAAGGCAGCCCTGTCAAACCAAATGAAAACTCAAAAAGCTTTAGGTAAGAGCTGGTTACTGCACAAACTGCAGGCTATTGCTTGCCTCCCATTGCAGAACAGATTGCCTGAACCAAGAACTGATATCTAAGCAGCAATCTGCCTGGGGAAGGACAGAACATGCTCACTTGTTTTGTTCCCTCTTCTTCACCCCCATCTCTTTCAGGGCAGAATGGAGCTCAAAGCACACATATACCTGCTGACACTGTCCCAGGATTCAATGATCTTGGAGTAATCCAGCTTGGGGGAAGAACGTGCCACCTTAGCAAGCAGCATCCAGGCTGGTACAGCATGCTCTGTTTCCACATGAGACATGATGTTATTAATGAAGGTGGAGGTGAACTTATTCTGTCTGGACCACACATGAAAAGCTTTGTTCACGTAACGGCTGCAGGGGAGAAAGAAGAGAAGTTAAAGAAGGGAACAAACACTTGGCCTTAGGCACTGGCAGTAAAATCCAGCATCCCTATCCAGGATACACTGGGCAACACAACAAAGCTGCTACTGCTTGGCATACCCATGACTTGCAATACATAGGGATATCTAGCACTTATTCACTAGCAGTATTGTCAGTCTTTCAGCTCATTGTCCTGATGCCCTGCAGCCCTGGCACACAAGCATGGAGGTACTGCTCCGTGTCAGTAAGATGCAAGGTCCAACTGATACCATGACTCATCAAGAAAACTTCATTTCAGCAATCTGTAACGGACTTCTTAGTAGCTGTTGCTGAATAGCCATGGATGGAACAGGTTAAACTCACATTAAGGCATCAAAACTTGCTCATTTTCCTCTTTAACACCAGTTATCTACTTCACGTGGAAAGAGTTCTGAGCTCTACCAAGCTGCAAGGCATCCTAAGGTACCATGACTGTGCAAACCATGTTAGAAAATAGCCCAAATGAGAACATTGCCAGTGTCACAGATGGGCAAGGCAGCCCCACCAGCATCTCCTTTTCTATTTCTGAGCAATTATGCCCTGTTGACTAATAAACACACAGCTGCCTTTAACCAATGTTGTGTCCTTGTCATACTGTGTGTCATGCCAGTTCTGCTGTTTCTTCCCACAGCATTCTACAAAAGGCAGAATAATTCTATTTGTCATAAGACAAGTAACATATTGTACATCAGAATTAATACAGGGCGATGTTCTCTTTTCTTTATATATCCTCTCTTCTGTCGTCACAACACCTCCATCTGACTTAAATAGTCATGCTGCTAGCAACACGTCAAGAACAGCACGCACTGCTCCTGTGTGTGAACACTGGGGTGCAAGGACAGAGCACAGGTAACGAGAGCAGCAAGGGAAAACACTTGACACAAAGGAAGATTGCACTTTTCTCACCAGCTTGGCTGTGCTGGGAAAGCTGCATATCCTAATGGGAGTCCAAATAACAGTACTGGATTTTGGACCTGAATGTTGACGTTCTAAAGGCAATAGAAGCATCTGAGGCATCGAGCAAAGGGAAAAGCCAACAGAGCTCATGGTGAGGGGAAAAATGCACTTACTTGAGCTCCTGGTTGTCTGAAGCCAGGAGGGTGAGGAGATCCCATGCCAGAGCCTGATTCTCATCATCACTCCTGAATTTATCATAACGTTTTATATGTTGCAACAAGAGCTGATCAAGGCAATCCAAGGCCTTTTCTTGGACAGAACTCTCCGAGTCCATCACAACAGGCACCACTCCATTTAACCAGGCCTTCTGCACTAGAGCATTATTGTGCTGAGACTGAGAGAAACGCAATGTTGGGTTAGAAACATCTTTAAACGAGAAGATCAGCAAAGGCCTAGGAACCTCCAGATTCAGATTGCTAAGTGAATCTTTATAAATGCCAACATATTGCTCAACTAGCAATAGGATAAGGGAACTTGCACCTCCTTGACACCACAAGGTATTTGATCATAGCTGGTGCTTCTGCTGAAGTACTGTAACACTTTGGTTTGAAACCCTATAAATAGTTCTCACAGTATCACAATAAAGCTGTACAGCAGATGATCTAACACTAAAAAAACAGCTTTGCTTAATATAAACCCTGGGCTCCAAGTTACTAACCCTTTGTGAATAAATAGAAAAGCAAAATATTGCAGTGCTGTCATCTCCCCTTTGCATTTTAGTGGAGTGATTCACTTTTTCTTTCAAACTGGAGAAGGCCAGCCACATAAACATTTTCTCCATGACACAGAGATCAACACCCAGGGAAAAGAAATGTTTCCAACAGTTGGAAGCACCCTGCAGCAATCACAAGTATGTGTAAGAATGAATCACGACTTCCAAGTCAAAAGGTAACAAAAAATACTAAGATGAAATTCACTGAATGAACAACTGACACAGAGCACATTTGTCTGTTGTCTCCTTCTTTTAACTCACATTTTGCTCAGCTGTGCAAGAATCACTCACCAGGAGGAGCTCTGTTATAGACTGCAAGGCCTGCTTACGCACAGAGACAGCAGGGTCCCGGCAGCGGTCCTGAAGGATGCACAAATCCTCTGCAGTGCAAGGGATCACTTGGTGCTTCAGGATGTTCATGAAAACCTGGAAGTTGGAAATACAGGCCATGTGCACCAAGTAGCCAACCAAAACTACAACCCACCCCTAGCAACTTGAAGCAGAGCTGAATTTCCCTCAGCCAGAGCCAGACGTCACATTCACAATTTATGGGTAGTGGGTGCAGAGATGTAGAATGAAACAAAACACATCTTTTCAGTCATTGTGCTCTTGAAACAGCATTTGTATAGAGCAAATGTCACTATTTCCCCTTGAAAATAACAGATCTTTGTATGAACCATGTTTGTTATCTGGGAAGCTCGAATCAGGGGGAAGAACTGGGGTGCAGAGGACCAACAGAGGAAGGTGGTTTTTAAAAGGACGAGATCTTTGCTGAAGCACATCTCTTTAAAAGCTAATGATTTCATTAAATAAAGGGAGCAATAAGCAAAGCATCCCTCAAAAAGAGCCTGGCTATAACCCAATCTCTTTGATAACAAGGTCAAAACAAACTAAGCAGCTAATCTGCTTCAGTTTCCAAGGAAGTCACTTAATTGAAATGCCTGTTGACATTTGCAAAGAGCCTCTCTTCTAAATGAGGGCTAAGAGAAGCCAGCAAGAGTCCTAGAACAATCTCCCATCATTATGCTTACATTATTTACTGATCAGGAGCTAGCAAACAAGATCTTTCCAAGGCCTGGAGGCACTGTGCAGGAATAGCAGGAAGCTACAGGGTAAAGTTGCAGAGTTCCCTACAGTACTATGGCCTCATCATTTGTATGAGTGTTGGGGTAATCAAGCAGAAGCCATCCCACCTGCAGAGCGGATTTCCTCACGTTGGTTTTCTCATCTCCAGCTCTCCGTCTCAGCATGGCCATGACTTCTTTCCCTATCCAAAACAATGACAAGAAGAAGTGAGCCATTGGGTAGCACTGCCACGCCGTGCAAGGAGGAGCATGGCTCCCAACTCAACTAAGCAATTTGTTGCCCGAGACTTCCAGGTCTGAACCCAAAGCAGGTTAATAGACTTGTAAGCAGAGAGCTTTGAATGCCTACAACCTTTTGTGAGTTATGCCTCAGAGCTCCACACAGGATAAAGGGTTAATGCATGAACGGCTGTGTCTCCTAGAGTGGAAATGACTCCATTTATGAGCCAAATGAACTCCTCGAGGCTGCAGAAGGCAGCTGCAAAGAACCCAAGAGAAGGAAACAAGAACACATCTTCCCACTCTGCACATCAAATGAGGCCTCAGATTTCACTTTCCATAGCCACAGTCGTACTTATTTCTGCATGTTCTCAGGAACAATACATAATGGAGTTTATTAAATGCCACACAAATGAACACACAGAGCCACAAACAATTGCTTAGCACATTTAAATCATTCAAACGGGCTAGTGACAAGCTGGCAACCCTGACTGATGCTTTTTACTATTGCTTTTAAGGTTTCTATTTAATGCTGTTTGTTAGATTTCT
The DNA here is from genome assembly GCF_012275295.1 of Melopsittacus undulatus. NCBI lineage: Eukaryota > Metazoa > Chordata > Aves > Psittaciformes > Psittaculidae > Melopsittacus > Melopsittacus undulatus. The sequence goes on from NC_047541.1 coordinate 6,126,733, forward strand.
TACAGCATCAAGGAAGGTTTGCCCAAGATATGGCAAATGTGGGGGGCTGTAGCAAGAGATCCACGTGGAGGTCCACTCTGGTGCCATTAATAGGATTAATCAAAAGTAGTTGGAAAAGGGACTTCAATCTTAACAGGTGGTTAACTGCAATCACACCTTCCTCCCGAGAACAGCTTGACAGAAAAAGAACCTTTTCAGCACCAGATTTTGCCATTAAAACACACCAGCTCTTGTGAAGGTGACCAAATGTGTGAGAACAATCCCATTTTGCCAACTGACACTGATCTGACTCCCAGTGACATAAGAAGGAGGAAAACCAACCCCAAACCAACCCACCAAGCTGAATGGCTGAGAATTACCAAGGGAGCACCAATGTTTGCATGCTGTAACTCTGCAGCACCCTGCAGATTCCCCCCCCCCCTTCTTATCTCTGCCCTTGTGCAGTCAGCACATTCTGACTGTCCTCAACTAAGATTCATTTCACTTCTCCAATATGAGCTCTTTGGTCTCCACAGAAGGGCAAGATTAGCCCAAGCAGAAGCCAAACACAAGTGTGTGCCAGACAGCTTTGCTAATGCATCTTGACTGACTCAGAGGTCCTGTATTCCAGCGATCCTCTTGAGCCCAATACAGCCCTTTCTAATCCAATCCTTTCCTGAAGTTGTTCTACCACGTGCCAAATGTAGGCTCAGCTGGGTATTGGATACAAAGCCAGGCATCCTCTGCTACAAGGAGCCTGCTACACAGGGAATACACAATACCTTAAGTGGCCTGGAGGACTTTTCTATCTGAGAGAGCAGATTAATGACATTTATCAGGGCAACATTTTAAAGGAAAGCTTTCAATGGAAAAGACTGGAGCCTGACTCGTGGAGATAGGGAGAGAGATCCCATGTGAAGCGCAGCATGAGGCGCGTAACAAAGCCACAAATGCAGGATGTGAACCAAGCCGCCTGCTGAATTGTTCAAGGGAGGTGAGCAGCAAGAACTCAGAGCAGAGATACTGGCACAGGCCTAAAGGTTAGGAAGAAAAGCTTTTAGACTGAAGAGGGAAAGAAAGAAGAGATTCAAAGAGCCACAAAAGTTGATTTCACGCTATCAATACATTAGAACCGGCTGCTTGCCATTCTGCATCCATCTGCCTCACCCTTGGCTTTCAACTCCAGCCAATTCCTACTGCTGCAGAGAAGTGAATTCTTCCCTACTTAAGTCCTACTCAAAGGTGCTGGGGTTTATATGGCAAAAATATATTAGTTCTTTTGGCACTGAAGCAAGAGATGTAATTACCCTTATACCTATGGAGTTCCAAGTAATATACCCCATCCTTTTTGGAAAGGATACGTTACCTGCTTTGCCATGAGAGCTACCACTAGATTCATACCAAGCAACATCACCATTTCAAGATTACATGTATTTGTCAGACTTGAGTGGAAACAGGATTTCTTTATAGCTGCCACTTCTACCCCTTCATCACCCAGAAGTGGTTTTTTAACAGCTCTACAGAAAACCCTCTGCTTCCTTTGAGAAATGGACAGTGAATACACTTCAGAAGGCCTAATTTGAGTGAAGTCTTTGAAAAATCACCTGAAAAGGCACGTGTGTTTTTGACATACCATCAAGCCCAGCAGCGCTGCTGTTGTCTGTCAACTCAATGGTTTTGAACGTGGGCAAGGTCTTCTGTGGATGGCTGGACACAGCTGAAAGGGAAGTTCAAGGTTTAAGAGCTCAAAAGGCAGATGCTCACCCAGCAAGATGCTTCACTGTTACATAGACGCATGCATGCCTTAGGCTTTACAGGGATGCATATGCACAGAACATGGCATGCCAAAAAAACCCAGAGACTTACTAGAAGAGAATAGCTCTGTACCTTCTGCACTGACTGTCAAACTCCCAGTGTCCGTGTTTGCTTCCAAGACTGTGAGGCCAAAAAAGAAAGCAAACAAGATAAATAAATGATGTCTTTTAATTCCAGATGTTCTGTCCTTCCAAATTGTTTTCAGGCAACTCATCTAACTGTAGGATGCCACATGCATATCTCTGAATTGAGCCATCTGGCCTTTACAACACCTGAGGGAGTTCAGAATGCCAGTCAGGAGCACACAGCTTCACAGGAGCAAAAGGCAACTCGTGAATCAAGCAATTCTCAGGCAAGAACGAACATATTTTTTTCAGTGAGCAATTTCAATCATCTGCAAGCGTCTTCCAAAGGTATCTCATATGGAGGCATCTATTTAGAACTGGCTCGTGAGAATGAATCCCTTCCAAATATAAGGCTTCATGAGTAACAAGACTCATTTCTTACTTCTCATCATGACACAATACACAAGGATGAGCAGATCTAACTTCCTGACCACCAGCTCTCTTATCTCCCAGTAGTTATTCCCCACAGTTCAAGAAATACCCCCCCATCTGATCCATTAATACTTACAGCTTTGTAATAAGTCCCGGATGCTCTCCAAGGTAGTAGCAGCTTTCATTTCAAGACACTGGGCAAAGCTGCTTAAAGCTCTGCTACGGACCACGGGTGCTTTGTCTGAGCAGCGCCCAAACACCATCACCTGTACTAAAAACTTATGCTTTAGAAACTTCTGCTGGTCCAGGGACAGGGAGGTGTCCACCTTCCTCTCTGGCACATCCAACAAAGCTAAGGCTACATCGAGAGCGAACACCCTGTAGGCAATCTGTTGGGAAGAAAAAGCACATTGTTAATGGAAGCAAAGCCACAGGAGTGGTCTACTCCGTGCCTTTAGGTACCAGTAGTAACAGCAATGCTATTCGGAACCCTTCAGCTTCAACCTGCTGCTGCACCTCAAGCCTGGAGCATCAAGGAGATGGACTTACTTTAGCGTTGTGGGAGTATTTGTAAAGCCAGGCAATGAAGTTGGCAAACTCTACGTTAGGGAATTTGCTCAGCAGAGTCACCAGGGCCTGTGCAGCGTATGTGCGGTAATCAGCCTTGTCTGGGACCTGAAAAACAAGGGCAAAGCCATGCTGTGGCATTTCCACACTCTCCCCCACAGGGAAAGGCAGAGCTTGGATTAAATCCAGAGCGAATATTTCTACCTGACTGTCCTCAGATGGGTACCTAGGCCAAGAGCTCTCAGCACAGAATGGTTTGGGTTGGAAGGGACCTTAAAGACCATCGAATTCCAACCCCCCTGTATTAACAGGGATTGAATCTCAACAAATCCCAATCTCCAAGAACCTTTCTAATCATGTGGGCACCAGTGAGCATCCAGGCTCACTTTTGCTCTCCAACATAATTAGATTAATGTAAATCACATATTTGAACAGGATGGGTTAAGAGTTGCCCTTCATCAGCTAGCTCAGACAATGGTCTTGTATTAGAATCAAGCTTCATTTTCCCCTCCCAACAGTGTGGTAAAGAAACAGCACATTTTGGAAAGGTCACAGTAGGGTACAACCACTTGGAAATGAGTGGGATAGAGCTCACCCCCAGCATTCCCATAAGCTGTTTTAAGACCTATATACTTATTCTCAGATACTGCCACCCATCAGTTCTTCAGCTCCAGAGGTAACAAAGCTCAGTGTACCTTGGTGCAGATATGTTGCAGTAATATGCGAAGAACTGGAAAAGCAACTTCTTTCAGCTCATCCACTACTGAGCTGCACAAAGGAAAAGCAGATGTTAATAAGGCTGAGTTTAGAAGACAGCAAAAGTGAAGTAAATTCCTTTTGGAATGCATTTCAAAAGTCAAGGAGTGCAAGAAGATATGGGCATGGCAGACCTACTGTCGGCATTAACCTGCCTTGCAGGTAGAAAACAGGAAAAGCTTCTTTGTTTTCAGTCTACTCACTAGATGTTGTCTGGGGATCTCTGCACAAACTACACTTTGCAATCACAGAGATCCCCAATAAACACAGGCAACACACCTCTTTAAAGCAGGAGAATACAAAGAGCTGTGACATGAGCTCCATCATCATCTTCCCCTCCAAATACTTTGTACTAAACCACAAGAGCTGAAAAGCTGACACAAAGCAAAATAGAGAAAGTGATGCCTTCTACTCAGTGCCACATCTCTGTCAAACAGCACCTCTGCCAGCAAGTTCAGTAAATTCCCATTACAGACATTTTAATTAAGCCTCATTTGCACAACCAACTTCAAAGCCAGGGCCAGTTCTTGTCATCCCTTTATCAAGCAAACAGTAAAGCAAGGGCATGCCAGAAGAAAGAGCAGACCTACCCAGGCAGGGTAGTGCCAGAGCTCTGTACTTCACCTGATAAATTTAATAGCCTGATTCCTGGCACTGATCACAGCTGATGTGATGGCAAGGACTGCAAACCTGGAGCCTGCACCACCTTCCAGCATCAGAATGACACTGAGGAGCTGCTGGAAGACACAGCGGAGAACCTGGAAAGAAAAGGTTATTCTCAGGTTTAGTTCAGCAGCAACCAGAGCCCGTGGATAAGCATTCTGGCCAGGTTTATGGAAGAATTCCAAACCAAACAAGCTTACATCCAAATGACAGAACCTGCAAAACATGACTCCCAGAAGAGTAATTCAAAGAGGATCCCTTCATTAATAAACATCTTTCCCAACTGGGATGTTCTCATTCCAGTTCAGCAAGGCATGTTTCCGAGGTTCTCAACCTTCACCATGCACATGATATCGAGCTGCTGAGCTTTGGGCTGTGCTCATGTCTAAGGGCTTCCTGAAAACATCAACAGATATCCCCCTCCCCAAAGTAGTGGAGTTGAATTTGCCAGAAACATTTGGGATTTGAGGAAATTCACTGGTGTTCGCACAGAAATGTTTTGAAGCTTCCTCCCTGCCATACTTTTGGGATCACAGAGTACCTTGTTATCCCGGCACACTCTGAGCAGTCAAACAGGAGAGGCATGGATGTCCTGACTAGGCAGACACTAATGCCTAGCTTGTTAGCTCAGAGCTAATTCAGATGGGTTTACATAGACCCACAAACACAGCAGCACAGTCACACCCAAAGCTCAAAAGCCCCATCCACAGGAGCAGCACAGGTAAGCGAGATGACACAGTGTGCTTGGCAACAAAATCAGACCTGCAGACACATTCCTAATGGAATGGGATGTGCCAGATGACAGTGTTCTCTGCATCAGAATCAGCCCTGCTCACCAGCATCTGCACATAACACTGACATCATGCTTTGCTGCTGCACAACCCAGCACCGCAGCATGGTACAAGCAGTGCTGGAGCTCCACCTAGCAGGAAACAAAAGCATTCCAGCAAATGCAGGAACCTGGAATTCTCTTTAAGATACAGAGAACTCTATCCTCTGCTCTGGATTCACCTGCCACAAGAATCACTAGAGCACAGAACTCAACACTCACAAAACACATTGTTATACAAGTCAAAGGAATAAGGGCTAGAATGGAAAATAGCATCTTGCCTCTTACCCAGCAAACACATGCACAAAGAGTAAAACCAACTGGAGAAGTAAAACACATGCAAGCACAAAGGACGTGCAGAGAAGGAAACAAACCACTGCAGGGAGGATTTTAAGGGTTTTGTTAACTGTTACCTTATCTTCTGAACTATGCAGAGGGGAGCACAGTAACCGCACCCCGTAATAGGCCAGCTCGGAGATGTACTTGGCTTTGTCAACATCCCTAAGCAAAAGGAGGCAAAGAGATGTCATCATCTCTCATCACAGAAGCATTTACTACAATTACTACAACTAAACGTGCTCACTGACTGGAACACATTCAATATTCACTAGGTGCTATTTCACGTTAGCTAGGGGGAACATGTTTTAATTATCTTTAGTGAAAGAAAACCCTGATTTCATTGTCACATCAGCAGGTTAACACCAACAGAACCCCCTAAGCATCCAGAATTCTTTACTCACATTGCTGATGAAAACTTGAACTCCTGTACCACTGGCTCAAAGTTTGTCACTTCAACAAAGACCTGCAAGGGAAGAAAGCCAAGCTTAGCTCATTCACAAGCAGGGAAGATGTGCAGGTCTGCTGGAGGTCAGACCCTGCAGAACTCATGTCTGTATTTCAAACCACAGCACTTTCCTTGAAGCAGGACATGAGCAGAGCCACCAGCTCAGTACCATGTGTATGGTGAGGGCTGAGCACCTTGGAACCAAACACCATCTGCTGAGCATAACAGACATGGAGCAGGCACCCCACTCGGAGAGAATCCCAGACTGTTTTGGGTTGGAAGGGACCTGAAAGCTCACCCAGTTCCAACCCCTGCCATGGGCAGGGACCCCTTCCACTGGAGCAGCTGCTCCAAGCCCCTGTGTCCAACCTGGCCTTGAACACTGCCAGCGATGGGGCAGCCACAGCTTCCGTTCAACTCATCCCAGTGTCCCATCACCCTCATAGGGAAGAGCTTCTGCCTAAGAGCTCATCCCAGTCTCCCTTCTGGCAGGTTATAGCCATTCCCCTTATCCTGTCCCTACAGGCCCTTGCAAGAAGTCCCTCTCCAGGTTTCTCATAGCTGAATCCCATTACCTGCAGGAAGTTTTGCACACACTGAGGTTTTTCTTTGAGGGGGAACTTAGGTAGCAGTCTCAAGATGTTTTTGAGCAGAAAGAAGATTGCATTGCGAACTTGAAGGAGGTCATCTGTTGAAAAGTAAACATTTTCATCATCCTCTTCCTCTTCCTCCTCCTCTTCCTCTTGGATCTCTTCCATCTATATTAGTAGAAAAGAGAAACAGCACCATCTTGCCCCACAGCACTGGTGGGTCTCTTGCACATTTCAGTTTTCAGGCTACATCCTACATGATTTCCCATCCCAAATGTGGAATCTTTTCTTTCAGACAAACCAATACACTTAACAGAGGGAGTCAAAACCCCCAACCAATCAAAAACCAGACAGGAAGATGAAAGCTGGGTACAAAACCAGAAAGTGCCAACATAGCCTATTCTTGTTGTGAAGGACAAAGTCCATCAGACTGAACACTAACTTGAACCCTCTTGAGGAAGCTCATACAAATTGGTTTCTCCCTCTGCTCCTGAGCTTTCTCACAACGTGCCACACACATCATTAGATTTCTGAAATTCCTACTAAGTAGAGGACCAACAGCACAGCTGAACTGGTGAACGAAAGGGTAGGGATGGAAAAAGGGGTGAAAAAGAGGAAGAGCATCACACTGCCCTCGAGGTGAAATAGTCTGCCAACAACTTGCTTATTAATAGTGATTTATATCTGAAGAGATTACACAAACATCTTACATGGGAGGGGCCATTCCTGCGTGGTTTGCTTTTCTTTCTGTTTCTCACTGCAGTGGTCTGAGAGTTTTTAGTGCGCATCTTCTTCCTCTTCCTGGCCACACCTGGGTCCTGAGGCCAGCATTTTGTCAGGGCGTAAAGGCACTTATCAAACATCACTTGGTGCAACAGCTGGTTAATTATACTGCCTGCCCAGGAGAGACAACATCAGCATCTTCCACACAAAATACAGACAGCATCAAATCATCTGGCCAGCTTCCTGCTTGCTTTGACAGCCAGAAAACTGATTGCTAGAACACTCTTAACTGTTGGTTATCTTACACAAAAACTATTATTTTCACAAGTGAACTTGTCCTAAAGCTTCACAAAGTGAAATCCTCTCTAGTTACAGAGCAGGAACAGGAATAAGCTTCTGCTTTCACTGTGTGCTACTGTCTAAGCAGAGATACACAATTTTAGCTCTGTGTACCATGCAGACTCCTCAGTCCACCTTGTCACAGAGCTACTAAGAAGATGCACAGCAGCACAGACACAAACTGACACCTTCAAGCCACTTTGTGACCAGTGACCAAGCTGCTATCAGGCTGAACACTCAAACCATCCCTGGGTTTGATCCCCAAGAATTTGAGCAAGATCAAGTAGACAGCTTCAAGGCCATCACTTGCCCCACCTGGAATTCTTCTAAATGAAAGCTGATTTAGCCTGAATGATGCTTTATCCTACAATCAAGAGTACAAACATTGCTCACCTGGGATTTCCAGCAGTAAGAAGTACAACCCAGCTGCATGGAGAGCAAAAACCCTCTTCTGTGCGTTAGCTTGCTTGTGCTGGCCTGCTTGGACAAAGTGATGTAACACAGCCACTAGAGCGGCAGGAGAGAAGTTCTCTTCAGCAAATATGGACCAGACGTTCTGAGGTGAAACACACAGGTAAGAGTGAGAAATACCACCATGGTGTAACTCTGCACAAGTGTTACTGTTCAATTTTTAACATATCCCACTGCAAACAACCCCCTACATATGTTTAAAGGCATGTTTTAACAATTCTGCCATAAACATATAATAATCATAGAACTATAGAATGGTTTGTGTTGGAAGGGACCTTAGAGCTCACCCAGCTCCAACTCCCTGCCACAGGCAGGGACCCCTTCCACTGGAGCAGCTGCTCCAAGCCCCTGTGTCCAACCTGGGACTGAGCACTGCCAGGGATGGGGCAGCCACAGCTGCTCTGGGCACCCTGTGCCAGCGCCTCAGCACCCTCACAGGGAAGAGCTTCTGCCTAAGAGCTCAGCTCAGTCTCCCCTCGGGCAGGTTAAAGTCATTCCCCATGGCCTGTCCCTACAGGCCCTTGTCCCAAGCCCCTCTCCAGGTTTCCTGCAGCCCCTTTAGGAACTGGAGCTGCTCTCAAGTCTCCCCTTCAGGAGCCTTCTCTTGTCCAGGCTGCCCCAGCCCAGCTTTCTCAGCCTGGCTTCAGAGCAGAGCTGCTCCAGCCCTCACAGCAGCTCCATGGCCTCCTCTGGCCTCACTCCAACAGCTCCACGTCCCTCTTGTGCTGCTGCCCCAGGGCTGGATCAGGGCTGCAGGGGGGTCTCACAGAGCACAGCAGAGGGGCAAGATCCCCTCCCTGAGCTGCTGCTCACGCTCTGGGGGTGCAGCCCAGCACACAAGGGGGGTTCTGGGCTGAAATGCACACTGAAGCCAGGTCATGGGGAGCTTCTCCTCACCCAGCAGCCCAAGTCCTTCTCCTCAGGGCTGCTCCATCCCATCTCCCCCAGCCTGTGTTTGTGCTGGGGAGCATCCTGACCCAAGGGCAGGAATTTACACTTGAACTTCAAGTGTGAAAAAGCTTTAACAATTATGCTATGGTATATAATACTATATAGAGTCTACATGATGTTATACTATATATGACCTGGTATTTCTTACCCATGGGAATACTTTCCCTCGGAAGCATTCCAGCACATGTAACAAGGATTGCTTAGGGCTGCTGTAGAGTATTTTGCACGTTCCCATGTGGGACAGCCCTGAACACCTGCACAGCACCAGGGCCCACCTTCATGGTACCAGTGGCATCCTCACCTTCTTCTGGTTCTCATCAGCAAACCCCAACAGGGCCTGGTGAAGACAGCTGAAGACATCAAGTCCATCGCTGGTGATCTCCTCTACAATGCCGGGATCCAGGGGCTCAGTCTCAGTGAAATCCAGATCCCAGACCGTGTCCACCCAGACTAAGGGGAAATAAAAGGGGGGGTTATAAGCACCGTATGTGCATATCAACCCCTTATACCGCCTCAGGCTCCTCACATGCACCTCAGATAACACCCAGAGGCCCCCCAAAGGCTCTCAAAGGCCCCTCAGAGGCCCTCGCAGCCCTCCCAAAGACCACCAGAGCCCCACCGAAGGCCACCAGAGCCCCACCGGAGGCCACCAGAGCCCCACCGGAGGCCACCAGAGCCCCACCGGAGGCCACCAGAGCCCCACCGGAGGCCACCAGAGCCCCACCGGAGGCCATCAGAGCCCCACCGGAGGCCATCAGAGCCCCACCGAAGCCGTCCCGATCCGCACCTGATCCAACCTCCCGCAGCCTGCACCGAGCCAGCGCCCGCACCAACTCCTCGGCCGCCATCACCCTCAGACCGCCCCCGCCGCCGGCCTTACGAACCGACCAATCGCGTGCCGCAGCCGCTCCCCGCAGCCAATCAGCGCCGCGCTCAGCGCGCCTGCGCCCTGCTCGCCGTGAGGGGCGCCGTGGTGCGGACGGCGCATGCGCGGTGCGCGGCGCCTGGGCCGGCGGTGAGGCGGGGGCCGCGCTCCCGGTGAGGGCTGAGGGGCCGCGGGGCCGCGCCCGCCCCGGGCTCCCTCCAGCGGCGCCCGGGTCCCGCCGCCCGTGTCCGTGCCGCATTGCGGGCCCCTTCCGCCCCAGAGACCCCTCGGCTGCTCTGAGCGTCGGGGCCAGGCCGGGCCCCCCCCATCCCCCGGTGCAATGAGCTTCTTCGGGTTCGGGCAGAGCGTGGAGCTGGAGCTGGTGCTGAGCGACGGCGAGAGCCGGCGGCGGGTGGAGCACAAGACGGAGGAAGGGAAGAAGGAGAAGTATTTCCTGTTCTACGACGGGGAGACCGTGTCCGGGCGGGTGGTGCTCACCCTGAAGCACCCCAACAAGCGGCTGGAGCACCAGGGCATCAAAGTGGAGTTCATCGGGCAGATCGGTGAGGCCTCGCGGAGCCGCTCTGCTCTCACTGCCATAGCACGGGAATGCTGCCGGGCCTTGGGGTGTGGAGGTGGGGATGGCGTGAAGCGGGGTGTGCTCCTGCCCACGGGGGGATCGCTATAGCCACACGCAGTCAGGCCATCCTCTGTTGGAGGTGAAGGGAAGGAGCTCCAGCCTCTTTCCAGGTCATTGTTCCCTATTTCCTCGTCCTATATTCCAGCTCTGCTCGGGCACTGGTTTCAGCTCGCAGACTGCATGTGTTGGAGGTGGGTGGTGCTTGTGTTACCTCCTGCAGGTGCAGGTCTGAGCAGTGCCCACTGCCAGGGGGGATTCTCCAGAATGGCTCTGCTGTTGGCATTGCTCGGGTGCCTGTCCACCCACTGCGGGAAGCAAAGGGTGGGCAATTGGGTTGGGTTTGCCCATCCATCCCAGGGGCTTCCCCAGCCTCTGTTTGACCCGGGTGAATGAGCTTTCTTATGGTGGGAGATGGAGATGAGCTCTTAGGCAGAAGCTGTTCACTGTGAGGGTGCTGAGGCGCTGGCACAGGGTGCCCAGAGTAGCTGTGGCTGCCCCATCCCTGGCAGTGCTCAAGGCCAGGTTGGACACAGGGGCTTGGAGCACCCTGGCCCAATGGAAAGTGTCCCTGTCTATGGACCTGGATGAGTTTTAAGGTCCTTTTCATCCCAAACCGGGCTGGGATTCTTGAGGCCTTCTCTTCAGCTTAGTTCATTCCATCTTGACTCTGTTTCTCGAGTGCATGTCTATGTGTCCCTGCATGGTTGGTTGGCTGGCTTCAAGTTGTTCAAAACTCGTGGTTATCCATGTGTGTAACCAATGCGGATTGAATGTTTCCTGCTCTCTCAGAGAGCCACACCCACCTTGATCCCAGTGGAGATGTCCATGTTTCATCCCTGCACCCCAAAATAACTTCAGGATCTTGGAATCATGATCTCACCCTTTAGGCACTGGAGCTGCTCTAAGGTCTGCCCTTTAGGAGCCTTCTCCAGGCTGCCCCAGCCTGGCTCCAGAGCAGAGCTGCTCCAGCCCTCACAGCATCTCCATGGTCTCCTCTGGACTCTCCAACAGCTCCACGTCCCTCTTGTGCTGGTGTTCCTGCTGTCTGGGGCACTTTGACCCCCCCAAACCACTGTGTGAGCTGTGGGTCTGCAGCCTCTGCATTGCAAATCGGGCTGTAGGCAAGGGAACTGGAGGTGTCCCCATCCAACCCCGGTATTGGTGCTGGATGATTTTGCTGGCCTCACTTGTGCTTAATGCTGCTTTCTGGAAGGGAAGGGGAGGCCAGGTAGGGGAGCCTGCAAACAAGAGGGTGTAGCTAAGCCTGTTGCTCAGGAGGGAGCCCATTTGATGATGATTGTCAGTGGAAATTAAGCATGAACTTCACTTCCTGCTCTGTTTTCTCTTTGTGCTGCCTCACCTGCTTCTCATTGCCCATTTTGGAAGACTTTTGAGCCTCACCCAGTTAGAATAAGGGCTCTGAAGTCACATTATCACCCAGCAGGTATGGTAGGAGCTGCTGTGGCCACACACCAGCCCTTTCTTCTTGCCCATCAGGCTCCTTTATTAAAGAGCTGAACTTTGTACCACCTTAATGCTTTCCATCTCAAACCAGCCTGCCTTATATTCCCAGGGTCACGAGGTCAGTATCCACACCATACATAGAGGTGTAGTGGGGAGAATGGGTATTTCAGACCAGGGTCCAGGCTGTGAACACTGTGTGCTCTGTGGCCACTGGTGAGCACAGAACCCATTTAACAGTTCATTTTGCAATGTCCTGAGCATGGTTTTGTTTCATCTGGAAACCCTGTAGCCCTGAAAACTTGCAACTACAACTTATACCTGTTTGCTATGCTAATGTGTGGGAAACACCAATCCTTTCTCCACTTAAGGCTGCAGAGTGGGTCCTTCCAAGGTAGTGCTGGCATTTGCTTCCCCTTGCTTTAAATTCAGTCGTTGCTTTCTGCATTGTGTGGCAAGATGATCTGTTCCTCCTGTTATGTGGCACGAGGCTTCTCCTGTCACGTTAGCAAGCACTTCCCTCCCTGTGGACGTGTATTCAATGCAGAGAGCTGCTTTATTTGTGTCACCTGCCTGCCCAGCCTTGATGGCACTCACTGTTTAGCTTAAGTGACGGGTGTCCTGGTGCCAATACTTCCATTATGGAGATAGGGTGAGCAGAGGGGTGTATGAAACTGAAGTCACAAACTGGAGTCTCGCTGTGCATCTCAAGGAGTGGAGGAGTGAGTCTCACAACAGTTCCTGACCATTGCTAATCCCTCTTAGAAGCCTTCTCTGCACAGTTTAGTGCTGACAGTGAACCTGGGGGTTTGTTTCCTCATCTCACCATATCAGACTGGCAAAGACTTTACCTTTTGGAAGGCCTGTGTGGGTGTCTGGTAGGCACAGTGCTCACACAGCCTTGGGAAGGGCAGGTTTCATTGATGCTTAGCTGTGATACCAAGCTGTTAATGCAAATTGCAGCGCTTGAAGTTTCTGTGGCTTTGTCCTAAAGGAGAATGCTTGTGTAAGTGCATTAAGTGAGGAAACCTGCAGTTGTTTCTTGCAGGCCCAAGAAGGCTGTGGGAAAACTGAAGCAATGGGCTGGTGTTGGTTACCTGGGCTGGTCTGAGCAGTGCTTCCAAAGGTGAATGCTCTTCCCTCATCAGTGTTCGTGTGTTACCCAGGGACTGGTGGAGCACCTGACTCAACCTCCTCCCCACGCACTTGGCAGTCATGCACTGAGTGCTGGGTACTGCAGGAATTGGTGACAATCTCCACTGGTATTCCCTGGTGGGAATCGAGACCACTCAAACTCTTTGTCGTGAAAGGATAAGCAGGAACAGCAGGAAGCTCCTAGTCCTTGATTTTGCCCAGTCACTGTGTGCTGTTCCAGGGAAGCAGTGGTGGTGTTTTCCTCTCCTTCCAGTGGCAATGCCTTTTCCCTGGAATATTGCATGAGCCACTGGCTCCTCTTCTCAACCAGTCTAATTAATACTGATAGGAGGTGACCCACATCCCTGAGGCAAGGTGAGCTCCTCATGTGGAGTTGGTGAGGCTGCACAGACCTCTTCCTGCTGCAGGGCCTGTGTCATCTCCTGCCTTTCTTTCTTGTGTGGGATTGAGCAGCTTACCCAGCCCTTCTGTCTTCCCAGAACTCTACTATGACCGAGGGAACCACCATGAGTTCGTGTCCCTGGTGAAGGACCTGGCCCGTCCTGGTGAATTCACTCAGTCACAGACCTTTGACTTTGAGTTCACCCACGTGGAAAAGCCTTATGAGTCCTACACGGGGCAGAACGTGAAGCTGCGGTGAGTCCCCTCCCTGTGCCCTGGCTCTTGCAGGGTGCAGGTGCTGGTATTCCCTGCATCCCTTCCCACACATCCTTACAAGCTTAGAATGTAGTTCCCAATGGATCTGGGGAGGCTGAGTTGTCTTGGAGGGCTCTGCTTTTATCAGCATGTATTTCACATTGAGGAGCTCCAGTTGACTGGAAATCCAGTTGCTGGCCTTCAAAGGGGGGTTGGGAAGTTGGGATCTGCAAGAAGAGGTGTGTCTGTGGAAACCAGTGTGATCTCATCTCTTGCAAAAGTGGTTTTACCCTGTGCAGGTCGTTACTTGGATCTCCACAATGGTCCTTGGGCAGCTCAGGCTCACAAATGCATGAAAGCTCAGAGAAGCCTTTTCCATTAGAAAATTCCCTTCAGTCTTTTCCAACCCGGGGTATTGGCTGCTCCAGAAGCCAGGATACCTGTGAGACTGCTTGCCTAGTCCAGTGCAACCCATTCAGCCCCACATCCCTCCCTGCTTGTCCCCATTGCTTCCTGAGCCCCCTCTAACAGGAGGGCACTGGCCTTGCAGGTATTTCCTCCGTGCGACCGTCAGCCGCAGACTGAACGACGTGGTGAAGGAGATGGACATAGTTGTGCACACCCTGAGCACCTACCCGGAGCTCAACTCCTCCATCAAGATGGAGGTGGGGATTGAGGATTGCCTACACATTGAGTTTGAGTACAACAAGTCCAAGTAAGTGTCTTGGGAGCAGACAGTGGCTGCCAGGAGCCATCTGCTGCAGGGGACAGCTTGGTTTGGAAGCCTGAGGCATGTGTGTGATGCTCAAAGGGGATCTGTGTGCACGTGTCCAGCAAGGCAGGTTGGATCCTGCAGGGGATCTGTGGGCTCCTCGCCCTGCCCCACCGATGTGGGGGATCACATCTCTGTGATCAAGGTGTGGGAAGCTGTGGCTTCCCTGAGCTTGGAGCACAGTGTGAGGCTGCTGCAGTAACTTCGTGTTCCCTGTATTATCCTTGGCAAGATCAGTATTTCCAAGCGTCTTCCAAGTATCAAGCCTGCTCTTTACCAGTCAGTGCAGCTGAAGTGGGACATCAATTCAGGCAGAGAAGTTGGGAACAGCTCTTTTTAAGCTAGTTTTGATGCACCTTTCCCAGCTGATGCTGACAAACCTGCTGCTGGTGTAATATTGGGGTTAGTTTTCATTGACCTAAACAATTGCATTTGAAGGCTTTGATGTCGTGGTGCAGATACTGATTGTGGTGCTTTGCCCCCTCACATGCTAGGTATCATTTAAAAGATGTGATTGTTGGCAAGATCTACTTCCTGCTGGTGCGAATCAAGATCAAGCACATGGAGATAGATATCATCAAGAGAGAAACAACAGGGACCGGCCCCAACGTCTATCACGAGAATGACACAATAGCCAAATACGAGATCATGGATGGGGCACCTGTGAGAGGTGAGAAGGCAGATGAACCCTTCGGAATTCCTCTTCTTGGGAGTCTTTTGGGATGGGAACAGGAGTCCTGCAGTATCTTCAGCTGGATCTGTGTGCTCCTGTTTCACTGGTGGGCTCACCAGTGGTGGTTAAATATGATCCCCTTCCTTCTCTGATCTGATGAGGAGGAACTGAGGCATAATGAGCTGCAATGACTTAATTCTTGTGCTGAAGCAGTGGAATAGATGTAAATTCCCTGCTGGCATGGGCCACCAGCTGGCATTGCTGCAGCTTGGAGCAGAAAGATGATGTTCTAGCTGCCTGCCAGTCTCCTGTGCCACATTCTCCTCTGCCAGAGAAAATGGCACCTTACTCATTCCTTCCTGCAGTGCTGTCTTGATGAAGGTCACAGCGAGTCCCATGCTCTTAGAAGCGGAGGTGGAGTAGCTGTCAGCAAGGGCAGGATCCCTATGGGTTTCTGAAGCAGGCTGAGATGTTCTTGCTCCTCTTACCCCACGTGTGGAGATGGTCACGGTGTTTGTGGCCTAGTGAGGTGTTTTGCTGGTGCTCTCCTAGTTGACAGCTGTGCATTCTGCCTGTGCTGATGGTTCTGTGCACTTTGCAGGGGAGTCCATTCCCATCAGGCTCTTCCTGGCTGGCTATGAGCTGACTCCAACCATGAGGGACATCAATAAGAAGTTCTCGGTGCGTTATTACCTCAACCTGGTGCTGATCGATGAGGAAGAGAGGCGCTACTTCAAACAGCAGGTGAGGAGCAGAGCTGGTTTTCTTCTTGGGCCTATGGACTGTCACTTGGGCTCCTGTTTTAGAAGCACCTTCTGGGAATTTGGGATTCCCATGGGGAGAATCATGTTCTTGCCCGAATATCCATAGGGATATTCCATATACCAATAGCCATATACCAATGAGCATGTGCAAAGAGTGGTCCACATGGGTCAAATGTGAGCCTAACTGGGATTTCTTTTCCACTGTTGCCCCATGGTGGAGCTTCTCACCTTACCCATTCCAATGTGATAGCCCATGGCTGCCCTAGATGTCCAGTGGGATGCCTCTGTGTGCTCAGACCCTGGGGAGCAGAGCTCTACCCAAACACACCAAGGCTGCAAAGGGCCACACATGTGGTGGAAGATGCCAGCATGGGCTGAGCTCTCACTGCTTGCCTGGCTCAGCCTTTGGGTCTGGCTGGGGCCAGGAGGAGGCCCCACAAGCCCTGACCAGGCCTGCTGGCTGTGTTACTGCAGGAGGTGGTGCTCTGGAGGAAAGGAGACATCGTGAGGAAGAGCATGTCCCACCAAGCAGCCATCGCTTCCCAGCGGTTTGAGGGGACCTCCTCGCACCCCGAGGCCAAGACCCCCAACCAGCCTGCAGAGAACAACGGCCGGCAGTGAGGGGCCACACAGAGGATGCTGCTGTGGAGCCAGAGGGACAGCAGCAGCAGGAGGAGGAGGAGGACAAAACACTTGAGAGACTTTGTGAAAACAAATACCCGTTTTTGACTTAATTCCTTTCTTCAAAGGACTCGCAGGGTGGGAAGGGATGGGAGGGCAAGAGGAGCTGCAGCACTGGTGCTGCGGAGCTGAAGGTGCCTCAGTGCTTCCCAGTCAATGGCATTCCTCTGGGAGCAGCTGCTTTGAGGCGTGTGTCCTGAGGCTGTGGAGCTGCCTGATCTCCTCTCTGCCCCGAGACCCTTTTGGTGTGGCAGTGGGGAGGGAGAGAGCAAGTGGAGGCCCCATCTGCTGCTGCTTCCCAGCGGGGTGGAGGTTGCTCTGGGGCTGTGCAGGATGGATATTGCCTTGCCTTTCTGAAACCTTCACGAGGAAAAAGGACACAGGGATTAGCTGGAAGGTAGAGGAGGGACTCGGACTGAGGTGTGGCCTTCTTGAAGTGCTGAGTGTTATCCCCTCGCTGCCTCCCCTTCCTTTCCATGCTGGATTCCTTGTCACAAACAGCTGTATCATGTCACTGACTCAGCCACACTGAGCACGCTGCAGTGGCCTTGCTGTGGAGCTCCTGTGTGTCGTGGCAAGGAGGAGCTGTGCCTGGCAGGAGGGAGCGAGGCATGGGAGTGCAGGAGGAGGTGGCACAGGTTGGGCAGAGCTGTGAAGGTCCCAGTGCTGTTGAGTCGGCAATAGGAGGGGGCAGGAGGCTCCTGGCCAAGAGCAGTGCCTTCCTAGTGTTGTCCCAGCACCTGCCTGAGTGCCCCTCTCTGGCTGGAGAGCTCCAGAGGATGCTTTGGGGGGGTGAGACATCAATGGGGGCTCTCCTGGGAGTGGGCTTACGCTGCACACGCTGTCCTGCTCGTTCCTGTGTCCTTGTGGCAGAGCAGTCTTTGTAGTAGGGACAGACAGGGCAGTATAGAAACACATGTGTATGGTTGTGTTTGCTTTCTCAGGCCTGTGGGATGAGGATTAGGAATTACAGAAAGTGGATGAAATGGTTTTAAGAAGCTTATGGCCTATGTGTGTGCTGCTAGATGAAGCCAAGTGGCAACCAGGATGATAGAGCTCTGTGTTTCCAGAGGCACATTCCTAAGGTCTGAGCTTGAAGATCTGAGGGTAATGTTGTGATTTGAGAACTTGAATGTGGGCTTTTCCTTCCCTGAATTAAGCTTTTCCTAGTCTTCAGCTAAGTGAAATCATGAGAACATTCCCAGAAGGGAGTCATTCCTCCATTAACAATTAGATGTGGCTTTGTAGACTTGATGGAGTCTGGAGAATATCCCCCCTGTTTAGCTGCCCTTTGAGGAAGCAGAGGGCTAGACCTCCTACCAGATGGAGAGACAGAAGCCTGCAGGAAATGCTGGGATATGAGCTCTGTTGAGTGGGATTTGCCTGGATTTCCCTGTGAGTTGGTGGCTCACTGGGGTATCTTCTGCTTTGTTTAGTGGAGCAGTGCTGGTGGAGGGAGCGGGGCCTGGGTGGGATGGGGAGCATTTTATGTACTAAGACAGCTACTGTATCCCAGTGATAAATGTGTGTTTCTGCTTGCCAAAGTCAGTTATCTTTTACTCACCACGTGTAAGCCTGTGGCTGTCAGCAGAGCTGGACAGATCGCGCTGTTGTAGAGGACACTCCTGAGCTCGTCCCCGCCCGATGCTATGTCTCACCCTGTGCTACTCTCATCTGAAGACGTGGCTTGCTTTCTGCCCATGAGAGGTCTGTGTTGTGGGCTGGAGCTGGGTCTTCCTGGTGTCAGACAAGTGCCCTGTGGCAGGGCAGGGGGTCAGGAGGCAAAGGAACCTGGATTTACTCCTTTCTGTCCCTCTCTGTGCAGGGGGAACCTGTGCTGTGGCAATACACAATCTTTTAGGGACAAGTGAAGCTCCCGATGGGAGCCTTGGGGATAGCAGACTATCCTTCCATGGCTTAGCTGAGCACAGCAGTACCCTAACCCCCACTCTAGCTTCCCCTCAGCTCCCATCCTACCTGGAATTCCCATCCTCGCCCATTCCTCTTGCTTGTAGGCCACGTGGTATTAAAGAAACCCCGTGGATGAAGGTGTCTCTGCATTCCAGGAGTGTTTTGTTTACTGGCTGAACAGCAGCAGTACTGGATGTGGGATAACAAGGCACAGTTGGGAGAGTTCTGTTCAACATCTCACCACGTAGGGAAGGTTCCCTTGGAAAAGGTGCATGAGTTGTTTGGGTTGATTTTTTCCCTCTGTGCCCCTCCCGTGTCCCTGCTTGTGGAACCAGAATGTAGAAACGATTCCCATTTTTCCCTTCATCTAATGGACCATTCACCTGTTGCCCACTAGGCCCTGTGTTTGTCTGGGACGGAGCAGATGTGCTGAGCCTCTTCAGAGAGAAGCGGAAGGAAGCATAAGGTCACTGTGGGTATGAGAGCAGTTCCTTAGCATGTAAGGGGCTTACAGCACTGGAGCAGTCGTGGCCCCTGAGGTTCTGTTAGCCCTTGGCTCATTCCCTCTCCCCCAGGCAGGCTGGAGCAGGGGCAGTGTGCAAGTCCTCCAGCCAAGCAGTGCAACCTGTAATTAAGCCTCTTGCTGTGTTTACATGTTTCTTAATTCATTGTCTTTTCAATGGCTGTATTTTCCAACTTGGGTTTTTTTTGTCTCTCCAATTAAAAAGAGCCAGCCCTGGCTGTCAATGCTGTGCCCGACCTGGTCTGCTGTGGTTCATGCTGCCTGCCTCTGGCCTTGGGTTCTTTATGGTACAAAGCCATTTTCCCTGAGTGCTGTGCAGAGCAGCGCTCCAGGAGGAGCTTGTCCTTTGGTAGCTTTGTCAATCCTTGGTCTTCCTTTAGAAGCTTTGCTGATGGAGAACCCTTATAGCTTACAATGAGCAAGGTAGCTGTATTTATCTTCCACTTCCCTGATCCCATAGCTTAAATAACCTGAGGAGTCTGGTACCTACAGGAAGTTAACTGATGTGCTTTGCAGCAAGCAAGCTGAATGTGTATCTATATGTTCTTGTTCTAGTGGTACCTTCCTGCAGAGCAATGTGCCTCTGCAGCACATGGAACCGCACTGGATCCCGTAGTAGATCCCCAAGGAGGATGTTTGGTCCCTCAGGAGCTAAACTGCAGATTTCTCAGCTATCACAAAGGAGAAGCTGCAGTTGATTCTCAAAAGCTTTATTTAAAAAGAAGCAAGTAACAGTGGGTCAGGAGAAGGGATGTGGAGCTGTGGATCATGTGCGGGCACATTTTGTTGCTGGGGTTGAGCAAGGGAACTTGGGAATTAGGCTGGTTTAGGAGCATCAAAGGCAAGGTACAAACTGTGCTGCTGGTGGGTTCTTAATGTGGCTTCTCCTCTTCCAGACTCAAGACAAAATCAAACTCCTCTGCATTGGAAAGGTAAGGGAGGAAAAGCTGTAAATGGGACTGGAAGGCACTGGGAGTGAGGGCTGCCTCCGCAGGGAAGAAGGTTCCTACCTTGTGTCAGTGGCTGGATGGAAAGCCGCTGTCTTGTGAAGAGCATCATGTTCTTGAGGGGGCCTCCATCTGCTTTGTGTGCCAGGTGGTGAGCCTTGATCTCAGAGAGTGGGATGAAGCGCTTGGTCATCCGCACAAACTGCACATCCACCTGGGAAGCGAGGGGCAACACAGGAGGATAAAGCCTCCAGACATCCCATAAGATGTTGGTGGAGGGGGATAAAGATCTTAAACTGAAGCAAATGCCACCTTATAACAGTGTGGAAGCTTTTCCTTGCTTGAGGCTAAAAGAACTTTGGGTTGCTCCTGCAGGTGATGTGCTGACGGCAATGTGAGCACTGGGCACTAGCAGCACACATCCATGCTGGCACAGGCAATACAGAATGAAGCTGTGGGATGTAGTCAGCCTGTGAACAGTCACTTCCCTGTCACTGAGTGTGCCTCAGAACTACAGCTTGCTTTGTGCTAGGCTGAGAGTGGTACTTAGAGATGTTCTCTTTGCTAACCCAGAATCCTGCTGTGCATGGATGTCAGTCTGCATCCAACATTTAAAGACTTAGGGGGATAGATTTGGCGGCCTTCTGGAAGAAATAGGGGAAAAGGCAGAGAAACCATCAGCCTTGACCTTCTTCTTGAGAGAGAACAAGGTAGCTAGGCCAGGACAGAAGCTTAAGGGGACACACAGTATGATGCAAAGAGGCTTCTGCCTCCACTCAGCTTGCACACAGAGCTTGAAGCAGCTGTATTTGGTTTACTACATTACCATGGACCATTTGGGGTTCTCTTTTCTGCTGGAGGAATCATAATGAGGATTCTTCTGATCAAACTGTGTGTGATCAGGGTAAGCCTCCTTTACGATCTGAAGCAGAAAGGGAGAAGAACGTGAGACATTGGTTCAAAGCAAAGGCTATTGAAATGCCCTTGAGCAAGCTGTGAGTAGAGAGAAGGACTAATCCTGATGCACAGCCTGGCTTTCCCTGCGCTCCATTCGAACAGGGAGATCCTTTTCCCTCCTTTCCATCTCCTGGGTGATGGAGCAGGACAGTTGTCAGCGAAGCCCCATCACCTCTATGGAGCACGATGCAGAGGAGCACACCCAGTTGGGTAGAGCATGAGAGCCTTTGTGGTGAGTTCTCCTCCTGCAGAAGCTGCTCTGTGCCCCAGGTTTTATTACTGACTAGAACTGAGTTGGATTTTGATCCGTGTGGAGCAAGAGCTGGCTGGAAGCACCCTGACATGCCAGCAGGGGAACAGCTTGGTCCCACTTCTCCAGGGAGAAGTGCTTGTGTCAGCCCTGCTGTACATCTATCTTTGAGCCTTGATGTCCCAAGCTCACCTCCTGTTCCCACTGCAGAGCTTTTGCCCCCCTTTGGTGCAGAGACAGAAGCAGGGCTACGGAGCTGTTGGATAACCCGTTCCCTGCTCCAAAACACTGGACAAGGAAGAGGCACTCACCTTGACAATGCCAACAATGCCAGGCTCTTTACAGTTACTGTGGTAGAAGAAGGCCTGCTGCCCAAGTTTCATGGCTCTCAGGAAGTTCCTTGCCTGTCAGGTGTAAAGAAGAGACTGAGCTCTTTGCATCAAGGGTTTCATTATAAGCAGCAGGAACAAGAGGGTGTTATGTGAAATAAAAACCAGGCTAAAGACAAGCTCCTGGTGGTTAGGAAGCATGTGGGAATGCAGCAGTTCATCAGAGCTGATCATGTATGGGGGAAGCACATACAGCAATGGAAGCACACGTGGATTTCCTCTGTGGAGGGGCCTGGAACAGAAAACTGATGTCCACTGAGAGTGTTTGAGTAAGGGCAGCTTGCAAGAGGTTGCCAAAAGGAATAAGAGCTGGTGAAAGCAAAAGGAAAAGTGGATGATGTAACAGAGCATTGCTCAACCTTTGACCAGCACATCCCCAGAAGCAAATCCTTTCTGCAGGCAGAACAGGTTCCCCATTTTCCCAGTGCTCCTGCAGTGCCTTCCCCTGTCGTGTGCTCCTTACCTGGTAGTTTCTTACTCCATCCCAAAAGGTGGTCTGGTTGGGCTGAGCTTTCAAGTCCTCAATGCTGAACTGCCAAATGGAATGAAAACACATGTGGGTTTGCAGGGAGACAAAGGGGGGTGAGAAGTGAAGGCACAACAGCGTTCATCCGGATTGCCTGAGCCCATAACCCAGCAGGGACACTGCTGCTGCCCCCTGCTGAGTAACGGGGCTGCAGCTCCTTACTTTCACATCCACTCCCTTCTCCAGCCTGCTCTCTGGTTCTGACTTCAGCAGCCAGTGGCAGTAAGTGATCTTGCTCTCCTCGCCACCGGAGTCAGACTCCTTTGTCTTCTTCCAGTTCTTCCACCCTGACTTGGAACTCCCAGCTGGGGTCTTTGTGGACTTCTCCTCTTCCTCCTCCTCCTCCGGAGCCTCCTCCTCGGTTTTGGCAAGTTTAGCATCAGGCTCTTTTTTATCTTTAAAAGAGACAACAGAACACTCAGATAAACCCCATTCTGCTCCCAACAGCAGTGATGAAAGGCTAAGATGATGCTTATTTGCTGGAGTTTAAGCAGAGGGGGCCATGGATGAGCCAATGGGATGCTTTGTTCATCTTCTGCTTTAAACACCACAGAACAGTGCCTTGGTGCCTGGTTCTTGCTCTTTGGGGTTTTGTCTGTGCAGACACCAGTATCCTGTTGCTGCACTGCACCCACGCAGGTGAAAGCTCTTTGTAAATGGAACTGAATTGTGTTTCTGAACCACCTGGCCTTGTGAATGCATCACTGCCCTCATCTACAGCCCGGCCTCGGTCACCCCTGGCTGCTCAGCCCGTCTGCACAGAGGAAACACTGTCTGGAACCCATGTGCGTTAAGATGCCTGCAGTTTCACTACAGCTCAAGTGAGACAGTGAAGATGCCAGCACAGACCTGCTACTGCCGCTTTGTCCCTCTTCCTGCTCGGCCAAGGCATCTCTGCTCGCTCGGAACGATCTTCTCTCCGCCGGGAAGCTGCTGTGGAAGGAGGGAAGAGGGAGAAGCGCTCAGGTAAGCTGAGGAGGGCAGAGGCAGGGCAGCAGGAGCCGTGCAGGGGTGAATGCTTCCCTTCCCCGGGCCCAGCCGTTCCCTCTATCAGTGCTAGCGCTGGCCCCGGATCAGGACCACACCCGGTGCCGGAGGCGCTGATGGACACCGGCAGCAGGGCAGTGATGGAGGAGAGGCCCCTGTGCCCTGCGAGGGGAGGCAGAGCCGCTGTGCTCCGGAGCCTGGGCTCTGCCTGGGCTTGTCCACCCGCAGCTCACACCCCCCACGGGCAAGGGCTGGTGCGTCCCCCCCTGCCCGTCGGGCAGGGCCCCTGGCACCGTCCGCCTCCGCCGGCATCAACTTTTCCAGCCCCGGTGCCAAGCGCTCCCTCCCCTCCGTGCCCGGCTCCGTCCGCCCCACCGCGGTCCCCCCTCACCGGCTCCTGTCCCCCGGCAGCGGCACCGGCAGCGGCACCGGGCGCACCGTGAGCGCGGCCGGAGGCGGCGGAGCCCTCGGGGCTCCCGGAACCAGCGCGCAGCGGGAGGCGCCGGGGGCCGGACTACAGCTCCCAGCCTGCACCGGCGGAGGAGGCTCCGGTGCGGCCATGGCCTGGTGCGGAGCCCCCCGAGCGGCGCGGCTGCGGCCGCTGCTGCCCGCACGGCTGCGGTGCGGGGCTGGACGGCGCCGCATCGCCTCCTGCATTGACCGTGAGCATGGGATGGGTGGGAGGGGATGGGGAGTCCCGGGCCCTGCCCGTACCTTGGGTGTATCCTGGTTGTATCCTGAGGTTCAAGCTATCCAAGGTTGTACCTTGGTTGTATCCCGAGGCTCGGAAGGGTCCCGGTGCAGCGCGGCGGAGGCAGAAGGGGCGGCTCGTAGCCCTGATGCTGAGCGGGGGCTCTGGTTACCGGGATAACAGCTGGGGCTGAGCCGCTCTCCTCCTACGGGATTCCTGAGCGCTGCCCAGATGCATTGCTGCCGTGTGGGACTGAGCTGCAGCATCCCTGGGAGAGGAACCAACACATCAGCGTTGGGTGGAGCAGGATGCAGGCTCTGACTAAAGCTATAGAGGGCTGCTTTATTCTTAGCTTGCTCCTCGACTTCCTTGCAGTCCCAGTGCTTGGGACACTTGGATGGTGTTTGACACTCGTTTCCCTGCAGCAAACACGGTTTCTGGTCTCTCTTCCCTCTTCCTTAGCATCCGCTGGGCTCACTGAGGAGCAGAAGGAATTCCAGAGCATCGCCCTAGGTTTTGCTGCCAAGGAGATGGCTCCTCACATGGCTGAGTGGGATGAGAAGGTACCGCAGCCCCAGCAGGGTTGTACTGCTCTGCTTTCTGTCCCTTAGGACATGATGGGGATTGGGGCTCCCTAGAGGGGTGGTCCTGCAGTAGCCCCTCGGTGCTGTCACATCATCTGTAGGACTTGGCTTTGAGGCTGCAGCTGGGGTGGAAGCCATCAGGAAGACCTTGAAGCCTCCCTGGCCAGGCTGTTCCATCACCTGAGGCCTGGGTTTACTCCTGCAGATGGTCTCTATCAGCCGAGGCAGAGACAAACCCTTCTGTAACCCACCCAGTTCACGTCAGCTCTGGAGGACCTTGGGTCTGGCCTTGCTGCACCAAAAGAGTTTGAATCCGAGGTTGAATTCCCCCTGGTCACTGCGCTCCCTCTGCCTGTCCCAATAGGAAATCTTCCCTGTGGACACCATGCGCAAGGCAGCCCAGCTGGGATTTGGTGGGATCTACGTGAAACCAGATGTCGGCGGCTCTGGATTGTCACGACTTGATACCTCCATCATCTTTGAAGCGCTCTCAACGGGATGTACCAGCACCACCGCTTACATGAGCATCCACAAGTGAGTTGTTCCATGGGCTCTGAATCCAGCTGGATGCAGCTCTCTTGGGGCTGCTGCTTAGTTCAAGTTGGGATCCTGAGCAGACCCGTCCTTGTGAGGGTCTCTTAGTGGTTATGAACAAACAGGCTCCAAAAGGAGATGCCATCATGAAGCGATTCTGGCTCTGTGGCATGCAGGATGGGATTAAGTGCTGGCTGTGTTGGTAACGCTGCTCCTTCTCTGCTGCTCCAGCATGTGTGCTTGGATGATCGACACCTTTGGCAGCGAGGAGCAGAGGCGCAGGTTCTGCCCGTCCCTCTGCAGCATGGAGCAGTTTGCTTCCTACTGCCTGACTGAGCCAGGTGAGCATCCTCATCGGCTCCTTCCCAAGCTCCCAGTGCAGCTGAACTGGACTTGACCATTCCAAGCAGCAGGGAAGTTTCTGCTCGTGTTGACCTGGGCGGTCACTGGGATGTTGGGAAGAGGCAGGTGGGGGGTTCTGGCTCTGGACTTGCTTCACTGGCTGCTTCCTTACCTCTTGAGCAGGAAGTGGGAGTGATGCAGCTTCCCTGCTGACCTCGGCTCAGAGGAAAGGGGACACCTACGTCCTGAATGGCTCCAAGGTACCTCCCTGCTCCTCCTAAGGCTGCTGGATGCAGTGTATGCGTTTCACCATTTCCATTTCCTGCTGTCTCCCCATCTCTGTGTCTCCTGCACAGAGCATTCAGCAGAGCTGGTCCCTAAACACCTTCTGGGGTCCCCGTAGCTGCAGGCTCTGGGCTAGCACAGGACAGGGCCCCCTTTGTTGTGCCTTCCTGCAGGCCTTCATCAGCGGAGGGGGGGATACGGATGTCTACCTGGTGATGTGTCGCACGGGAGGCCCCGGCCCCAAGGGCATCTCCTGCCTGGTGCTGGAGAAGGGAACACCAGGGCTCAGCTTTGGGAAGAAAGAGAGGAAGGTAAGAGGCTTGGGGCTGGCTTCCTGGGTGCGTGAGGGAAGTGTGGGATAACGATGAGGGATCTCTTCTGGGATGGGACCAGAATCCCACCTGGACCGTTCTTCCCAAGCCAAGCCCAGCTTAGGTGAAGTTTGCCCTTTGTGAAGGGAAGGGTTTTAATGTCGGAAGCATCACAGAGCATTGGATCCGTGCCTCTTCTCATTCCCGTTTCCACACTGGTTCCAAACCACACAGCCTGGGGTGCTCTGCAGCAGCTTGGCAAGGAGACTGAGGGGCTGAGAGCAGTTCTGTGCTGCTCCTGGGGCAGGCTGAGGGCACACTGCTCTTCCCCAGGTGGGCTGGAACTCCCAGCCAACTCGAGCTGTGATCTTTGAGGACTGCGTGGTTCCTGTCAGCAACCGGCTGGGAGCCGAGGGGCAGGGCTTCAGCATCGCCATGAAGGGCCTCAATGGAGGCAGGATAAACATCGGTGAGGAAGAGGAGGAGGAGGAGGAGGGCTGGAGCATCTTGTTCCCTGTCTGTCACTGCCTCACATTCACTGTGTGTCCCTGTCTTCTCCCCCCAGCTTCTTGTTCCTTAGGAGCTGCTCACGCCTCCGTGCTCCTGGCTCAGGAGCATCTCCGCATCCGCAAGCAGTTTGGGGAGCCCCTGGCCAACAACCAGGTACCCTCCATCCGAGCCGGGCACACGGCCCAGGCCCCCCTCTGCCCCCGGAGGTGCTGACCTGCTCTCCCTGTGCAGTACCTGCAATTCAGGCTGGCAGAGATGGCCACACGCCTGGTGGCAGCACGGCTGATGGTGCGCAACGCGGCACGGGCACTGCAGGAGGAGCGGGACGAGGCACCGGTGCTGTGCTCCATGGCCAAGCTCTTTGCTACCGATGCGTGCTTTGAGGTGGGTCATGGGAGCAGCTTTGCAGCCCCTCCAGGGTGTCAGGGAGCAGCTGGGTGCTGGCATCACCCAGCCCCAAGCACCTTCATTGAGCCAGAAGCCTCATTTCAGGAGCAGGGTGTTCATAGGACCGAGTTCTGCAGCCTGTGGAGCTCCACAGCTCAGGCTTGTGCTGCCTGCACTGCTTTCTAGAGGACCAAGGAGGGGGACAGGACAGGGAGCAGAGCAGGATCATACCCATGCCGCAGGCTGGGAGGGGTCCCTGCTCATGGTAGGGGATTGGAACTGCATGATCCTAAGGGCTTCCCAACCCATTCCATGATTCCCAGGTAACAAGTGCTCTTTGATAGGCCACTGAGAAAAGACGTTACCCCAAAACATCCCAGAAATGGGGAAGCAAGAAGGGAGGACAAGGACCGATTTCTCCCTCTGTGACCAGTAGATGGTGGTGTTGGCGTCTTGCATCGGTAGCACCACAGACAAGCAGCAAAATAGCCCTTAAAGGTGTTTCCCTTGGTATTACTGTGCTATAAATGCATCGTTAATGTGAAACAGCACTCGGGTGATGTGCTGGCACTGAGAGCAGCACTGGGAGCTCTTCCCAAGCTCCCATCCCTGCCGTGCCCTCCGTGTCCCTTCACTGGTGGTTGTTCTCTGCTCAGATCTGTAACCAGGCTCTGCAGATGCATGGGGGCTATGGGTACCTGAAGGACTATGCTGTGCAGCAGTTTGTGCGAGATGTCAGAGTCCACCAGATCCTGGAAGGTAAAGGGCATGTTCCTGCTGGGAAACCATCCTGTCTCTGACAGGGTCTGTCCTTATCTCATTTGGGCCATTCTGGGTTCCCCTCCTTTGAAATCCCTTCACCTACACCCAGGACATCCTGTTTCCAGTACCAAGTGTGTCCACACTCCCTCTGTGCGTTGTGTGTGTGTGTTAATAGTCTAAACACGGATGTTGGTTTATAGCCACTCCTGGTGCTGCACCCTTTCAAAGTACAAGCACCAGCATCTGCCACTCTGAAGCCTGAGCAATGTGTTGTGTTTTGCCCCAAATGCCACCTGCATCAGCGGGAGGAGCTTTTCTGTGCTGGAAACTGCTGATCCAGGGAGAACCCTCTATCTGGGGGAAAATCCCTTGACTTCCTCTCTTTTGCATCCCTATCCCGCTGCAGGTACCAATGAGGTGATGCGGATGATCGTGGCCAGGAGCCTGCTGCAGGCCTGAAGCCAGGAGCTCTTCTCCAGCCTTAAACTGCCATCGTCTGTTACACACTGTTTCCCTCCCCTGTGCACCAGCTCCCTGCCTGGGAGCACAGAGGGGGATATCCCTATGGAAGCAGCCTCATACAGGCTGGAATCGCACAGCTGGATGCCCCTCACATGCTGCCACTCTGTGCCTGGCAGAGCTGCTGTTGTGTGGCTCCTATTGTGCAGCCTGAGGATGCAAATCACAGCGGTGAATGTGAGCCTCTGTCTCCGCATCTCCATCACAGGCTGTTTGCCACCCCAGAGAAACCCCAGGCTCTGCTGAGTCAGGGCTGAAATGGGAACACTGGGCAGAGGTACAGCCTGAATCCTATGGGATTTCTGCTCTTTAGTTCAAGGGAACTATTTGCTCTGCTTTAAAACCTGGCCTCTGGGGACATAGGGAACAAGTTACCCACATAACTGCAGCTCTAACCACTTGCAATGGCTTTTTAACTATGAAGCAGGATGCTTCTGGGCTACCTGGGAGCATTCCTTTTTATCCCAGCACACCTTTCCCAATGGACTGATGGTTGTTCTCCCTGTTCCCACCACGTACTGGTGCTTAATCTAAGCAGTACAAACACTACGGTGCTGCCTGGGAACCTGTTGTTCCTAATCGGTACTCCCTGCCCTGCACAGGACAGGGGGAATAAATCAGTGAATTCGGGTGTTTCCCCTCAGATTTGGAATCAATAAAGCAGTGATTTGATCTGATCATTCCCTTCTGTGCTATGGCAGGGATTAAACCCGGCTCCTCTGCGCCCAGCACCCGCTTCACCCCTGAGCGCGGAGGAGGGGCACAGGGACCCGGCTCACCCCACCGCCACCCTTCGCCCCGCCCTGCGGGCTCCCAGCCACCAATCAGAGGCTGCTAAGAGGCAGGCCGAGCCCGCGGCTGGCCAATAGCGGGCGAGCAGCGGGCGGAGCGGACCAAGGCGGTGCAGTGAGGGGGGTGTCGGCGGGGCCGGGGCCGGCGGCGGAGCGCGGCCGCCATGTGGCCGTGCGGCGGGCGGAGGCAGCGCCGGGCCGGTGGGGTCGCGCTGGTCGCGGTCGTGCTGTGGGTGCTGGTGCGGAGGTGAGAGCAGGACCGGGTGGGAACGGGAGCGGGGTTGGGGTGGAAGCGGTGAACGGAGGCAGCGGAATATGGATCCATGGGGATAGACCCAAATCCGTCCGTCAGCGTGGGAACGGTTCGAGCTTGGGGTGCACGGGTGGTAAACGCAGCTCCTGCCGGTCGGGAACGGTGCCGGTGAGGCAGGGCCGGCTCCAGCGCTGTCAGTCACACCCTGCGTTGCGCCGGTTCTATCCCGGGGGTATTGGCTCTCCCGAGGCTCCCACATCGCAGCAGGGGAACGGGATTCCCACTGGAAGTGAGCCCCGCCGGGAGCTGCTCCCGGTGTGTGCACCTCGCTCCATCCTCTCCCGGTCCGGCTCTCCCCATCCCGTGCCCGTGTGGTACCCAGGGAGCGGCGGTGCCACCACCTCCTCCTGCTCCAGGGCTGCTCCGCTGCACAACAAGGGTTGTAGCTTGGATCACATCCGTTGGGAAGTGATGCTCTTCCCTGGACGAGCCTGTCTCGGGTTGTACATGGAGGGGTGTGCGTTGCCCCTCTCCGTGCCCAGCGGCAGGAGCTCTTCAGTCCCTGGCACTGGGGATGGTACAAGGGAAGCTGTGGTTATTCCTTGGATAGAGCATTCTTTGCACAACCTGCTCTAGTGGAAGGTGTCCCTGCCCATGGAATTAGATGAGCTCTAAGGTTCCTTCTGACCCACATTGTAATAACGTGGGATTATTACCCCTGGGATTTATTGGATGGTTATGATGGGTCCTGAAGCTCATAGCAGGAATCTGATCCTCTGCACTACAGACAAGCTTTGGGAAGTCCTTGTGCAATTAGAAGCAAAGGTCTTGGGTTTGTGCCACATCCGTTCTTCACAGAGGACTCCTGCAAGCCAATACCTGATCAACGGGTGGGAGTCTGCTCCAAAGAGTGCCTATGGACCAGGGTATCCATCGGTACCGGGAGGCGCAGGGATCGTTATCCCACCACACTGAATGTGCATCTGGGGCTTGGCTGACTCACACAGGACCCTGGTTGGCATCGGACAGCAAGTCCTGAGGGAAGGCAAATCAAAGCTTTCCCTTTGCCCTGGCCATGGGAAGCCTGGAATAAAGAGCAGAGCCCTCTGGGCAGAGCTTAGGGGTTAATGCAGCCTCTTGTCCTTTACTGTGGGCAAAGCAAACTGTGGGTCCCCATGCTTCTAACCTTGTTTTGGCTTCATCTTCCTTCTCCTTTGGCTGCTGTGGGTATCTGGAGGGGCAGTACCAAGGCTCAGCCCCTGCCCATCAGAGAGGGCTTGAGCTGGGGTTTGGTTTCTGCATTACAGAGGTGAGAAACCCCAAACTGGGAGCTATAAATCGCTCCCCATTGGAAGCACAGAGCTGGGGGAAGTGGGAAATCCAGCACTGGGGAATGGGGTGCAGCTCGGGGAGGGTTGAGGTCGGGAATGTGCCAGCTGAGCTATGGGCAGGGTTAAGCAGAGGAGCTGCAGTGATGGGGTGATCTTTACCTGGCTCTGTGTTTCTGGGTGCTGTGGGCAGGGCTGAGTTAGGAACTGATGGGAAACAAGGGATTTTCCAGCTTACTCTTCAAGTGTCCGAGTCTACAGAGCCCTCTGAGCTTCCCAGCTCTGGCTTGCACCAAGCACGCTGCTCTGGGGAGCACATTGGCTCTAAGGGCTAGCACTGGGAGAGGGGCAGGGAGCTGTAGGATACCCTGTGGATGCATTGAGAGCCACCAGCCCTGCTGGTAAAGCCCATAGGAGCTCATTGGGAGCAACGCTGCCGTTCCCAAGCCTCACCCCACATCCTCCGGCTTGCTCCTTGCCTAGAGGAACACTGGTGTGGGCCGTGCCTGTTTCTCCTTTGAGCTGCTCTGTCTCCCTGTCAGCTCTGTTACCCCTGCACCATGGTTATGGGATGTGTTCCCGGCTTCTTGCTCACTGCCCTGTCAGGGATGCAGGATGCTCCTGGTGGATGCAGGCTCTCAGTCGCTAATCCAGACTTCCTTTTCCAGGTATTACCCGTGCCTGCTGCCGGCTGTTTCAGAGCCCTGTGGGAATGCTGTGCTGTACAGGTACCCTGGGCTTGCCAGCCAGCCCCTGCAGTAGCCTGGAAGGCTTAAGCTTAGTTCCTTTGGTCTCCTTGTGTTGTGTTGAAGGATGGGTTAGCAATCCCTGTAATCCCTAAGAGTCCTCCCCCCCTCCCAGTGCCTGCTCTGCACCTAGAGTAGAGAAAGCAGCTGGAGCTTGAGGCGTTTCCTTCCACTCCTGCTTCCTTGGGATGGGAATTCATCCCTCACAGCTGGCTGTGAGGAGGTCTCTGAGGAACAAGCCTCTCTGTGTATTCAGAGCGGGGAAACTGGGATGATGGAGGCAGTTCGACTGCTTGTTGGTGGAATGGTTTCCAACTCCAAGGGGATAGGGAATGGAACCATCCTGAATGGAGCTGTGGGAGCCTGAGGACTCAAGGTGGTAAGTGCCATGGAACCTGGCATCTCCTTTGCTCTTGTTCTATTGGCAAACAACGTAGTAATGGAAGCAGTGAGAAGCTGGTGCTGGCAGCTGACTCTGCCTTTCCTGGGATGGATATGATCCAGGACGTGAAGGAAGAAGGTCTTTCCATTAGGGAAGAAGTTCTGTGTTCCCACTGAGGGGACTTTGCTTTCCATGCATGGAGTTGGAAGATGCTCAGGGTATCACACAAGATGCTCAGGGTATCACACAAGATGCTCAGGGTATCACACAGGATGCTCAGGGTATCACACAAGATGCTCAGGGTATCACACAAGATGCTCAGGGTATCACACAAGATGCTCAGGGTATCACACAGGATGCTCAGGGTATCACACAAGGTGCTCAGGGTATCACACAAGATGCTCAGGGTATCACTACTGAGCTGCAGCTGCTGTTGGAGCAAGGACCTGGGAATCAGCCATCCCGCTGCAGAACACGGACATCTGGAATGGGAAGTGCTGGCATCGGGAGGGAGGAGCTGCCCTCCTTGTGTTGCCATGGGATGGTCCCATGCTCCGGCCAGAGCAGTGCCACAGTTCAGTTGCAGATGGGATGGGAGCTGCTCCTGAAAGGAAAATGCACATCCTGGGCCGGGCTTCCCTCGGTCTGTGGCTCCCTATGGCAAAGAGCATGGCTTGAGGAGCACTCAGAGCCGAGGGGAGCACAAGCAGCCTCTTGGGGTCTGGATTTGATACTGGAGGCCGGATGCTCTCATCCCTGCTTTTCTCTTCCAGGTTTAACTGGAGCGAGCTGGTCCCTCTGCGGTTATGGGGGAGGACCCTGGGCCTGCAGGCAGAGCATTCCCAGTTCCTGCTGGAGGGCATGCCCTTCCGCATCTTCGGAGGCTCCGTGCACTACTTCCGAGTCCCCAGGGAATACTGGGAAGATCGGATGCTCAAAATGAAAGCCTGTGGCCTGAACACCCTCACGACGTAAGTGTCCTCTCCCTGGGATCCATCACATTCCATAGCGGCTGTGGGATCTGTCCTGCATCCCGGTTGTTTGATGGACCTGTGACTTACACAGGGATGCTCGGGTGGGTCTGGATGTGCTTCACCAACACAGAGCCCTTTCCCCCTCCACTTCCCAGGTATGTGCCATGGAACCTCCATGAAGGAGACCGAGGGAAGTTTGACTTCAGTGGGAACCTGGATCTCAGGTGCGTGGTGCCCACAGCTCTGATCCAGACCCACTTACCTGTGCTGGTTCTGGGGGAGGAGATCATTCCCAGCCCGTTCCGGGATGGACGCTCCCATTCCCTCTGGAGCTCCATAGAGCTTTAGTCCCGCTCCAAGCAGGCACTAAGGAATCTCTCTGCATCCCCAGGGCCTTCCTTATGCTGGCAGCCAAGCATGGCCTGTGGGTGATCCTGCGTCCCGGCCCTTACATCTGCTCCGAGTGGGACCTTGGGGGTCTGCCCAGGTACGTGTGTGCCAGTTGCCTTGGGTGGGACGGGAAGGTGTGTTGGGATGGCTGGTGTGGGATAAGGAGCAGTGATTGTGTGAGCCCAGGGAGCTGCATGCAGAGTGCAGGAGTTGAGTATTCCAGACCTCTGGAAGCACTGTTAGTTAACGCCTCCCTTTGCAGAGACAAGGAAGGCACAGGCTCCAAGTGTTGCAGCACTGGTCTGCTCTGAAGCAAATTGCTCTTTCCTGTGTTAAGACCCAACCAAAGAACTAAGTCCTGGAAATGAGCAGTCAAAACCATGGGAACAATGTCTGGAAGCTTTGTTTGAGCCATGGTTGGGCTTTGCGAGGGGTTGGTTGTAGAGTGCCCTAGGGGATGCAGGATGCTCCAGGGTAACCCTGCGAGTGGTAAGTTTAGCCCTGGGAATCCTCTTGGGAAAGGGATGAGATGAGCTTAGGCCCGAAAGAAGGGAAGAGGTTGGCAACTGCAGCCTGGCCTCACTGGCAGGGCTGATGGGGACCCCTGCACTGTGGCCTTAGCCAAGTGGTCCAGGCCTTGAGTGGCCAGGAGATGCTGATGGCTTCTGTTTGCTGCCTTTCTCATAGCTGGCTCCTGCAGGACCCAGAGATGCAGCTGAGGACAACGTACAAGGGCTTCACGGAAGCCGTGGATGCTTATTTTGACCATCTGATGCCTCTTGTGGTCCCTCTTCAGGCAAGTCCAGCCCATTACCTCTGCCCACAAGTGGGGACTGTGCAGGCAGCAGCCTGAAGTGGTACCAGGGTTGTCTCTGTCAGCTCTCCAAATCCAGAGGTTTGGTTGTCCCCAGACTTTGGGAGGGTGGAGCTGAGTCCATCTGAGGCTCCTGCATCTTCCCTGTGCCACTGAGGGTTCCATCCTTCTGCTTAGTTCCCTGGTGACTGACTTCTCCCTTTCGTTCCCAACAGTACAAGAAAGGAGGTCCCATCATTGCAGTGCAAGTGGAGAACGAGTATGGCTCCTATGCCAAAGACCCAAACTACATGGCCTATGTTAAAATGGTAACGTTGGCACAGGCACTTGTTTCGGGGGTGAATCTCTCTCCTAAACACCTTCCATAGGGTATTTTCTCCCTTCTGAATAATCCTGAGCTGGGCTTCAGAAACCCTTGGAAGCATCAGTGCATAAATCCCACTTCTTCCCCCTTCATCTTTCCTCCTGGAGTGGAAGAGATGGATGTGACCCTCTCAGTACTGATAAACCTGTGTTCTTGTGTCTCCCAGAGAAGAGGCTGACAGGGAGATGGGGGAGTGTTTGGAGTAGATAGAACCATAGAATAGATAGGGTTGGAAAGGACCTTAAGATCATCCAGTTCCAACCCCCCTGCCATAGCCTTGAAGAAGCCGTCTCCTTCTGGTCCTGCTTGGCTTCAATGGACAGCATTAGGGAAAGGGTTCTCTTTGCCTCTGACCTGCATGGATGAGAACAAGTCACTGGCACACTCCTAACCATGTGTAATCTGGAGCTCAGCACCAGGCAGGTCATTTGCCAAGTGCCTCCCTTACTCTTGTCAAACAGAGACTGAACCGAGTGATGGAGAGTTGGCCAATGCCCATGGGGACCAGGTTATCCTGGTGGCTCTAATGCACAGAGGCAGGGTTAGGGTTGGAAGGAGCCTTAGAGACCAGCTAACATGAACCTGACCCGTTTGTGTGCCCCCAGCACAGCTCTCACACAGGTGGGTGTTTCACTTCTCCCTGAATGCTTGGCAGTGCTGTTCCAGGGGTGTGCATGGCTGTGGACTGGATGTTCCCTGTTCTTCTGCCTTCCAAAACCCTCTGGGTGCCCCAGCTTCACCTTCAGGTTCCCTCTGGCTCTGGTTGCTTAAGGTATAGAGAGGCTCTTCCAGTGAATCAATGGTGTGGCAGGAGTCCTAACCTGCTTAGAGCACTATCCCCATCCCATGGAGTGATGTAGCATTGTTCCATAGGGAGTACACAGTGAAGGAGTCAGTGGCCAGTGTACACTGATAACAGATCTCTGTGTCACACCAGTGGCAAGTATCTAAGCAAGTGGCTTGCACTGGCCTGCGTGGCTGGGGCACAGGGCTCTGCTGTGGCTGAGCAGCTGTTGCCTCGGTGCTTTTCCATCTCTCAGTCATGGAAGATGCTTCCCAGACCTGTCAGGACAGATCCCCTTGCTGTGGGTGTGTTTGTGCAGGGCTGTTTCATCATGCTCTGGTGCTGCGTGCAGCCTGCAGCCGAGGAAGTGCATTGTAGTGGTTACAGATGGAAACGTGGGGAAGCAGGATCTGCAGGGCATCCCTTTCAGTTGGAGTGGGACCTGACGTGAGGTGGAGCTCCTGTTCTTTGTCCTGGTTTGGGATTTAAACTCCATTAATTCACATCTGCAGCTAGAGCATGTGTTGCAATCCTCCTGGAAGGAATATTCCCATTAACCCCCCCCCAACTCATGGAACACCTGGAAGCCCTGTGCTAACCTCACCCCTATGGGTGCAGGGCTGTGCAGGGGTGTACTGGCAGCTCCCTGTCCACATGGAGCAGGAGCTGGGATTAGAGGAGCACACGCCTGAGTCTGTTTCTATTCCTGGTTTCTCTGCTGTGCCCTGGAATGCCCTGAGCCATTCCAATGTGTGCAGCTCTCCACTGTTCTCCTTTTAACACTTGTGAAATGGGGCAGAGAAACTTCACGTTGCTGGTTGCTTTATCTTTGATAAATGTCTTTATCACCACTTCAGAGGCAGGAATTCAGAATGAGGGCACTGCAGGTTTGTTTTCCAAGCTCCTTGGGGCTCAGGGAGTGACTTCCCAGTGAACAGAGGGGTGAGTTTGGGCTCTGTAAAGGAAAGCCCCAGAAGAGAGCAGGGTGAGCTGCTTTTCCTTGTCCCCTTCCCCCTGAAGCCCTCTCCCGATGGAAAGCAGTGATGCTCTTTGTTTAACTGAGCTCAGAAGGAAACCCTGGAGTCGGATGCATCACCTTTCCAATGCAGCTTGCTATGATAGCAGGTTTGGCAGTTGTCTTGAAGCTTCAGGAGCAGTGGGAGATGCCATGGGAATAGTGTTCCTTACCAAGCCACTCCCAGTCTCAAGCTATCCCCAGAGGTGCTGATAACGTGCTTGAATGCTTTAACACCCTGACCAGCACTAAACACAGGCTATGAACACATTTGCTTCTCCTCTTTCTCATTTAGGCCCTGCTAAACAGAGGGATTGTGGAAATGTTAATGACCTCGGACAACAAGAATGGGCTGTCCTATGGCTTAGTGGAAGGAGGTATGTGCTTGGAGCAGGTATGTGCTTGGAGCAGGTATGTGCTCGGAGGAGAGCAGGGTAAGACTGTTCTTTGCCAGGGGCAGCTGATGAAACATAGCCTATGGGTGAGAGCAGCATGCTCCGTTCACTAAGCCGCATCCATTAAGTGTGTTAATCTGATTAAAAGGCTGGAAATACTACTTCTTATGGCTTCATTTTAATAGATACTAACCAAGTACCTCAGCCATTAGTAATTGTAGAAGGAGATTCCCACTTTGCAATAAAAAAGAGAAGGAAAAAGCCCAGCAAAGCCTTGCTTCAGAGATACAGCATTCTGTAAGGTGAGTGGGTTGGGGTAGCCCTCTCTGCTCATCCTGCTTCCTCTGTGCATTCGGCCTCTGGTAGGCAGGTGAAGGAGGGCATCACTTGCTAATCTCATGTTCTTATAGCAGGGTTTATATGTCCAGGTTGGATGGGGCTTGGAGCAGCTGCTCCAGTGGAAGGTGTCCCTGCCCTTGGCAGGGTTGGAACTGGATGAGCTTTAAGGTCCCTTCCAAGCCGAATAACCCCATGGTTCTATGACCATAATAAGAGAGGGACAAACTCTGTCCCTGGCCCTGCCCCAGCACTGCATCTTCTCAGTGTATTCTGGTGGTGTGCAGCAGTTTTCAGCCATGACCACACAGAGTCACTCTCTCCCTTGGCAGAGCACTGCAGCGCAGGTCTGCTATGGAAATCCCTGTTTAGCCCTCCCATCTCCTGTGGGAATGCTGCCTGCCTCGGAGCTCATGGTTGGCGTTGCCTTCTGCAGCATGTTGCACACTGAGCGCTCTTGGAGACCAATTTGCCTCTTGGATGTCATAACAATCTGCTCATTAGAGTCAACATGTCAAGTAATCAGATGTGTGGAATAACCAGGGCTCAGAGCAGTGGAGCAGCAAGGAGATTATGGAAGCACTACAGGGGAGAGAACAAAACCCACTGTAGAAATGGGGAAGGAAATAGATGCAAATGGATGGGTTTTGTTGCTTCTGTTCATCACTGATGTACATCACTGATGTAGTGAGCTCTGCCTGAGAGACGTTCATAGGTTCACCTTCATGCCAGGAGCAGGCTGATGTGCTGCAGAGGCAACTGGTGGTGGAAAGCAGTGTGTATGGGAGAGCTGGCAGCTGTGGAAAGGATGGGGAAGGCTCTGGGGTTCTCTGCACTGTTCTCAATGGTGTGCTGCTGATCTGCATGGAGAGCAGAAGTGAGCATGGTCACCTGCGGGAGTGCCAAGTGATGCTGACTCCAACCACGCACCAGAGGCTGGGCTGTTAATACCAGAGCAGTGTCCTCTAATGCATTGGCTCCTGGAGAGAGGTTGTCCTGCTCCAGGGCTGTAGCACACACCAAGTCATTGCTGGTCCCCTCGTGCTGCCCAGGGCAGAAGCACAGATTTAGCTTCCAATTTCTATCTGCTTCACTGGTGCTGTGGTTTCTCTCACCCAGCCACAGGCATGACAAGCTCTAAGGTAGCAGGGATTGATTCCTAATGCCTGGAAGTTTGCCTTTATGTGATGCTTTATATCTGAGGACTTCCAAGTGCTTTACAGCCTCTAACTAAAGCCTGTGACACCCCATGAGTGCTCTGATGCTCTCTTTCTGGTACCTGTGAAGTGAGAGCCCCAGAGATGGCCTGCAAGTATTCCCCTCTGTGCTGCTGCCCAGTTTGATTCTGCATACCCAGTGAAGGCTTTGATGGGCAGCTTCTGAGGGAGGCTGTAATGATGCTTCAGAAGATGCTCCTCTTGCCCCTGAGCTCGTGCTGGATTCCCAATGGTCCTTCAGGCATTTTGCAGGTGGTTAAAGGAATAAACCCTTTTCCTTCTCCCCAATAGCGCTGGCCACTGTTAACTTCCAGAAGCTGGAGCCTGGGCTGCTGAAACATCTGGACTCAGTGCAGGTGAGCTGTGCTCAGCTGGATCTGGAAGGGCAGCTCTGGAAAGGGAGCTCTTGTAGTTGTTGTGTTTTCCTTTAAGGTCTTTCATTCCAGAGGGTGATAAAACTCCCCCTTGGATGGGTTTGTTAGGGCAGGATTGATTAAACATCCCCAAGAGCTGCTCTGAACCTGGAACAATCAGATCCCTACAGGCACCTGCAGTGGTTTCCTCCTAATGAAACATGAGTTTCTTTAATGCCACTTAATGTGGCTGTTCTGTGTGGCACCAGATAAAGCCCCTGCCAAACAAAGGGCAGAATTCCCTTGACTAGGAATAAATGCCACGAGGAGGGAGCGCCAGCCAGGCTGAGCTGGCAAGTGGGATGGGGCTGGCTGGAATTCCAGAGGACTAAGGCAGGCTGTGACAGATAGGAAACAATTGCTCTGGGTCTGCACTTGCAGAAGCCCTAATTCCTGCAGAGGCTAATTCCTTGCTGCCAGCACCATTAAAAAGGCATTAGGGTGCTCAGGGCTGCTGCTGTACCTTGGCAGGCATTCAGTGCAGCGCACCTGCACGCTCGGGGCTGGCACTGGGAAGCTGTCAATCCTAAATGGGTATTTCCAGGAGCAAAGCACTGACGGTTGGTTTGTCCTTGTGCTCTGGCTCTGCCAGACAACAGGATGGATCCACAGGTGTTTGGTGGCACCTGCTTGAGTGCTGTGGGGTTTGCTCTGTGCCTAGAAGAGGTCTTCTCTGCTTTGCTTGTGTGTCCAGGGTGCTGCAGCCCCACAGCATCTTGTTCACAGCTCTCGGGTGCTCCTGAGGAGAAGGCACTTGCAAACTGCATTTAACCAATGCTTCTCTGGAAGAGCCAAGTCTCCCCTTTAACTCCTTGCTTTTGTTTTGATACAGAGAGATCAGCCCAAGATGGTGATGGAGTATTGGACTGGATGGTTCGATAACTGGGGGGGCCCTCACTATGTCTTTGATGCGGACGGTGAGCACCATAGCCTGCTCCTGTAGGGCACACAGCAGTGTGCAGCCTTTGCTTTGTGGGGTGCTTTGGAGATGAAGAGCCCCACAGTGAGTGGGTCACATTGCTGTGCCTTTGGTAGTGCCAGTAAATGGCAGCTCCTGTGTCAGTGTGTCCGGAGGCCTCATGCTGCTCAGTGCTGTGAAGGTTTGCTGTGTGCTGTGTAAAGATGTACTCATCTAGTGCCTGAACACTCCTCATTGGCAGAGCATGAGTTTGCCCACAGGGGGGATGTGTGACCTCCAGCACATCTCCCATGGACCGAAATGGATCCTTTGCTCCTGGTTTAACAGCTCATTAGGAAGGAAAACTGGTGCTGAACAAACCCAACCCAACCTCCAGAACCCCCTGGGCATCTAACCCAGGTGCTGTAGCTCTGTAAGCAGGGCTGTGGTGTCATGACTGTCTCACCCTCCTGCAGACTGTGATTAGTGGTTGAGTAGAGGAGGCTGAGTAGTGCTTCCAACTCCTCTGCTTAAAAGCAGAATTCCTATTCAAGGCCATGAGCTTTTTCACCTATAGGAGAGCTGTATTGGAATGTATGAATGTGTCCTGGTACGTCAATAGACGTGCTGCTCTTCCTGAGGGCAAAGTCCATATCCCAGTCCAAATCCCTGCAATGATCCTGACTGACAAGGACCAGGATGTTTGTGTCTGGAGGTGTTTTAGCCTAGCTTCTTGCTCTGTGTCCTACCTGGCACTGCCCTTCCTTTGCAGAGATGGTGAACACTGTCGCCAGCATCCTCAAACTGGGAGCATCCATCAATCTCTACATGTTTCATGGAGGCACCAACTTTGGCTTCATGAACGGTGCTTTGGAGGCTGATGAGTACAAGTCAGATGTCACCAGTTATGGTGAGTTTTCTTCCATTGCCTTGCCCATGCATGTATAGAGCAGCTCAGGCTCCCCTGTGGGCTGGTTATGCTTAGAAGCATGGAGAAGTGATCACTACAACCACTTTGTCATGGTTGGGACATAGCTCAGAAGCAAGTACCTGTCTACAAGGGGGGGTTGCAGTAGTGTTTCCTGTTTCCAGACCTATTCCAGGGTGTGGAGAACCCCTGGAATTGGGAATAGGAGTCACAGATGACAGCATTGCCTGGTGTTGATGGTGCTGTCCCAGTGCTTCAAGCCACGTCTGTGCTGCTCTTTCAGATTATGATGCTGTGCTGACAGAGGCTGGAGATTATACATCCAAGTTCTTCAAGCTCCGGCAGCTCTTCAGCATGATCATTGGTAAGGAGCAATCCAGAGCCAGGTCCCTGCCCTGCCTCCAGCGCTCAGGCAGAGGCTGGTTTCAGCTTGGTCACCTGGAGCCCGGTGGCTCTGCTTGGTTCTTGTCCTAAAGATGGGTGGGAGAGCAAAAGGAGGCTTTAAATCTGTGCTGGCCTCTGGGATCTCAAAGACTTGATCCATCTTTCTCTTTGTATCTCAGGCCAGCCCCTTCCTCTCCCTCCTGTGATTGAAAGCAAGGCATCATACGGTGCAATCCTGTTGCATCAGTACATCTCTCTCTGGGATGTGGTACCCTCTCTTCTACAGGTAGTACTACCAATTTTCATGCTAAAAGGCATCACTCCTTAGTGGGAAGGGCAATTGTTACCCCAGGAGGATAAAGTCAGGGAGTGTTTTACCAAGGGTGTTGCAAGGAGCAAATCTTTTATCTCACCTCTTTCACTGCCCCTTCCATCTGCTTCTCCTTTGCAGCCCATTAAGTCAGAGTTTCCCATGAACATGGAGAACCTGCACCTGAATGAGAGCAGTGGGCAGTGCTATGGGTACGTGCTCTATGAGACTGTCATATTTGGTGGTGGCCATCTCCACTCCAGGAACCACGTCCGTGACCGAGCACAGGTAAGGAGCAGAGGGACCAGAGGCAGGTGTCAATGCTTTGGGCTCAGCAGGCAGGAAATGGGTCAACCAGGAAGGGAAATGGGAAGTTCTCAGCTAAGCCCCAATCCTTACCATGTGTGAATCGGGTTGAGGATCCAGTCTAATGGACTGGATTACACAGCAGGATATTGGCTGCTCTGAGAGATGCTGTGATTTTCCTCCCCCATTTCCACTCAGTGACACTGGGTTCTAGTTGCAAGTAGAGGCAGTTTCCTCCCCAGATACAGCTTCATGCAGCTATAACAGTCTGACTGATGTGCTTGTGCTCTGCTCTGCAGGTCTTTGTTAACACCATGTATGTTGGCGAGCTGGACTACAACATAGTGGAGCTCTCCCTTCCTGAAGGACAGGTAAGTGCTTGGAGACTGCTCACAGCAGTAGGATGTGGATAACAGGACCAAGGGGAATAGCTCTCCAGGAGGCACCTCCCACCGGATCCCTTTAACAGTAGCCTGACCCAGGGAATGGTTGTTATCCCCAATGAGACACTGTTTCACGAGTGAAATCCAGGGTGATTTCACTGCCAAGTGGGGTTTGACTACATCTCCATGGAGAAGATTCAAGTCCTTGTTGTCTTGGCTGCACATTCTACAGCTGCAACTGTAGACATTAAGTACTGTGTAGGCTTCACCTTCCTTAGCCCAAAGCAGCTTTTAAGGGGGTTTGGTGGCTTTTACACATTTTAGGACTTAAATAAAA
This sequence comes from Melopsittacus undulatus, assembly GCF_012275295.1. Lineage (NCBI taxonomy): Eukaryota > Metazoa > Chordata > Aves > Psittaciformes > Psittaculidae > Melopsittacus > Melopsittacus undulatus. Next base: position 6,168,507 of record NC_047541.1, read on the forward strand.
TGAGGGGGAATGTCTCTTTGTCACTCTGAGAGTAATCTTCCCCTGGCAGAAGTTGTCAATAAGAGCAGTGCATTGATTGAAGCATCAACAGAGCCGTGCGTGGCTCCTAGGTGAGTGGGTTGGATACAGGAGTTGCTCTCATGACTTGATGGAGAGGTGTGTGACATGAGTCTGTGTCAGACTCCATTTCTGGCTCCGTGGGTGATGCCAAACTGATGCTTCAGATTTGAACAGCAAAAAACACCCCAGTTAGAGGCTGAGAGTTCCTCAGGGGCATCACTGCTTGTAGTAGGTAGAAGGTACTATCCTGCCCCATGATCCAGAGCTTTCAACAGGCAAACTGCAACTGCCAAAGGTATTGGTGTCACCTTCCCTCTATTCAACACCCCCTGTGGCCTCTCTTAGCCAGGCGCTAGGGCTGATACAGCACATGCTGAGCACTGGTCCAGCTGATGCTCTTCCTTATCTTCCAGGGATTCAGGCAGTTGAGACTCTTGGTAGAGAACCGTGGTCGTGTCAATTATGGCCTGGCACTGAATGAGCAGAGGAAAGGTGAGTGAAGTCCTTTGTTCTCCCACTGTCCTACAGAGCTCTCTGGGTACAAGCCCTGCAGAGCTGGGTTTGCTATTGGGGGACCACAACAATTAAAAGCTCACCCACGATAGCAGGAGCAGCAAACTGCACCCTGCTGTGAGCAGAACACACTAAAACGTTCAGGTCTGACCCAGCTGCATGAGGTCAAACCCCCAGGGTTCCATTCTAGTGGGGAATTAGGTGCAAAACCAGCACAAAACAGACCAAGGGGCTTGGGCACGTGGCTCTACTCAGTTTTACTGCAGAAGAGGTGCACAAAGGAGAGAGCAGAGAGGCCAAAGTCCAGTGATGTTCCCTCCTCCATCTGGATGAGCAGTGGCACCGTATGGGCTCTAATTCCACTGCACAATGTGGCTGCTTTCCATCTGCTGCTGTTCCTCACGTTCCAATAGGAAAGTCTCTCAGCTTTAGCTGTTCTTAGCCCTTCATCACCCCCATTGCTCTTGCAGGCTTAATCGGTGATGTCTTCCTGAATAATACCCCCTTGAGGAACTTCAAGATTTACAGCTTGGAGATGAAACCTGCCTTCATGAAGAGGTTTGTGCCATGGAAAACTCTTTCCTTCCTCTTTTGAAGCCAGCTTTTACCAACAGGGCAACACCTACCCCATAGCAGTTCCATAGAGCAGGCATCCCCAAAGGGATGGATTAACTCTACTACTAATAGTACATTAACAAGCAGGGGGAAGTCGAGGAGCCTCTGTTATAGAGACCTCAGCAAATGCTAAAGGCAGCTATGGACCTTGGCCACCATCCAGAGAGGCTGCCTGCAGCTTGTTCATTCCAGAAAGGAAGACCCTGTGCATCCCCCGGGATCTCACAGCTCCCGTGGGGTGTGTAGGAAGGAGAAGAGAGGCCATGAAATCAGATCAAAGGGATCTGGATATTCCTAAGGCTGATCTTAAGAGGTGCTGGGGGGATACTGGAATGGTATTGATGGGGTGACTGTCATAAGCTCGAGCTGCAAGCAGCAAAACACAATGAGCTGAGAACCACTTCCCTGGGTGGGAGGACGTGAAAGGCTTTTAACTTGCCTGCTCCCCAGTTATTCAACTGCACTGGATCAGTGGCTTCCCTGATTCCAAGAGCTGCACTTCCTAAGGGTCAGAAGGAACACGTGGGACTCCCACACTCCTCCATTCCCCTGCTCCCAGATTGTTGCCATAGGGAAGAAATGGTGCCAGATTGCCCCCAGTTGCCACAGTTCCCATGGATGTGTCTGGAACACGGGCAGGAACGTGTGGTTGGGCTCCTGTGAGATCTGCAGGTTTTCCTTTAGCACATGCCAGCCACGTGCATTTCATCTTGCACCATGGCATCTGCAGGAGGATGGGCACTTCAGCAGCGCTGGGGATGGTCATAGCCCTATAGAGCCTTTTCCTTTGTACCAAGTGATGGGGCAAGCCCAGGATAACAAAGGCTTCAGTGGAGGGGAGACACCAGCTTAGTGCTTGCCTTGCCTGCTTGCTCTGACCCCTTTGCAGCAGGAAGCTCTCCCTCTAGAAGGCACCTGCAGAGCAATAGCAGCCCTGTTGTAACAGCTCCTTCCCTGCAGCTTGCAGCAGGTGACTGCCTGGAGCGCGGTCCCGGATTACTTTGTTGGGCCAGCTTTTTTCCGTGGAAGGCTGTGGATTGAGCACCAGCCCCAGGACACGTTCCTGAAGCTACAGGCAAGTCCTTGCTGGGTCAAGAGGTTTGGGAGCTGGCTGGGCTGGGCTCTGTTTAGTCTGCAGTGGTCCAATGCTGAGCCTGCAGAGCTGCTCCTCTCTGGATGGTCTTTGCTGCTTGCTGTTGTCCAGTTGCAGAGCACACCGAAGGAAGGAGGCACTGGTTTTATCTCTGCCTCCTCAATGGCACATGGAAAGAGGCAGTTCTTTATAGACATATGAGAGTTAGTGTTCACATCTTCCTTCTGTGCCTTATTGCTGCTCTTGCACAGGACTTCAGCTCTCATTCAACTCCCTTCTCTGATTGCATTCCCTTCAAGCCAGGGTTGATGCCAGTCATTCTTGTAGTGCTTCCCTGTTCCAGTTATGCTTTGCTGCCAAGGCAGGATTTCTGTCACCTGGGAAATAGGTGGGAAATCTGTTCTGTGCATGGGAAGGAATGGAGATGTGTCTGTCGATAGGATGAGGTTTTCCTGTACAAGCAAGAATCCTGGGAAGCTTTATCCTTTTCATTAGTGCATTAAGGATAACTCCTGTTCAATGGGGCTTAAATGTTGCTGGCTGCAGGGAGAGCAAGCAGAAACCTGTGGGAAGTGGCCTGGAAGAAGGCGAGTGTGAAGCAGACTGAATTCCCAGTGGGAATGCGAGGCAGGCAGGATGTAACTGTGTGTTCTCCTGGTTCTAGGGCTGGGAGAAAGGAGTTGTGTTTGTCAATGGGCAGAACCTGGGCCGCTACTGGAAGATCGGCCCTCAGGAAACACTTTACCTTCCTGGGCCCTGGCTCCGGAAAGGGAGCAATGAGGTGAGAGCTTTCCCTTGGCTTGATGCAAGATCCTGACCAGGTCCCAAAGAGCTGAACATGGATCATGTACTGATCACCTGTGTCCTGCTGCAAACCAGTGCGGCACAGAGGGAGCAGGCTGTGCTCTCCTAAGGTCTGGGAGAAGAGGGAAGGTGCTGCTCTCGAGCCAGTCCTGGCTCTGACAGGCAGTGAGACACATTGGGGATGGCAGTGAGACGTGATGGGGATGGCAGTGAGATGTGGTGGGGATGGCAGTGAGATGTGGTGGGGATGGCAGTGAGATGTGATGGGGATGGCAGTGAGACACAGTGGGGATGGCAGTGAGATATGGTGGGGATGGCAGTGAGATGTGGTGGGGATGGCAGTGAGATGTGGTGGGGATGGCAGTGAGACATGATGGGGATGGCAGTGAGATGTGGTGGGGATGGCAGTGAGACACGATGGGGATGGCAGTGAGATGTGGTGGGGATGGCAGTGAGACACGATGGGGATGGCAGTGAGACATGGTGGGGATGGCAGCTCAACTTCAAAGCCATCACATTCCAAATCAAGACCAATGTGATTTGGTTCATTTTCAGCATCATGTGGTGCTGAAGAAGAATCCCAGTCACTGTTCAGAGCTCTCCAAGTGCTGCTGCCTTTCCCTGCTGGGATCGTGCACCTTTTCCTCCTCAAAATGCTGCCAGTAACTTTGTGTGAGGAATGTTCACGTGTCCCTTTCTTCCACAGGTTGTCATTTTTGAGGAGCGCACTGCAGGAAGGATAATACAGTCGGTGGACATTCCTTATTTAGGAAGGACCCAGTATGTGGACTGATGAGAGCTTCTTCCCCATGTTTGGTTCACCTTGAACATTCCTGGTTGCATGGCTGGGACGTGATGGTCCAGGCACTTGGGCATGTTAAATCCCACTAGCCCCAGGTAAAGGATTTACTCTTTGGCAGTAAGTTCAGAAGAGAGAATGGGCCCTGAAGGTGGGTCTGTTGTTTCATAGATGGATGTGGAAGCTCATCTCCCTGGACTCCTGAGGCCCCACAGCTTGGATGGCTGCGCATGATGCTATGGACAGCCTGAATGGGGGAGAGTCCAAGTGCTAGAGGCAGGAGAAGGAGAGAGAAAGCACTGAAACCATCTGAACTGAAAGCTGAGCTCAGCTCCCCACTGACTGTCAGGATGTGTTGTTGTTGGCCTCCTCGTTTCTATCATTAGATAGTGAGAAAATAGGTGGTGAACATGGGAAGAGGGAGGTGTGGAAACCCAGGCAGGACTCAGCAACTCACTCTGCAAAGAGGCCGTTTACTTGTTCACTCGTTGGAAGCCAACTTGGTTCTGATGGCTTCAATTCAAGCTGTTTTTCCACTGAGTTTTACCCTGGAGGTTTGTGTCTCTCTCCAAAAGGATTAAAAAGGGTTTGAAGAAGTGACCTGTGTGTTCCCTGTCAAACACATCCGTGTGATTCAGGCAGGAAGGAGGAGAAAGGACCACTTCATCTTCAGGCATCCCTCCACCCTGCTCGCCCTGGGAAGCACCTGGAGGTGAAATTCCCCCTTGTGAAAGGAGCAGGGATCAGATTTGGGTTGGGATAGGATTGCAGACATAGCTGCAAGTGGGAGAGCACATCTGTTCTTCCTAGTTAAACCCACTGTGAAAGCTTGGGATCTTGGGTCCTCAAGGAGAACCCCAGGATGCAGGGAGATGGGAGCTGTTGGCTTTAACTCCCCAGCTCAGCAGTCACTGAGGAGCTGCCATCTCCTTATGTCACATTCTAGCTGGGAATCTCCGAGAAGCCACTCAACCCCTGCTTCGTATCCCAGGAACCAGAGGGGCTGGGCTATGGGAGAAGCACCAGTCAGGGTTTGGAACTGGATGATCTTAAGGTCCTTTCCAACCCTAACTATCCTATGATGATTCTATGGAGTTTCAGGGTCTGCTGGCTCTTAGAAACCATCATTTTATTAACAAAGGTCAATACAGTTTGTTTCAAACTGAGGACAGTGCAGCTGGAACACCCTCCATCCACCCTGCTCTCACCCAACACACAGCTCTGCTCCCCAGCACCACTGCTGGCCCCTGTGCCCGTTGGAAGGGCCCAGCTTGGAGGACAGTGGAGCACGTCTGGTTGTGTTCAGGACTTGAGCCTTTCCCTTCCTCTGGAAGCGATTCCCTTCCAAGGAGGGAAGGTTGCAACTCAGCAGGGACTGGAATTAACAGGAGTGGAACCAAACATGCAGCTGGGAGAGGGCACAGCACTTGGAAACGGTTCCAATGGCATGAACACTCGTTGCAGTCCTTTTCCAAGTGTCTCTTTGCACTGCAGGCAATAACAGAGTCAATCTGCTACTGCTTTAATAGAACACCCCCCATTCCCATAGAGCAGCTCTCTAGCCAAGTAGCTCTTCAGCCAGTGCACCTAAAGGAGCGTTTCTGTAAGGCTTTGGGACTGGGAGCTGGGAATGCCACTCTTCCCAAGGGATGGATACACAGTGGGAGAAAATACCTTACCAAAAATAGATTGTTTGAGATCTGAGGATACACAACGTTTGCAGGGTTACTTTTCCCCTCAATTCAAAGGTAAAATTGTGCTTCCGACCTTTCTGAAGGACTTGGGACCATGGTGGGAAGGGTTGATCAAAGGTTTAACTACAGCATGAAGGGGGAGGTAAGTTCTGGGTGTTGCTAATGGGGAGAAGGGAGGTGTTGTACCTCTGTGTGTTCCTCAGCAGGGGCATCAAACTCAGGGCTAACCAAGGTAGCAGGACCTGGTTCCTCTTGCATCGCTCAGTCCTGTGTCTGTTTCCTCAGAGACCACACTCCCATCAGTGCCATCTCGGGTCCTCTGATGTCCAGAACACACTAGAGGTGACTTGTGGTTTACAGAGATAGTTTATGAACCCACCTGGAGCCAGGCACTGAAGAGCACTCAGCACAGGACCCCTTTACAAGGGTGCTGCTCTGTCACCAGTTCCCTCTGGAACTGCTCCAGCAGCTCTGCAGTACTGAGGCCTGGCTCTGAACAAGGGGCTGGAGCATACATCCCAGAATGCACTAAAATCAGCTTGTATCATTAAACCCCTCATTTTAAGCAGTTAACATTTTTTAAGGGTGGGAATTAGGCTTTAGGGAAGAGCATCCTTCAGAGAATCCCACACCCAATGCTCACGTGAACCAGGATTTGAGACCGGATCAGGGATTATAGTGTGTGGCCACAACACTCTGGTTAAAACCCACTCCCAATTGCTTTGGCAATGGATGAAGAGAGAACCACATGCTGTAACCATAAATCCATCCAGGAACAACCATGGAGCAGCAGCTCAGGGAGGGGATCCTGCCATGAAACTAATGAAGGGAAAGGAGAGGGAATACAAAGAGAATAGAGATACTGGCTGGGCCTGTTCTAACCTGCCTTGCTTTTCACCTCCCCAAACCCTTCCTGTCCTGTGCAGCGTAATGAGCACTGATTAAAGTAAATGAAGGGCTAAGGGGTCATCTCGGAATGTGGCTGTCCCCTCCATGAGCAGCCACAAGGTACACGTGTCTCAGAAACAAGTCACCAGGGGCCAGCACACTCCTGTGGCCATCCTCACCCTTGCCTTCAGGTCCTGTGGAACAGCCCCTTCAGTCTAACCCACCATCCCAGCGGTGCCACGTCCTCAGTGCATCCTGCCCTGTGTCCACTGCTCCCAAACCCAGCATCGCTCACAAGGCAGCTGCTCTGGTACCAACGATGATGGCAGTCCTGTGTTTTGTGTGCTTTTTCTCCACCTCCAGTGTCTGGTTGTGCTCAGAGTCCAGGAGGAAGGGCAGGGGAACCTGGGCAGTCTATGGATGCAGTGGTGCTTGTTTGCAGTACACTGAGAGCTCCTGCAAGTCAGCAGAGGTCCTGGCTCCTGCACGTCCGGCTGCTTGGATGCTGTAGAGAGGAACTTTGCAGGCTGTGCATGAAGAGATCTGCAACAGAGACACAAGCAGCATGTTTATCACCCTCCTGCCTCGCTGCAGGCAGCTAACACCCCTTGGAGCTAGCCCAGAACCCATCTCGGATCCGGAGTACTGCTGCTAGGCAACTGCCTGGTGGTGACAAGCGGTTGTGACAGCACCGGAGAGCTGTGGCCTCTGCAAAGCTGCTGTACATAGTGCAGCTGATGTGCAGTGAGGGCTCCAGGCACTCAGCCTGAGGGCATGGGCTGTCCCAGAGCTCACTGCTGCAGAGAGCACACTGCTGCTGAGCACATGGACCCTTCCCTTTGCTGCTGAGCACATGGACCCTTCCCTTTGCTGCTGAGCACATGGACCCTTCCCTCTGCTGCTGAGCACAGGGACCCTTCCCTTTGCTGCTGAGCACATGGACCCTTCCCTTTGCTGCTGAGCACAGGGACCCTTCCCTTTGCTGCTGAGCACAGGGACCCTTCCCTCTGCTGCTCTTACTTCCCTGTATCCCAGAGAACAAGAGAGCAAGCAGCAGCCTCCTCTCCCCCAGGCCTGGTTGTACACCCCAGGTAAAGGGAGCTGTGCATTTCTCTGTCCCTACAATCACAAAATGCAGCAACAGGGTCTGAATGTAGATAGGAGTGAGGAGTCCATCCTTCACTCCAGCAAACCAGCTGCAGACTGAGTGCACAGCCTGCACCCTTGTGCTTTGGCTCTGTTAGTACAGTTCATAAGGCAACCTTGTTGTTTGGGCAGAGGTTTGGTTATTTAACCAAGTAACTTGTGCCTCAACTCTCCTGCCCTGGTTTTCTGTCCCCTTCAGCAGCTTGTCTTTAAGATCAAATAGAGATTCTCTGCTTGTCTCAGGATGTTCTCTTACCTCCTGTTGGTCTCCGTCCAGCCACGCAGTCAGATTTCCACGTTGGGATCTGTGAATCCTTTCTTCCCCTCATTCACCAGCACAGGTTTCTCTGTCCTTGTGTGCCAGACCAGGATCTGAAGAAGCAACAGAAGTAATTGCCTGCTCTAACAACAATGCCTGCACATTTCATTGCCTACCCTAGGGCCTAATTCAGAGTGGAGAGGTCTGCATGAAGCTTCATTTGGGCAGCCCTGCTGCTCTGCAGAGTGCACAGAGCAGCCCCTGTCCCAGCCTGCTGCCCTGGGACATTAACCTGCTCCTCCCAGGGAGTCAGCAACCGCCTTGCTCAGGAGCCTCATCCCCCTTGGCAGTGATGTGAGGCAGCTCCCTCATAGCAATGTGTGCTCCCACAGAGCCACTTCCTCACTCAGGCTGTGGCTTTATCCTGTTACTGCATCCTGGGCTGGTGTGGAAACAGTGAAATGAGTTTGTCAGTGCATCCCCATCACCCCTCACTGCAGGGGAGCCCCAGATGCAGGAGGAAGGTGCAGAACACTCCTCACCTTCCCCATGCACATGGTCCTGTCAGAACCTGTCTGCCACGTCACCCCAAATCCCCACACACATCTCCTTTGGTGTGCTGGCCTCACACTGCCCCTCTCTGTACCATGTACAATACATTGCCTAAAGCCCCTCTCCAACTTAAACCAGAACTGAAGCTTCTGCTAAAGCTTCCCTAAGGCTTAGAAGCAAAATGGTTTGATGGTTTGGATTGAAGCCCCTCTCCAGGTTTCCTGTAGCCCCTTTAGGCACTGGAAGACTGTTTAGGGATGCCCATCTGTGGATGGAGCTGGAATACATATAAACTGAAGAGGAGGTCCGGCAGCTGTGCTGTTCTGCTGCATGGAAGCTGTTTAAAACCCTCTCCCATCACCAGACTCAATTACATTCATTGCTTTGCTCGCACAACCTGGATGCTGGGAGCAGCTTCATCCCTTCACTTACAGCTTCCTGCTTCCCTTCACCTGCTCTCGCTGATGCCTGGTGCCTTGCGGGGGTTTCCTCCTGTTGCTATGACAATGCTCTGCACAGCTAATCCAAGGATGTGCAGTTCCATACCCAGGCCCTGCTCTTCGGGAGGAAACGAGGCCACGTTCTGTTTCTGAAGGATGAACAAAACCCTTCACAAACCCTTTGGGTGAACAGGAGCACCCCAAGCATCTGTTGGACCAAACTTGCCTCTGACACGAGCCATCATCTCCTATGCAGGGCTTAAACCTCAACAACTGAGGCAATAGACTGGCTGATGCATGGAGCTGGTCCAAACCCCTGCTGTATCGCTCCCCACAAGCCCTTCAGAGCCTGCTCATCCATAGCAGACATTGCCTTCTAACAGGGAATTAGCCAACAGGCAAGTTGAGCTTCAGTGGGAGGGGGCCACAGGGTTCCAAGCACCCAGGAGGGGTTGCAGTGGTTCTTGGTTGAGTTGGGACTATGCAGCATGAAGGAGACACCGAGCTGCAATGACGCTTAGCTTCCTCCCAGCTTGTGCTAACCCAAATTCCTGCATCTCTAAGGCTCTCTTCAGCATTGTGGAGATGCTCTTCTCCCAGAGCACACCCACTGGTGTAACAAACACAGCTCACTTCTCCTATAACTCTTCTGTGTCAAGAGAATCAAGGCCACTGCTATTAAATGAGCTCAGACTAATCCTCAGCTGTGCTTTGTGCCTTGGGATGGGTGTTACAGACAGAACACACAGGACCACAAGGTTACAGTGGCCTGATCAGAGCTATTGGTTTAGTGTGAGGAGTCCCTGCCCATGGCACAGGGTTGGAACTGGATGATCTTAAGGTCCTTTCCAACCCGAACTATTCTATCATTCACACCAACAGCTTGAGCACTGCTGTGCATGAGGCTTCTCCCTCCCAGTGCAAGCCTCCATGAACAGAGGAGGCAGGGGATGGAGCGATGGGGCTGAGGATGCTCCGGGCACTGACAGCCCCGATGGGGAGCAGCCGGTACCTTAGTGCAGTTGGCAGCTTTGGGCTCCAGGTCGTTGAGGGTGACGAGCTCCCGGAGCAGGCTGCTCTCCTGGTACCCCCCCTTGACTCCTCGCAGCTTGAAGTAGGCCTGAGGTCTGTGGAGGATGAGCCTGAGGTTCACAGCGAAGCCGGCCATGTCTATGGCGAAGGGCCGGTGCGGGTCGAACACTGTCTTCCAGCCATAGACCTTGCCCGCGGCGTTCACGCGGGGGGACTCGTAGCGCAGCCCCCCGACAAAGGCCACCGGCCACACCGACACCTTCCTGGTGCTGCGCATCTGCAGGGGCACAGAGGGATGGGCTGAGGGGCTGCATCCTGCTCCAGAGCCACGGGCATGGCTCTGCTCCTGGCTGCGGAGCTCCATGCTCACCGGTGCCAGGGTGAGCATCGGGAGCTGCAGAGACAAAGGGGCACTGTAGGAATGGCAGCCACTGAAACAGAGAACCGTGGAATGGGGTGGGTTGGCTTAAAGCTCCTCCAGTTCCAGTTCCCTTCCACTGGAGCAGCTGGCTCCAACCCGGCTGTGAGCTCAGCACTAACCCCAGAGCTGCCAATAAGAAACATAACTGAGGCTGAAGAGTGGGGTTTTGCCCAAAGGCTTCAGTGCCCCACAGGGACAGCACAGGACACAGAGGAGGGAAGCAGGAGCAGTGTATCTAGGAAGCAGGGGGAAAGCTAAGGAGTCTGAGCTGCAGTCTCAGCCTGTGAGGCAGAGCAGGACTCAAAGCATCTCTAGAGTGAGGCAGTGCAGCTGCAGCCCTCACCCCAGGGCCAGCTGAGCCTGCAGGACAGGGCTGTGTCCCTGCTCCTACCCGCAGTGGGATGATGCTGGATGCATCCCCTCCCTGCAGAGTCAATGGGCACAGACAAGAGCCATGAGGGGCCACTCGAGATGCCTGCACTTGCCAAGGCAGATGCTCTCAATGCCAGGCTGCCCACTTACCAGGCCCAGCCTCCAGCCTGCTCTCAGCTCAGGGCTCTCCCACAGCTAATCTCATCAGTGCTAATTGCAGCAAACAAGACCAGAGGAGCTCTGGCACTCGCCCTCCTGCATTATACACATGCTAAGAGCAGCCCCTGCCCACAGGGAGCAATAGAGCATGTCTTCTGCATCTCACAGCACGTTTCAGCATCTCCGTATTGGAATGAACCCTCTGCAAGCAAAGCCCACAGGTGAGTGAAGGAACCCTTTCTGCTCTATTCATGTGTGGTGTCTCTCGAGATGCTGCCAGAATCAAAGGGGACTGTGGAAGAAAGGCATTCATCTGGATTTGCTTTCAGCTTTAAAACTGTGGCTGTTGGAGCTGAAGTGAAAGCCATCGGGGGGGGAAAGGAGGCAGGTGGGGAGCCAATAAATAGGAGCTCCCTGCTATGGAACTCGGTAGCCGGTGGGGAAGGAAGCAGCCCCCCATTCTCACCCCTTTCCAAGGCTCTCCGGGAGGAGGACCAAGCACAAAGCCTTGCTCCTCATGTGTGCAGCCATTGGGGAAGATGTCTTGTGTGACCCAATGCAGGCATAGCTCTGAAAAGGCACTGGTGCCTTTCAGTGCAGAGCAGGCACCATGCTCCCAGCGGCTCCAGGGTTCAATCAGTGAGAAAGCAGGGAGGAGAAACCCCAGGAGCTCCTCAGACAAGAGCAAACACCAACTCACAGGCAGCCAAGTGCAATACGGAGGGATGGTGGAGGAGAAAAGTGGGTAACATCAGCTCAGGAACCAGCTGGAAACCTGGTCCAGGCTGGTGCACGGAAGCAGGGTGGACGTGTGCTGTGATGTTCCACTGCTCCAGTACTCCCCACAGGGGAAGGCAGCTCCTCCTTAGCTTTCTTCCCAGTAAAACCCACCTGATTTCACACCGCTGGGGTTCCCATCACCTCACACAGGATGACTGTGGTCCAAGAGCTCAGGAGAGGACACCCACAGCATCCCTTGGGCTCAGTACCCAGCATCCCTTACCCACCACATCCCAAGCTGCAGCTGATCCCAGCAGGGTCTTACCTCCTCAAAGAGCTCCAGGCTGTAGGTGTTGTCATCATCAGCGAAGTACACGATGCCCGGCTGGCTGCTGTTCTTGTGGAAGGTCTCCCGCAGCCACCGGAGGGCCAGGTTCCTCTGCATGGTCCCGCGGGGGATGCGGGGGTCCCGCATGTCCCCCCGCAGCTTGTAGTTGCGCGGGGTCTCCACGTTGAGGTGGGTGTAGTTGAGCCCCGTGTCCCGCAGCAGGCGGGTGATGAGGGGTGTGCGGCGCTGGGAGTCCTCCACCAGGATCCAGTGCAGGTTGGGGACGTGCAGGAGGGTGTTGGCCAAGCGGGTCAGCTCTGCCTTCTGCACCGGCCGGCTGTAGGTGGGGGTGATGACGTGGATGGTGGGCAGGGTGTCCGACCATGGGGGCGGGCGGGTGTAAACGTACTCTGTCCTCACCACCTCCACTATGTCCCGCTCCGACAGGCAGTATTCCTTGGAGTCCAAGCCTGCAGCGAGATCACGCTGGGAGTCACCACCATCATCTGAGCAAGGGTACGAGAGAGAAGAGAGAGCTGCATGGACTCAGTCCTCCAGCACCCCCAGCTGAGCCCGCAGGCTGGTTGCTAATAGCAAGTCCCCCTCCGGGGTGCAGAGGACAGGAAACAGGCTCGGATGGAGGCTTCCATAAGGACACAAATAAATAAAGGCATTGGGGACAAACACACAGGAGGAAAGAGGGTTCTGCTCTTAGGAAAGCAGCACCAAGCAAGGCCTGAGTGCTCAGAGCAACTCCCACAAGCACCCAGAATCAGAGAGGCCCAGGCTGGAAGTGACCTCGAGGATCATCTGGTCCAACCTTTCCAGGCAAAGCTAAGGAAGAGACAGGCTTTGGTACAGCAGTCAGATGTAGGTAAAGAGAACAGCAACGGGGATGGATGAGGTGTCACTCCCAAAGAGCTCCACTGCTCTGGGCACCACGTTCAGTGGGACAAGACACTGGAATACCTGGATTGGGAGGCAGGGGGCTAACTGGTGGTAATATGAAGGCAGTGAAGGTCTCCCAGCAGCATCACCTTGGGGGAGTCTGCAGCACTCACAGGCTGGGATGAGGGATGTGGAAGCAGGGAAAGACACGCTTCAAATCCAGAGCTGGAGAGGGGAATCAGAGCCTGTAAGTGTAGGCATTGTCCTGCAGGGACCCTCACCTCTCACCTCTCCTCAGGAAGGCCCTCCCTGCCTCTGAGCATCACACTCAGCAGAGCAGAGTGAACAATAAACAGCATGCACATAGGGTACAATGATCCTTGCAGACGGAATCCTTCCTATCCAGCTGATTGTTAGCTGTTGCTTTGCCAGGGTGTGACTTTCACACCCCAGCACCACTGCAGGGCGGCAGGAACACCACAGTCTGCAGTCAGCAGCTGGCAGAGGTGAAGGACACCTCCACTCAGTGTCTGAGGCAGCTGCTCTCTAATGGGCACATCCTGCTTGGAGCCATAGGGTTTGCAAACTGAGCGACCACCAGATGAGGAAGAAGAGACCAGACATGAGGTGTGACCCAGCAGGGTCATTGCACTTCCAGCATCACTGACGTTGATAGCAGCCTTGAACTGAATGAAGGTCTCCTGCTCCACACTGATGGAGGGAGATGTGCCTATCTGGTGGGGATGGACAGGGATGAGGGGCCTGCACATGCTGGTACAAGGCAAAGCACATCAGCAGACTCTGAACTGACAATTCCAAGTGTTCAGCCAAGGAAGAAGCATCTTTGGAGGATGGGTGCAAACGTGACATTGAGAAGGGGAAAGAATCCTCCATAGGAAAGGACCAGAGAGGGGAAATGAAGTGGCTGTCTTCCCCTCACACAAGCCTCCCCATACTGACCTGCAGCAGAAGGGCAGAGCCAAGAATGAAGCCTGCAAGAGCTCTCACTGCTGCTGTGCCAAGAACAGGATGAAAACTGGGACCTTCTGGCCAGAGGGGATCCCTCAGAACTTCCTGCATCAATCTGATTTGGGCCAGGGCTCTGTTTAATGCTTGGTGTGACCGGTAGTGTGGGAGCTGATGCTCTCACAGCATTGGAACTGCACAGACACTCAGGTGAGACGCTGGCTCTTGCCTTCTTCAAGTGCAGGAGCACCAGCTGCCTGCTTTCCTGAGGACACTTAGGGATGCTCTTTGCCTCCCATCTCCCAGAGCTGTCTCAAGTGGCAGCTTTGTTTCTTCTGCTCTCTTGCTTCTGCAGCTCTCCTGCATCACTGACTTGTGTGCAGGGACAGCAGGAAGGGAATCCTCTGCTGTGGATCATCATCCACCAGGAACAAAGGAAAGCATCCTCCTTCAGAACCCTGGATTTAGGCCACAGAGAGCTCTCCAAGTGCAGTAAGCACACCCCATGGCTTGGAGTCTGATGTGTGTGAAGAGCCTCTGTGAGCACTGGGCTGTTCCTACAGCCCAAGTGAGGAGGCTTCTGCATGAGCATGGACTGGGAGCTGAGATGAGCATGGCTGCCATGGAGAAATGGAATGAGGGAGGAGATGAGGACGAGGGAGGGATGCACAGAGCGGGCATGGGCTGGTTTGAGTTCTCTCACCCTTGTGCACTGCAAGCAGTGGAGCAATGGTGCTCTGGTGCCAGACGGTGATTAGTAGTGTCCAGGGCAGAACTATCAGCACGATAGCCAGGATGTCTCGTCTCTTCGGCATCTCCAAGACTGACTGGGCCCACAGCTCCTCATTACCTGACAGTGAGAACCCCAGAGACAGAACAGCAGAGCACATGGAGAATAGAAATAAATGGGCAGGAAGGAGCAAGGACACAGAGAGCGAACGCGAGAAGGAGAGAGCAGCAGAGGTGACACGACTCGTGGGTCTTACCAGTGCTCACAACCCACCCATTGCAGAAGCAGGTTTGGAAGGGCCTCAGCTGCCGACACCCGGAGCAGCACAGGGCTGGAGCTGCCAGCAGGAACCTCAGGGACTCACGGGGAAGGAGACCTGCAACACAGCCCAGAGGTGAGGAGGCAGAGGAGCTCTATGGAGCTGAGCACAGGGCTCAGCACGAGCAGAGCTGGGCACTGAGCAGCATCAATGTGTCCCACCCCTCCAGTGGGCTCAGAGCCTTGCTCCCCTTCACAACCACCTCAAGCACAAGCTGCTCAGTGCTGCAGCAGTGCTTGGCCATGGCCAGCAGGAGAGGACCCTTCACCCCCAGACAAGCCTCACACCACCACGTGCCAGCCCAAGCCCTGGGAGGAAGCAGAGCCCATAGGGATGCTGTGACCCACCAGACCCTCTCCCTAGGCCAGGCAGAGCACTTGGGCTGCCTGGAGCTGCTCCATTGGGAATACAGCTCCAGTGAACCAGAGACCCTGTGTTTTGCCCATCAC
The DNA here is from genome assembly GCF_012275295.1 of Melopsittacus undulatus. Taxonomy (NCBI): domain Eukaryota; kingdom Metazoa; phylum Chordata; class Aves; order Psittaciformes; family Psittaculidae; genus Melopsittacus; species Melopsittacus undulatus. The sequence goes on from NC_047541.1 coordinate 6,183,754, forward strand.
CATCTTCCCCTCAGCTCAGACCATCCCACTGGCTTCCAATGGCTCATGTCCTCCACCTCAGGGGTGTTGCAACTGGAGCATGTTAAACTGCCACAATGGCTCAGGTTGCTTCAGTATAAGCCCATACAACATTTAAGCAGACTGTGTTTCATCCAAGTGTCTCAGCAAGCAAAGTACATCACTTAGGGATACACACAATGGACACTGCAAACATGGGTACCACTTTAGTACCACTGCTCCCATGAGGGGCAAGGCATGAACCTGCTGCTAAAAGGGCTGCAGAGAATGGGAGAGCTGGAGAGATGCAGGCTCAGATCCCTGATTTGGCTGGATATGGGTTTTCCTTGGCTGTGCCTTGACTATAGAGTCAGTCTCTGACACTGAGCCCAGTGGAAGACCTGAAGTGAAACAGCTCCAAGAAGCCATGGCTTGTCCCTTTGGAGTGGGATTCAAGTCACTGGACACAACCAGATCAGTCACAGAGGGGTTCACATACCAGGGAAAACAAGGAGAACCTGCTGCCTCCCATAGAGAAACCTGTGCCAGGGATCATCTATGGAGCTGGGGACCCATCCACCTCCCATGCACCTACCTGGAAGGGTCTCCAGCAGCAACAACCCCCAAACACACCCAGTTGTAGAGAGAGGCAGGTTACCTGCAGGGAAGAGCTCCCACAGCTCCAGGAGCTGCTCTGTACAGCCACTTTCACGGAAGCATCTCCCAGCAGTGTGAATTTGCCCCCATTTATGGTCAGGACTGGAGAAAGCAGCCAGGGAGGAAGAAGAGGAATTATTCCAGAGCATCCCTGCCCAGCTCTGTGAGCCAGAGACATCCTGCTGGCCTATGCTGCCAAAGCACACAGTGCCCTCAGGGAAGAGCATCTGGCCTCATCCTTGCTGTCCCTGCAGTGCCTCAACAGAGGACACTGGGAATCCTCTCATGCATCCAGAGCATGTTCCTTGGGTATCCCTGTAGGGCCGAGCTGGAAGGGGCAGCTTTGACAAGCCTGCCCACAGAGGGAAGTCCTCAGGCACTTAGAGGGGCTGGGAGTAAAGGACAAGCAAAAAGAGCTGCTCAGAGTCAATGCAGAGCCCTGGCAAGCTGCCACAGGGGCTGGCATGCAGCAAATGGCCCTTTGTCAAGGGCAGCTTCCTCCCAACACAGTGCTCCTACCTTATGGATGCCTTTTCCCTGCCTCCTGCCAAGCCAGCATCCTCCCACAGCACAGGCTGAGCCTGGGCTTCCTAGGATGGAACTCTTTCTCTCCATGTCCTTCTGGGGCTGGCTGAGCTCCCTTTGCACCAGCAAACCATGGGCTGCAGGGTGAATGAGGTACCCACACACAGTGACTGTTACTGGTGCTCACATTCCACATGCCCAAAGGGACACAGCTCCAGCAGGGATCCCAATAGGAGATGGTGATTGTCTGAGCCCCTCACTGTGAGAGGGACACTGAGGGGACCTGACAGGAGGATGGAGCCAGGAGGAACAAGGGGATGGTTGGGCTTGCTCTTTCACATCCTGGTTGATCCTAAGATTCCATGGCTGGGGGAGAACATGAGGACACAGCCAGTGCCCTGTGCGTGTGGGATCCACTGCTCTGCAGCAAAGCCGTGTGCTCACTGTTCAGTCCTGAAGTGATCCGAGTGCCTGGATGATCCCGAGAAGCCTGATGAATCCCAAAGGATTCCAAGTGTGCTCGCTCTCAACACAGGCTGAGGCCAGTTCCCAGTGCTCCCACCTCACCAGTGTGTGCTAAAGGGTGACATCCATCACCCAGCTCAAACCGAAGCGATATTGGGGTTAAAATCCTTCTGACCCAAAGGTGTTTGCCATGGTTGGAAGCAGTCTCCTCATAGGGATCTATTCCAACACGCTGGAAGCAGAAGGGCTGTGCCACACGGTGGCAGAGATTCCCCATCCTCCGGCAGAGGGCAATGGAGTCAAGGCATGACAGTCCGGGAAGGGCATTCATCCAATGGGGAAGCTGCCATAAATCCCGGAGCCCGCTGGTAGGAACCTGCTGGATTGTTGAACACTGAAGGTTCTTCTTTAAAATGGAGTGAATTTGCCTCCGTGCTGGCACTTGCTGTAGGAAACACGGATTCCATCTGCGAGCTGGGTGTCGTTTTCCCTTCTTGCTTCCTGTGGGGCTGGTGAGTGGCATGACTCCTTGGTTTTCCCCTCATTGAACACAAGTGATTTAGGACAGGTTAACCTAAAGACTTGCTTGGGTTGAGCTTGTGTGGATGGATAGATAGATAGATAGATAGATAGATGACAGATAGATAGATAGATAGATGATAGATAGATGTCACTGGAGTGAAAATACGGCCTAGATGTAAGAAAAACACAGACAAAAGCCCCAGACAAACACAGTCAAAACACTTCCTTGCATTACAAACAGCCAGGAAATAGCACACACAGAGCCAGATCCTACAACAAAAGCTTTACAAAGCAAATAAACACGTCCGGATACAAAGCATATTCTCACCGATAGCTTTTCCCCCTGAGCAAAGTGTCCCTAAACCTAAACACAGCGTTCCCCTCACCTTGGGGATGGGAACAGGTCTGGTCCCTGCTGGACAATGGCCCCGTGCATCTCCAGCCCAGCAGACACTGGGGACAAGGGCTCTGGCACTGGGCTCACACATGGGCACAGTCACAAAGCCCCTGTCAGAGATGCTGCTGTTGGGCAGCAGAGGTTTGTGAAGCACAGGATAAAGGAAAGGAGGTGATAACTCTTGCTCACTAGTTACTCCATCAGCCATTAATGCCTACAACCCCATAACTTTAATGGGGGCTGTTATCAGTGCAGTAACAAAGCTGCGGAGCTCATTACTGTGTCGTTATTAAGCAGAACATGGAGCTGAGTAATGAGCACATGGAATTGCCTGTTCTTCCAGGGTTTCTTCCCTGGGAGGGTGCTGAGCCCAGAGCAGCTGTGGCTGCCCCATCCCTGGCAGTGCTCAAGGCCAGGTTGGACACAGGGGCTTGGAGCAGCTGCTCCAGTGGAAGGGGTCCCTGCCCATGGAACTGGATGAGCTTTAAGGTCCCTTCCAACCCAAGCCAGGCTGGGATTCTCTGAGCCCCCCCAGAAGGCTGCACATCACCACAGCCAGCCTTGCACTGGAGCCGATTTGCACATCCCAAAGCTGGAACTGCAAGTCAAGAACAAATGGGATCAAACCCACTGATTAGCTCACAAAAAGACATAATATGAGCCCATCCTCTCAGAACAACACTTACAATTTACAGCAAGCAGGAGCAAAGTGGATCAAGGGAGCTCAACACCAGCACAATTAGCTTGTGGAACTTATTGCCACAGGATACAGAGAAGAACAAGAACTTAACAGGATTCCAAACAGGATTAGTTGTGTATGTGAATAAAATGCGTATCCAGAATGAGAATGAGCCACCCACCATTGCAGGAAACAGAAACCCTGGAGCTCTGGAGCTGCAGCCACCTTTTAACAAGCATCAGGAGCTTCCTCTTCAGGTTCATCCTTCCCCCCTCCATGGTGCTCACCTCTGCCAGAGGTGGCCTGAGCTAGGAACAGGACAGATGTGATGCTCCTGGGGATGCTCTGGTTGTCATTCCGGGTTGGCAATGCTTGCTCCAGATTCCCCCCAGCCAGGTGAGCTGTGGGTGACAGCATTCCCAGCACTCCATAAATGGCTGCACTTCACACATGGGTTTTAGAAAGCATCTCCATCATGATGGAAAGTTGTTGGATTTACAGCCCACTTCCAAAGGGAAAGAGCTGTTTTCTGCAGGGAAATGCTGATGACACCATGAGAAGCTGTTTGACTTTCCTTAAGGTTGAATGCTGAATGCTCCAGCAAGCGGCTCCTCCATCAAGCCTCCTCAAGCTGGTGACACCACAAGTCACACCTCTGCTCAGCTCACACCACATCCACGCTGTCAGAACCACTCCGAGTCTCTATTTCCACCCCTATGGTTTGCATTGCACTGAGTATTTTGCTCACTGCTACCTTCCATAGCTGTGACAAAGTGACATTAACAAAGGATGACCCAATTTCAACAGGATTGGACTCAATTCCACAGCTCCATAATAGGCTTTGCATATGCTTTGTCCAAAGGGTTGGAAGACTTCCATGATACCCCCCATGTAAGGGTGGCAGTGGGACCTAAGGACCAAGCCTCACCTTGCCAACCTGCAGGCAGGAGGCCACTGTCTCAGAAGCTGCAATAGCCCAAACCGTTGTTAGTTATTGTCCCTTCTGTTGTTAGTGGTGGAGAGAAGCCCCAGGCTTTGACACAGCCTGAACAAGGGGTGCAGGACCCTGTGGTGGGGGTACCCTGACACTGGCACCTGGGACCATCACCCATGAAGCCCAGCAAGCCACAAGCCCTCAGTGACTCTCCCTGCTGGCTCCGCAGGCTGTTCCCAATGCCAGACCTGGAGCTGAGCCTGCTCACCCCACACACTGCTGTGGGGCTGGGGCTGGGGCTGTGGGTCAGGGCACACAGTGGCACAGAGCTCAGCACCTCCATACCCCCCCAGCCTTTGCAGCCTCCAGTGCTCCCTTGGAATCGCTGAGCTCTTCCCTAGCCCTGAAAGGAATTAAATCCTGCTCTATTTAAAAAGAGTTATTAATAACCTGATTCCAATGCATGCAAGAAGCAGGCTGGCAGTGAGGGAGCAAGCTGGCCCTCTGCACCGCAGCGAGCCACCACCGGGCACCTTGACACCTGCAAAAGGGCTTTAGCTCACAAAAGCATACAGTGCTTTGTGTGCAAGGGCAAAAGGCAGCATCTTCAAGGTTGTTTTCTGAAGGCTGGAGGAAAAACCCAACCTGCTGGTATCCAAATCCCCCCTGAGTGCTGCGAACACCAGCTGCTGTAAGCACCAGCCCCTGAAGATGCCACTGAAGGAGAACTGCTTTGCAGGAGCTGTTGCTGAGTTGCCTGATGGGATGCGCATGGCCAGGCTGGAGGAGCATCCTCTGCCATGGTGCTCCTGCTCTGGGGATGCAATGTGTTGTCAATGCATCTCCACCACACTCCACACTAAGAGTCCTTGTGAGCAACAACCGCTGCAGCACCAGCACCAGGATCCCTCAGTGCTGCAGGATGGATTCCGGTGCCAGCAGCAGTGCTTGCAGGGGCAGGGCTGGCTCCTGCAGTTTCCTCTCCTCTCCTTGGACAGAGCCAGCAAAGATGCAGCCCTTGGAGCTCACTCAGCTCCTCGGTCAGCCAAAAACTCACAGCCAAGAGCACCAGAGTGACCTGCAGGGAGAACCCAGCTCCCATTCCCTGCTAGATGAGCCTCAAATCCCAGCGCTGCTCAGTGCTCGGTGCCCACAGCCCCGCTCCTTGGAAGCAGGGAGGTCCTTTGGAAGGCATCTCCTGCTGGATTTGGGCAGGGTCCCCAGGATGCACTCATCCTTCTTGCCTCACCTCCTGTCTCCACAGTGCACACGAGGCCTCTGCCTGCCCGGGACCCTTTGACGTGTCAGGACAACATGGACCCATCTCCCATCTGAGAGGCATTTGGAAGGAAACGAGTGCCTTTCCTTTGCCATGCCCCCATATGGCAATCCAATAAACCCGGGGCTATTCCAGCCTGGCAAGGAGGTGGGAAGTGGCTCTGGGTCTGTCTGTGGCCGGGACAGGCTAATTCTACCAGTGTCAGCCTGGACCCAGCTCCATCCTCCCCCATGGCTCAGTGCCTGTGGCTCACCTGCCCCTCAGTTTGCTCTATGGGGGGAGATGGAAACAGCTGCTGCTGTTGGGCAGGAATCACAGGGCCAAACCATTGGGACACATGGATGTCGGGAACTCCAACCTCCAAGAGGCACACGGGATGTGCCACGGAGCGAGGTGCAGGCGCATGATGGACAGACAGACTCCCCTGCAGTGCTTTGCTTGCAAGGTGAGGAGTGAGACGAGCCCTTGGGGAGAACCTGGAGGGGTTTGTAATGGCTGCTCTAAGAATACTGTAATCATGCAGTAATTACAGCGCATCTCAAATCAGCCACACAAATTGCAGCCTTATTATGCCTGTCACCTACCTTGTGTGGCAGGGACACAGGGACAGGCCACCCCCTTGCCCAAGGAGGGGACAGGCTTAGGAGGCTCCCTCCATGGCCCCATCACACCCCAAGCAGTGTGAGTGGCTTCCTCAAGTGAGCAGGACCACAGCTGTGCTTTCTGACTGCACCTCAAGGTACAACACTCATTAGGCAGGTTGATTTTACCTTCTTGCCATGAAACAAGTACCTGCAAGCATCAGAGCAGCCCTGGGTGTTTGATTGGAGCTGTCAGTCTTTCAAATGGCATTCCTGCAGATGAACAAGCTTTAGAGACAAGAGTTACTGAACTCTTTGAGGCAGCTGATGATGAGGCAGAGCTGGGATGGGGTGGGGGGAGGACCAGTGCTGCATGGGGCCCTAAAGCAGCTCGGGGCACTGGGGCTTGCTGACGGATGCAGAATGCAGGCTATGAACACGAGGGGTGCAGCACACCTGGGAGGACATCCTGGAACACCTTCCCTCTGTCGTGTCAGCATCAAAGGGAAGAATCTCCTCTTTCAGTCCCTCTGGATGTGTTGTTCCTCATCCAATTCCAAGCCCCCTCCCACTGGAGCAGCTTGCTCCAAGCCCCTGTGTCCAGCCTGGCCTTGAAGCCCTGGCCTGAGCCCAGCACTTCTTCGCCTGATAACAGTGACAATAGTCCCAGCATCCTCACAGTGCCACGGACAATTACTCCTCCACAAAAGGCAGGGATTGGCAGCTCCCCTCCTACCATCCTTTGGGCTTCCTTTATGGAAAAGCACCTTTTATTGCTGGTTGTGCTGCTTCCTGAGGCTGCTGTGCCAGGCTGGAGGCAGAGACAGCATCTACACCTCCAGCATCCAGACAGCTCCACCTTGCTGCCAAGGGATTCATCTTGGAGTGCTGTTATTCACAGTTATGCCTGCCAGGCCCTTCTCAATCCTCTTGGCTGCTTGCACTTGGAGGATTGCAGAGCTAAAGGAACTGATGGAATAACTCTAAGGTACGAGCCTGAGCCGCCCCGGAGCTGAGCTCTCACCACACCACGTTCTCCTTTAACCCTCTCCTGCCCTGCCTGAATCCTGCTGCTCTGGCCAAGCGAGCACCTAGGAACCCATCAGCATCCTTCCCTGTGCACACCAGCAGCTTCCCACAGGTACCACTGGCCTGGCCTCACCCTTACCCCTCACATTCCATCCGGACTTTTCAGCCCTAGCACTTCCTGATAAAGAGCATGCCAGGAATGATGCTCATCTAAGTGAATCCCAACAACAGCTCCTCCCAAACCCTTGCAGGTCATTCCGGGGAGCTCTGTGGGAAGGAGTCTCATGCCTTGTGGCTGTGCCACTGTTACCAGACAGACTCTGGAGTCCCTTTACCAGTGACTCTGCACCTCCAATCTCCCATTCATCCCAAGGGATGAACCCACCTGACTAAACCTTTGCAAGTCCATACAAGCCCACATCGCCCAGCCAAAGCCAGCCTCTCCTGGGCACTGCATCCCTGCAGCTCCAGCGAGAGGCTGGGAAGGACACAGCATTCCTGTATCTCCGTAGGGAGCATGCAGGGCTTGTGCCACATTCCGCTTCCCTCTCCCAAAGGAGAAGCAAAATGTGGCCCTAGAAAGTCAGGTGAAAGCAACAGGCTGCTCCTCAGCATCACTGTGGGAGGCAGCATCTTGGAGCAACCCCAGCTCCCAGGGTCCTGCCCCTTGCCCTGGCACACACTGGGAATTAATCACAGCTCCCCTCAGCTGCTCCCATCTGATCCCTGCATGAGGGATAGGGGTTCCGAGCCCTGTCAGGCTGCTCCCCCCATGGATGTACCTGCAGCCCAGCACTGCTCCCCTCCTGGCTGCTCCATAACCCCTTGGGCTCGCACCTCCAGGCCGGAGGGGTGGCAGGACAAGGAGGGCATGGGAAGGGACACGGTGCCCACAGAACAGTGGTTTCTCATGGGGCCCTGCAGTGTTACTGCCATAGCAGGGTGGCATCGAGCGTGCAGGGCTCCCACCCAGCAGCCAGGTTTGCCTCCCTCCCATCTGAACGTGGCAGTGTTACAGCTGCCCTGGGATGGGTGATGCTCCTGCACCCACTGCAGCACTGGGAATGATGTGTTCTAACAATGAGCAGTGCAGACCACGGGAAAGGCGCTTCCCAAAGGACTAATTCCTGCCATTGGAACGGCATCAGCACGAGGCTGGAAGACATGAGCTGGAGAAAGCTCACTTGGATGCACAAGCCAGAAGCACTGCAGGGTGTCGGGGTCTCAGCACAGCTCCAGGTTTCCTCTCCATGACCCAGGCTATGGGATTCAGATGGGTTTTGCACACTGAGAAGCAGTAAGTACAGGCCTGGCCCTCCCAGGACTCCAAGAGAAATCCATGGATACACATTTCTTCTTTAGCTTTAAAGCTGCTAAACAGATGGACAAACAAAGGATGGGCTCGAAGGCGCTGAGCCAGAATGCTTCAGCACCACGGTGGTATTTATAGAGGAGCCCAGGGGGAGGTACCCCAGCACCCACTCCACTGTCACACTGCAGCTTGCTCAGCACCCACACACATATGCACCCAGAGCCACTCATTCCCAACAGAGCACAGGATCACCTTCACCCTCACTTCGTGCCACCAGGACCAGAGTATGGGATGTGCAAAACTGCACCTCATTGAAAGTGATGGGGAGAGGAGTGATGCTTTTGATTTACTGAGAGCTGGAGAGGGCCCCCAGTCACACTGGCATTATGGTATGATAATGCTGGAAGTATTATAAATGCTTTGCATGCCAGACAAATCCTGGAGCAGGCTTCCAAATCCCCTCCAAACCCCACTTGCATCTCCGCAGTCATCCATCCATGAAATCCAGAGCAGAGCCTCAGCATCCATCCTTTTGCTCCTGGGCTCTTTCCAGCTGGGTGGAAGTGAGGCAGAGTCCAGGTGGTTCTTCTGGATTAGCCTCCTGTTGTCTTTCAGGGATGAGGGTAGGAGACACCCATCCCTGCCTCCTGCAGTGCCATGGCTGGGCATCCATCCCCACAGCAGAGCTCGCTGATGGGGTCTGCCTGCAACCAACAGGGACAATCCCAGTTCTCATTAGGAGAATGCCTTCACGTGAGCTGAGCTGCACCCTGGAGATGCCCATTTCTCTTTACTGAGCTGATAGCCACATCTTCAGTACACGTCAATGCTCCTCACCACCCACCAGGCTGGAAGGGAAGGGATGCTCTCAACTCCGCTCTCCATAGTGCATCATCAGGCACAAGCTGCTGTTGTTTCAGGGAGGACATCCAGCCTCCAGCAGGGACAGTGGAAGGAATGTGGGGCTCAGTGGACATCTCTCTTCTGTGCTTCTCAAGAGCCCAGAGCTGAACAAGGAGTCCTCAGTCATGACGTGAAGATGTAAATCCCCTGCCTGGAGGTTTCACAGACTCCTTCCTGGGGTCTGTCCCACTTCAGCTTCTCTCCAGTGTTCCCAGCACCAAGGACTCTGGAGCATCAAACCACATCTCAGGAGCTAACAATAAACAGCATTCCATGGCAGTGCAGAGGCTGGAGCTGGGCCAGCAGTGACCAATGCATTAGCACACCCTTGGAGAGCTAATACATCACCTGCTCTTAAAGACCAGCACAGGAAGCCTTGCACTGATGAGCTCTTGTCCCATCTTTAGGAAAACAGCTCAGATCCAGGCAGGAAGGGGATTTGGAGCCTTTCTCTCTTTATTCTGCCAGGCACATCAGCCTGTGTTTAGCTATAGGAGGGGTTTGTGAGCTGGCAGAGCGCTTGAAGCCATGTGGTGCTTGGGCAGGACAGGGCATTTCTGAGGGAACAGCACAGGGTATGTGCACATCTGCACACAGCTGTACCAGGGAAGGACACACACTGCTATAGGCATGGATACCAGAGGGGCACACAGCTGCCTGTGCACAACCTGCCTTGGAAGGTGGGACCTGGTACAGGCTGAGGGAGCAGGAGGGAAGGACCGAACTGGGACAAAGCCACCAGCACTGCGAGAGAGCAGGATTCCAGTTCCCAGTGATTCCTTCAAGCTCCCAGTGCCTCAGCTCCCGGGAGGTGTGGAGCTCCCAGTAAAGGATGTGGGGGGATATATTCAACAGTGACTAATGTGCTGTATCACTGGGAGCTCTTGGGGGTGTCCGTGTGTCTAGAGCAGGGCATGAGGATTCATTCACCCTGAGGTCTCCCTTCTTACCTCCTGGGGGTGAATCCAGCCAACCCAAACGCAACCAGCTGGGGCTCACAGGGGGGAAGGAGACTCTGTCCTCACTCTTCAGCCCTTGTGCTTGGCAAAGGTCACTCCCCCTGCCCCCAGAGAAGGCAGGTAAGGGGTTCAGGATGTCCATGGGCAAAGCTTAGCAGGGAACAAGGGCTTGTGGCAAAGACACTGCAGATGTCATTGCTTCCAGAGATGCTTTGCCTTTGGGTTGGTCGGAGCCACACCAAGTGCACCTCCAGCCATATCCTCAAGTAAGACCTAGAGCTACAGCCCCCCTCCCTTTCCAAGGATGCTGCATGCAATGGAAGGTGAGAAGGCCACAGAGGGCATCAGCCACAGGGAAAGAGGCTGCCCACGGCCTGGTGTGTCCCCAGGAATCAGAGGTGTTGCTGGTGAGCCCCTGGAAGCAGGCACTGCTCATCCCTGCAAGGCAAAATGCACAGGGAAGCCAGAAAGGACCATCTCCTGTCCGCCCATGGGCTCACATCTGCCCACTGGGTTTGCTTTGAAGACTCCAAACCTGCTGGTTTGGAGCTGGCAGAAACAGAACAAGGGCAAGAGAGAGCAAAAGGCAAGTGTCCAAGAAGCACCAAACCATGAAGTGCCACACTCGCCCTGGTGTTCACTTCCCAAGGCTTCTCCTGGTGTGGAGGAGATGAACGGGGCACACACAGGTTTCCTCTCGGGAAGCATCGCATTGACATGGAGCCAGCTGAGGACAGCTCAGGACAGCTCAGGACAGTGGTGTTCACACTGGGAGATTCCTTGGGCAGCTCAGGATGGTTCTCCCAGCTCCAGGCAAAGCCAAGCTGCTCTTCTTGCTTCGGAGGTGCCCAGCTCTAGAGTGAAGACTGGGAAGATGCAGGTCAGGGAAGGGAAGAGCAAATCCAGGCCTGGCTGCTGGATGGATCCAGGCACTTCTCTTCCTCTGTCTTTCATACTGAACCAGGAGAATGACATTAGTGCTCAGCTTCCTTCCCATTCAAACAGCAGCCACTGTCCTGCTGGCTCTGCCCATTTCCAGAGCATTGCTCCCTGCCACAGAACTAACCCTTGTGGCTGAAATCTCCTCCTAATTCCTTCCCCAGAGCACCTCCTCTGTTCCCAGTGCTCGGAGGCTGACATTGAGCTGGTGCTACATACAGCAACATCCTTCACCCTCTCTTCCCCATGTGCCTCCGTTATCCCACACCTTTCTGATCCCAGTTGTGTCAGGTGAGCCCCAGATCCCAACCACCATAAGCTTGCAGTTGGCATTGGAGAGCTGTGTCCGGAGAGGTACATGGCCAGGGCAAGCAAGAGCCTGGCTGAGCAGAATTCCCTGCTCTGAGCAAGGAGGAAACAAAGGAATGTCTGGGAGCTCCACAGCCCTTCTTCCATTTCCTTGGGCACATGAGCCTCCCTCATTTACACAGGTTCCCTACAGTCCAGACAAGCATGGACAGACCCATCCAACACACTGCAAAGGCTCTTCCAGTCCCGGCACTGGTCCATCAGCTCCTTCAATGTGCAGAGACATCAATGTGATGGCTCCTGACTTCCTGCACTGGGTGCACCCAAGTGGGTACTTGAGTGATGCGTCACTAAACCCCAAAGCAAATGCTTCCTAACCTCATGCCAAGAGCCATCGAGAAGCCCCTGAAGGCCAGGGGAGGATGGACAGCACGGAACAAATGGCTATTGCAGCAGTGAAACAGAGGGACCCCCAGCCCAGCCCTCCCCTTGCTGGGATCAGCCGGATCTGGGCTCCACAGCTGTCAGCATCAGGCTCTCCTCAGTGCCTTCCCAAACATCTGACCTAAAGCATCTCCCAGTACTGAAGTTGTTCCTGCTCTGGGATTGGAATCGGGACTTGCAGGGTCAGAGAGCCTAGAACGGAGTCAGACAGAGGCCCAGCCGGGAAAGGGAAGCAACGTTTAGTGAGGGCTTCATTGATCACCATGGACTTCCTCCCCCCTAATCCCTGTTTTTCACTGCCACAGCATCAGCCGACACAGAGCTCACCCCGCCGCTGGCAGAGCACTGCCCACCCATCCCTGTCCCTCCAAGACAGCACTCAGAGCTTTTCCCTTTAAGCAGCCTCAAAGTTGGCTCCCAGCAGCACTGGCACGAATGAAAGGGGTTTCAGTTCTCCCTCCTCCCAAACCCATCCCTTTCTGCTGCGAAGCAAAGGCAGAGGATGACCAAGGGGAGGGAAAAGCAACGCTCCCTGTGGCTTCTCACCTCATCCTCCTGCACGGAGGCACTGGGGAGCTGGAAGGGTGCGGGGCCATTGTGTTCCCCCCGGAGCGAGGGCAGGGCTGGGAGCACAGTGTGTGTTATCCATACCCCAGCCCCAAAAAGGGGGGGGCAAAGTGATCTCCAGCAGCCCCCGGAACCCATTCTGCATCCGTTCAATACACGGGGAAGGGTGGAAGAATGAGCGTTCCCTGCTTCCTCCCAGCCCCTGCCCGCTGCATGCACACATCCACACGCACCCTGTGCATAAAGGAGCTCTGTCCTGCTCAGCTCAGCCATGCAGTGCCTGCAAGAGGCAGGAGTTACCTTGTTCCCCCAGCCTGAGCCTCCTCCTCTCTCCATCGTGGCCGGGAAGCTGCTCCCATTCATGCTTTAATCCCTGGGAACAGAGGCACGATTCACAGCGGCTCTTCGCCCACCGGAGCGGGCTCCCCGCAGCCTCCTTCTCCTCCTCCTCCTCCTCCGCTCCTTTCCGCCTTGTTTTCTCGCGTACGTATTCCTCTCAATCCAGGCAGCGACCGAGACCTTCCTCCCCTGCCTCTGCCTCCCGTTCCACTCCAAAGCAGCAGCGCTGGAGAGCTCCTTCCTCCTCCTCCGGCCACCTCCGCTTCCCAGGTCTGCAGCGTAGGGAAGAGTGGGAGAAGGGGGGGGGAAGGGGACGTGCAAACAGGGAGGAGGAGGAGGAGGAGGAGGAGGAAGGAGCCGGAGCGTGGCTGCTTTGTATCCAGAGCAGTGCCCTCCCCCCTGCCAGAGGAGGACCTGAGCCGCTAATGGTCTGTACCAATGGGTTCCACTTCGGCAGGGAGAAGGGAAAGCAGGGATGGCTCCGAGCCGGCCCCGTCGGGAGCTGCTTCCTGCCCTCCTCACCCCAACCATCACCCGCGGGGAAGCTGAGGGAGCTGCTCTCCAGCTCAGCAGGCAAAGGGGAAGTGCGAGGGAAGGGTCTTGGAGAGGGAAGCGGTGCCTGGATGAGGGGGGGAGCAAGGTTCCCTCTCCTCCAGCCCCTCTGCTCCACCTTTGCACACACACAGCCCTTGGTGTGTGCCTCCATCCACACCTGGGCTTTGTGAGTCTCCCATCATGTATTTCCCTGTCCCTGTTCAACCATCCCAACCCCAAACAGTGCATCCCGGCAGCTCAGGGCCCTGGCACTAGGAAAGGAGAGCAGGAACAGGATTGCCCCATGAGAAGGAAGCTCTGGATGTGCCAAGGGCTGTCCCTCAACTGGGGACATGCAGACAGGACACTGGGACCTCTAACGATGCATCAGGACCCTGTGTATCCCTCCTGCAGAGGGAGCACTTGGAGGATGCAGGGAAGAGCTCACCTCCTGGTACTGCCCATGCAGTGGTTAACGCAGGCAGGGCTGCCTCATGCTCAGCAGCACAGCTCTGCAGGCAGCCTCAGCACCACAGTCCCTGTGTCTCTGAAGGCCACCCTCACATCTGGGCAGTGTAACAGGAGCCAAAGTCAGTGCTGGGGTTGGGGGTGGGTTACCTTTGATCCATCCTGCTCCTGCTGCCTTCCAACCACATCAGCCCCTCCATATCCCACCATCTCCACACAGGACATGCACAGATCCACAGCTGTCCCCTGGCACTCCCTCTGTTCCAGACCAGGTAAGGTTCCAGTGCCATGGTAACCTGGACGTATACACACAGTTACTTACTCTTTACCCTAAAAAGGAACAGCAAAGGAAAAGCTCAACCTTCCGGTTACTGGGAACAGCTTCAGCATCGGGGAGCTGAGGTCCCTGTTGGGGACCCTTTGCAGGGATATTCAGCAGTGATTCCCATCATTGCCAGGGCCAGCAGCTCCCATACTCTTCCATCCTCAAGTGGCCACATGTGGCCCCAAGCCACTGCTTCAGGTCTGCCCTGCACGAACCAGGGAGATGATCCTCCATCCACAGAGGGTGATGCTTGAAGGAGGTGCTTTACAAGCCTGTGGATGGATGAGGATGAGCTACAAAGCCAGAATCCTTCCTGCACAGCCAGGCCAGCTCCTGCTGCAGAGCAAGGCAGTTCTTGCAATCAAAGGGAATGTGGCCTTTTTGTCCTTGGTCTCATTTCCTGCAAGGCACAGAGGGAGAGCTCAGCTCCAAAGCCTGGGAATGTCGTGCCAATTCAGCCAGTATAAAAGGTTTCACTGAACCCCTGCCTGTTAGAAATGCATAATGTCCACTTGCATCAGGAGGGGTTCAGACCAAGCACTTCTCCAGTATGTCCCAGGCTACCTGCTGTTATTGAGGAGATGGATAGGAAGGAACTGTCCCTTGAGGCCTCTATTGAAAAGCTCAGCCCCTCATCAGTGTCTCTGGAGGCTCACAAGGGTGAAAGGCATTGGGGAAGGTATCAGAGGCTCTGGAAGGACACAGATAGAGGCATCGCTGTGTCCTGCAGCCTGCCTCACCCCCAGCAGCAGAACAATGCTGCAGAGCCCTGCTCTGAGCCTTCCCTTCGAGCCTTCACATAGCCATGTCTTAGCAATGCTGGCTATGGAGTGTGCCACTGGCCCCAGGGCCACATCCCAGCAGAGAGGGATGGAGGAGAGGCTCAGGTAATGCTTCCCAAGGATGTGGGATCAAGGGGGGAAGGGAAGGGTGTTGTTTGCCTGGAATCCAGCGTGCTTCCCAGAGGATGGCCTGGGAAGCAGCAGCCTCCTGGTGACAGCAGTGTATGTAAACAGAGCAGCATTTCCCTATTCCCTCCCCCTTCTTATTGTAGCACAAAGCACCCCGAGTAAAACACACAAACACAACCATCCACTATAAATGGAAACCAAAGCCCCAGGCACAGGCACACACACACATAGATGCTCTTCTGGAGAGCCAGCACGTATTCGGTACCTTAAATGCCATTTGTAAGCACGGATGCTGTGCCCCTATCAGGGATATTGCCACAGGTGTGGGGACATGGGAGAACCTGCCCCAAGCCTGCTCCTTGACCACCTCCATCGCCCCATCTCAGACCCCGCAGCAGAGCCCCCAGGCTGTGTTACCAGGAGCAGGCGGAGCTGCAGCTCCTTTCCCCTCTTCCCACCATCTGGCACTGCCAGGATCCCTGCTGGAATCACGCTGCAGCCGGGCAGGAACATGAGTGTCTCCAGCTCACGCTGAGGCAGCACAGGCAAGGGCAGAGCACGAGGGCTCACCATGGAGAAGGTGTTTTTCCATGTGCACACACGAGCACGGGGCTGGCAGGGAGCACAGCTATCCATAGGAACAGGATGAGGGAAGAGATGGGCCAGGTTTTGCAATGTCAGAGCCAAGCTTAGCACTAGGAAGGGAGAACCTCATCTGATATCCCATTTCCCAGATAGTCCCAATGCACTGGGAGAGGCCACGGAGGAAAAACCCTCCAAGTTTGTCCCCTTTGCCAAACTAAGACAATTCCTGTTCTTCCCACAGGAGGCTGAGCGTGTAACCACAACTCACACTACATCCCATGATAGCTCTCCATGCAATAAAACCTCTCAGCCCTGGTGCTCCCTTTAAGCACCATGGTCCATCCCACCCTCTGGCATGGATCCATGCTCCTACATGTACGTACTGCTCACAAAGATCCCATCCGAATTCTCTTTGTGATCCACTCAGAGTCTATCTCATGGGCTTCACCTACACAACCCATCAGAGATGCTTCCTCATCACTCAGCTCCACTTGTGCAGCTCCACTGCCAATCCACTTGACGCAATGGTGTCCAAAAGGACCTTTGAAGGAGACCCACTCCCTGAGTAGAGCCCATCTTTCCCTATTTAGCAGGGGATGCCCATCTTTTCCATCCTGCAGCAGTGCAGGGATGCTCCTTAACATCCTGGCAGGAGCTCTCCACAGCCTGAAGACCCCCGCAGGTAAGCCCCCCAGGGGAACACGGAACAGGGGATGCTTTAGCATCAATAACCCCTCACCTCCTTGTCCAGCTACAGCCCTGCTCCGATCGATGCCCTGGCCAGAATCCAAGGCAGAGGCTGATCAGAGAGAGTGCTAAATCACACACATCCCAAGTGTTCCCTGAGGGATCGCAGTTCATTGGGAAGCACCCTCTTGGCAAACAAACAGCAGCAGTGATCCGGCTCTCCCCGCATGGCTTTGGTTCCAAACCGTCCATCACAGAGGTCAAAAACTCTTGTCTTGGCTCTGGATGCCATCACTTGAGGCCAGAAGAGAGCAGAGGAAGCAAACCCATGCTGGGGTTATCACTGGGTCTCTCAGTGTGTTGAGACAACCCCACTACAGAACTCTGCCCATTTCCAACCCTGATGTCCCCACATTTCCTACCACTGCTTCACCCAGCAGCTTTGGATCTCACAGAGAGACAGGATCACACAAGCAATGGAGACTCTTTTTTCCTGTCCTATTCAAACCAGCAGAGCCTGGTGCAGAATGCCCCAAAAGCAAAGCAAACTACACCTGATGGCAGCCTCACCTCAGCCTCAGGTCAGCATGGTCCTGCTGCCTCTTGCCTGTAGGTGTTCACAGGTCACAGTAACACAGCACTAAAGCAGCAGCAGCAAACCTCGGCTGTGGCAGCTGTGTCCCTGCAGATGCCCCTTCCCTGCTATTAATCTCCATCTCTGAACTAGGATGTGGGAATCACGTCACCTTGCCTGGGTTTCCCAACCAGCATCAATTGGATCTGTAAAGAGCTGTTGTGTTCATGCCTGGGAAGGAAAAACAGGGATGCAACCAGAGTGATAAATCCTATGCTGGGCATATTTCTGGTTTTATCATGTAGTTAATCAGGAAGGAGTACGTTCAGTTTAGCCACAGCTCCACGCTCTGCCTCTATAATCTGAATCCCAGAAGGGCCTTATAAAACCATAATCTGCAATGCAAAACGGCAAAGCATATGGGAGTGTCTATAGATTTTCCAAATCACCTGTGCCCTAATTTAATCTGAATAACAATTAGTTTACTCTTATCAGTTAATTGTGCCCCTTGTGGATTCAGCAACACTGCAGCTCCTCACCAAACACCTTTGTCTGAGCACGCTGTGATTACACTCCAGCTCTTCCAGCCCTCCTTGCAGCTCTGGCAACAAAGGCAAAGCTGCTGCTAAACACAGAGCCAGCACCACTGACAGCAAACCTGGGCTGATAGAGCCGGAGAACTAAGCAAAGCAGGCTGGGGTTAACTGCAGGTTACTCCAGTGCCTCCAACTCAGCAAGGGCAGCATCCCTACAGCATCCTGGATGAAGGACACGGAGCTGTTGGAGGCCATGAGGATGCTCAGGGGCTGGAGCACATCCGGTATGGAGCCAGGCTGAGAACATTGGGGCTGTTCAGCCTGGAGAAGAGAAGCTGAGTGGAGACCTCAGAGCAGCTTCCAGTGTCCAAAGGATGCTACAAGGATGCTGGAGAGGGGCTCTGCATCAGGGACTGTAGGGATAGGGCAAAGGTGATGGGTTCAAACTGAAGCTGATGTCTGCTCCTGCACTGCCCTGAACACAGACAGAAAGGACACTCACCCTGCTCGAGTCAGGGAATCCATCACCTGCCACATCAAATCTGCTCATCATCCCTCTATAGTGTGAGCTCTGCTCCTCTCCAAAATGGGATATCTCCACCCTCACCAAGAAATAAGCTGCTGTGAATACTCTCCTGTAACTGTTACCGTGACCTTTCCATGCTCTGTTTTTGGTGTGCCTCTCACCAGGTCATTGTTTCTGAGCCATAGGCTCCAGTGGAACAGCAACATTCATCTCCCATGGACAGCAGATGCAAAGCTCATGGTGTTTGATCTCTCCTGGGAAAAGATGATGCCACAAGCAGGGCCAGGCTGAGCTCTGGCATTGTGGCAATGCCATGAAAGATCTCTGATGTTCCCCAATGGATCCTCCCTCTCTTGTTGACCAACTCACCAGCTTAGTAAGCAGCAAAGAAGAAGCAACTCCGGGTTTTAAACAAGGCCAAGTGTCAGTTGTGTAGCAGCACCAGTGTGAGTGCAGGCTGCAGTGGCTGGGATAATCCTGCAGGCAGCATCAGCTATTCTGACAGCAGTGAGTCACTCGCCAGACTAATTCCCAGCTAAAGACAGGAATCAGGCTTTGATTCTCTATGGAGCTTCAAGCAACACCACCTCTGCAGCCCTCATTTCTGCTCCAGCCATCGCACACAGCCAAACCCATGCAGCACCAGTCAGGATGAGCTGGCAGGGAGGACAGGGCCTGTCTTTTGACCATGCCATGCTCCTCAGAGCAACGCCTGCAGCTCAGGGAGGGCTCCTTGGGCTGAGGAAGAAGCTGGAAGCACAAAGCAATCCAAAGCTTGCTCTGGCAGTGTTCACGCAGGTCTGACAGCATCACCTTCTGAAGCAGTCTTACCCACAGCACACACTGATGACACAGGCAGGAAAAGGCACTTGGACAAGAGCACAGAGCACAGCCGTGCTCTCCTCCTGCAGGACCAGACCTGAGCCTTGCAACCTGGGCTGTCTCCAGCACATGGAGCATCCCTGCCTGTGGCACTGACCCCCAGCAGCACTCTCTGCCAAGGGGCTGAGCAAAGGAGCACACCAGGAGGAAAACAACAAACATCTCCCTGCTAAATAACCCCTTTGTTGCTGAATCTCAAAGGCCTTGGCACAGCTGCTGCAGTGCTCTCTCCCACAGGCAGAGACAGGAACGGGATCTGCATCCTGCATGGGGGCTCCATTTGCACAGAGGATGTTTTCAAACTGGCCCAAAGTGTGCCTAGAACTGCCTAAACCTGGGTCTGCCAATGCTCAGTTTGATGCTGTTCTCAGTGCTGACCTGCTTTCTCCTCTCATCTCTGTAGCTGTTCAGTGCCAGCATAAGGCATTGAACATAGAGGCATCTCTTGTCCTGTCCTGTCCTGTCCTCTTCTCTCCTCTCCATGCTTGGAGCAAGATATCCACTATATGAATAATGGAATAGTCTGTAGCAGCTCCATGTTCAGGTTCGCACAGACATTTGCACTTAAAGCAGACTAAAATCCCTCTGCTTCACACTTCCCTGATTGAATCCAGCATCCCAACTCAGCACAGTGACTCCAAGGGCACTGAAATATCTCATGCAACTGAAGTAAAATATTAACTGATATTTGTAGATGATTGCTCTCTAAATGTCCATCAGAAACAACTCTGTTGCCTGCATCTTTTATCTCTCCCCTGGTTCAAACAACATCACACTGTATCAGCCTGCAGCTCAAGCAGCAGCAGCCAACAGAGTTTTTCCCTCTGTTCTTCCTTTCTAATATGGTAACAGCTCAGGAACTGCTGGTCCTGAGATGAGGACATCTGTGTGTGCAACACATCAGCTTGTATGGGAAGAGGAAGGACCCAGCTCTATGCTGCATGCTCCTACCTGCCACTGTTTGTCCCAGGACAGTGTCCTCCAGCACTCTCGATGCTCACTGATGTGCTTCTCCTCTCCTGTGCTGCCCAGTCAGTCAGGAACCTCTGTTAGCAGCACCTTGGCTGTACCTGGTGTCAGGGCTGTCATCACTCGCAGGCACTGATGGGCAGCGTTTGCTGGGTGAAGAGCCCCTTCAGCACATCCTGTGCCTCTCACGCTCTGCCTGCTGATTGTGTTCTGAGGTGGGGAAGAAGTGGGTGAGGAGGAGAAAGCAGTTCCTGAACACATCCCGGCTCTCACCTTGCTGGGAACAAGGGAATGCCAAGTGGCAGGGCTGCTTGGTGCTTACATCAAGGCAAAACACCCAGTGCAGCAAAGAACCCTCCCACTCCCATGCTCCAAGACAGCCTGCACAAGGGTGAGGACCCCCATCTACTTTGTGTGTTTCACTCCTTCTAATAGCAACACACCTCCAACCCATCTCACCAGCACTGAGGAGGGCTCAGCAGCCTCTTTTCCTTGCTGAAGATACCCAGAGTCAAGCTTGCACAGGCAGGATCTCTGATCATCAGAATGCCATCCACAAAGGATGAGAGAAGGAGAGGTTTAAAACCAAAGAACTTTATTCATACCGACTCTAAGTATGCATGTGTCAGCATCTCTATCTGAAGCACCAAGGCTCTGTGGGCTCTTTGCAGGTATTATACCTCTGCTATTTAAAGGGAAATAGAATTTGCTCTTAAAAATAATGAGATTTAAAATTAATAAGCTTGGGGCTTTCAGCTCTCTGGTCTGGGGCTCCGCAGCCTGCACTTGTAACACACGGCTGCATTGCCTCCTACAGCCACGAGCTCTAGGAGCTTATTTAAAAGCAAAAGCTTCAGCTTCTTATGTTTCAGGACCTACAGAGAAACATCAAATAGCATTAGATCCACAGCCACACTGCAAAAACGGACAAGGTGAGTACATAAGCTCACAGTATTACTGCTTACTCTCTGAGCTGAGGTACTGAGCAGGGATACGGGTCAGCAGCACAAGTTGTTCCACCCAGGAGCAATTGCCTTTCACCACTCCATGTAGGAGCAATGCACATGCACACTCAGAGCTGTTGTCCTTTGAGCTGGGAGGTGCTGGCAGGATGATGATTGCACATGGATGCAAACAATGGGAAACTCCAAGAGCAACAGATAAGTAAATGCTTCCTACGGGTACCTTGCAACTCCTTGTAGAGAGATGGAAGGAGAAGAAAACTGCTCCATGTGTGGAAAGTGAGCTGTGTTCCTGTTCGGGGCACAAGGACATCAGCTCTCATTGAAGGTATCAAATAAAGTCAAGGAGCTTAGGGAAGATGACCATGGAAATTGTAATTCACAGGATCCTTTTTCTGCAGACAGATGGTCATTTCAGCTTTCTGTTCTCTAATCCCTTGTTCTGCAAAGCAAACATCCTAAATCCCAGATAATGCAGGTTTTACCATCTCCTACATTTCCCACAGCATTAAAGCTGGCCCCAGTGATAGGATACATATGCTTAAACATCTGCATGCCACAGAAATCTCCCACCTGGATTCAGCACAGGGGTGAGCTCTGCATCCTGACTCCAGCCCTGGAAACCCTTGCCAAAGCAGCCACCTTTTCCAGTAGGCATCATGGGGATTAAAGGGAACTTTTACCTGGGAATGGCCTTTCTCTGGCACAGCCAAGATTCCTCAGCCCTGTCTCTAAATAGGAGGAAGGTTGGGTGTATTAAAAGTACCATGGAGACCTTAAATCCATCTTTTATCTTCCCATATGACCCAAAGAACCAGTGAGCCAAGTGGTCCTTCTGGAAGCAAACAGCAA
The DNA here is from genome assembly GCF_012275295.1 of Melopsittacus undulatus. Taxonomy (NCBI): domain Eukaryota; kingdom Metazoa; phylum Chordata; class Aves; order Psittaciformes; family Psittaculidae; genus Melopsittacus; species Melopsittacus undulatus. The sequence continues at coordinate 6,205,402 of NC_047541.1, forward strand.
GGGATGCAGGAAGCAGTGAGCAGTTTGGTACAACATGACAAGCATGAGGTTGTACATCACCTATTTAACCTCCTAGCTCTGGAGGCAAGCACTTGCTGGGGTTCACATGTAGCACAACCCATCTTGGGGATGCTGCTCCTGACAGGCTCCCTCATCTCATGGCTAATGGCTCATTATTTGTGTTCCTGCAGGAGGAGGGAATCCTTCATTACTGGAGATGGGACATGGACAAATTGGAGTGTACTGATTGTATTTTCCAAATGATCACACAGACTCTAATTCCATCTGCAAGGAGCACTAACTGGCACTGGAATTACCTCCTAAAGCAGGAATTGGAGCTTCTGACGGAGAAGAGCAATGACTGTCCTTGTATTGTGAGGGGAAGGGTGCAGGTCCCTTCCCAGCTCATGCTGCAAGAGACTTTTTGTCTCCTCTTGGAGTTTGCTGTAATGTGGGGAAGGAGATTAAATGAGCATTTCAGAGAGGCATTTCCCTGCTTTAGGTGCACATCTGAAAGGAACACAGTATGTCAGTTTAATTGTCCTATACCCAGAGCAGGAAACTGAGGCTCTCCTGATCCCTTGGAAACTGGACAACTTTGTCTGAAGATGCTCAGTACAGCACCACTGAAAAGCAAACCTCAGAACATCCAGAAAGTGCCTTTGTTCCTGCTGGAATCACTGTGCTTTTCCAGACATGAGGTCATCTGTGCTTAATCCCAAAGGAATGCTGCATCAGCTCCTTTCGATGGAAAAGATGCTCAATCATTAACTTGAATCATGCACCCGAGGAGCATCTCTGTCTCCAGGAAGGGAAGGGATCAGGGTGTTAAGCACTGAATGCCAGACACAAGGTGTGTTTCGCTATCTGAAATACAGCAGAATTTATACTGCTTCCAGGCCTCAGATGTCCCTTCTCAGGGCTGGGGAGAACAAATGGTGTGGTAGATGCCTGTTATATTGCTTAAACAGTGAAAGGAAAGCTACATATGCAAGCCTGTAGTAGGCAGGTCACCCAGTGAGCAGTGGAATTAGAGAACTCTGGCTGTCCTGTGGCAATGGATGGAGCTTTAGGCACTGTTGGTCAGTGGGATGCACGCTCACAAGCAGCTTTATTCCTGTTCTTGGGACAGTTGCAACGTCTCCCACGCAGATCCTGGTTTCTAATAGGGATAACCTTACAGTGCAGACTCCAGTAGTGGGATGAAGAGTCTTTTCTCTGGCCACGTTTCCAAAGCCCATAGGAATGCAGGACTCTGCCAGTCCCTCGGGGTAACACAAGGAACATTCTCTTTGAGTTCTGTTTGAGACTGACACACTCTTGTTCCAGAGCCGTCCGAGGGCCAGGGACAGCAGGATCTCCTGTTTGCAAACCCAATGGAAAGCATCTCAGAGGAGTAACTATCATTATCAGCACAGCCCAGAGAATGCTCCGACTGAAGCTGAACCTGGCACAAAGGAACAGGCAAGTAATGGAGAGGGAAGGGAGAAAGCAGCACCGCCTCTCTTAGATATGCAAAAGCAGCCAGCTAAACCCCAGGGAGTCACAAGAGTGACTTTGTAAAGGCATGATTAAAGACAAAACAAACACTAGGAGCTGGAGTTTGCCTTTGCCTTTCAACTCCAGCAATTATAACAACTTAACCTGAAGCATGCTCTATCTGCAACCAGTTGCTTTGCATAACTATGCTCTTAATTTGAATGGAGAGATGAGTTAGAATCATAGCATCATAGAATAGTTACGGGTGGAAAAGACCTTAAGATCATCCAGTTCCAACCCCCCTGCCATGGGCAGGGACACCTCACACTAAACCATGGCACCTAAGGCTTCATCCAACCTGGCCTTGAACACTGCCAGGGATGGAGCATTCACAACCTCCCTGGGCAACCCATTCCAGTGCCTCAGCACCCTCACAGTAAAGAATTTCTTCCTTATATCCAATCTAAACCTCTGCTGTTTAAGTTTCAACCTGTTAGCCCTTGTCCTATCACTACAGTCCCTAATGAATAGTCCCTCCCCAGCATTGTTACAGGCCCCCTTCAGACACTGGAAGCTGCTCTGAGGTCTCCCCGCAGCCTTCTCTTCTCCAGGCTGAACAGCCCCAACTCTCTCCGCCTGTCTTCACACCCTGTGCAGTGCTGGACACCGGAGATGTGTGGAGGTAAAAGAGATCGTGTGTCTCTTGCAGTGTTTGATGAAACAAGAAGACACTGGGGCAGGGAGAAGTACCTGTGCCATGACTGCAAACCAGCGCTCCTGGCTTTAATACCCCTTAGCAGCGTGGCTTGGTTTGGTCCCTGTATTCTTCTGCTTATGCAGATACAATCTCTCCCATTGTTGTGGAGCCCGGTTGGAGCTGGAGGGATGCTGCAGCTGCAGCACGCTCACAGCCACGCATCACTGCTGCCTTTTATGAGCAGGAAAATGGGCCGCTGGTGCTGCTGCAGCAAGCAGCTGTTATTTGTTGTTCTCGGGTGGTTGTTGGGGTTGGGGTTCTCATTTGGAGCTATTATGAGGAGTTTGCCTTCTCTTCCCACTTAACCGAATTACAGTGGTGATGTGCCAAGCCTCTCGTGGAGCCGCACGGATGCTGCTTCCCTGGAGCAAAAGCACACCTCTGCCTTCCCTCATAGGGAAGAACTGCTTTAGAGCCAACCTAAATCTCCCCTTCAGGTACAACTGCAGAGCATCTGTGTGCAGACAGAGCCTCAGCTGCCTCCACACAAACCCCAGAACAGGGGTGGGGGAAACCAGGCAGATTTACCTCCCACTGTCGGACTGAAATACAGCCACAGTTGTCCCTCCCAAAAGGTCCTTTTCAATAGAACCACCTCATTCATTCCATAAAAGCAGCTTATTTTAAGATACCTCTACTTTGGCATTAAAAATGTTTCCCCTTCATAAACCACCACTGCTAGATGTTTAATATAACAGCAGCTCACACTGCCTAGAAATATGCTGTAGCTTATACTTAAAGGGATCTTAAACACGTTTCCAAGGCAGAGTTGCTATTCAAGGCATCCTTCCCCTTTTTTATCCCACTTAGGGGATAAAAAAGCTTTTAAACCCCCCACAAAGGATGTTTGCTTTTGAAATCACAACTGATGCCCACTTTGCAGCCAGGATTATACAAGTCATCTGTACCCAACCCACAGAAGGTATGGAGTCCGAGCCACAGAATGCTGGATTTCCTTTCTGTGTGTTCCTACTTCAGCTCCTGCCATGTCCACCCAGATTCAAACTCCAGATCACACATGATAAAGGCAGGACAAGAGAAGAGTCTCAGATCCTGCCTCTGCACCCACCTTCCTGCACCCAGATGCATGCATAGACTTGAACAGGGCATGATGCTGACAGGCGCTGGCAAACACAGAGACATTTGGCTGCAAATCAGGGTCTATTCTTCCCCAAGAAACAGGATGTTTCATTAACTACAAGCAGGTCATTAAGGAAACAACAACCAAAAAGCAAAGATAAGAAATGGGAAATCCCAGAGGATTTTGTTCCTTTTTGAACAGTGCTGCAATCCATCAATGCCCTGGCAGAGAAGAAAGGTTGCAGGAGACTCCCTGTCTGCTGCCAGCTGGCTGTGGGACTCAAGCAATGTCAGAGCTGGCTGTATCTTAGCACTTGCTGATGGTCAACCCACAGGTCCAGGCTATTGCACAGATCTGCTGCTCCCTGGGAGCCTCTTAATGTTATAGTTCTCATTCGTGTGTCAGATGCTTCAACTCCTCCAGCCTTCTAAGCAAGTCCTTTCTATTTGTGAAGCCTCCTTTCCCTGGCACTGAATCCTGTTCTTGTCCCCAGCCCACACACTCCACAGGCACAACCTGCACCAAACTCCCCTGCTATTAATCCCATTTTAGCCATTCCCCAACATTTTAGTCCAGTTTTTTTCTTATGCAAATTCCATCCATACCATGGAACACTTTTTGAGGCCACTGCAGAACTCAAGGGCCAGGGAATGGCTGATCTCAGTACAAAGCTCTGGAACATGAGGAAAGGGAAGCAGCACCTGCTATCACAGAGCCAGTTTGCTGCACGTCTGCGGATGGAGCTGTTGTAAAGACACAGCATCAAGGTAAATCCAACCAACGCACATGCTTAGATGTTTCTCCCCAGATCTTCTCTGTTTTAACAGGAGTAGGGCAAAGCTGGATATACCGGCATTTCTTTTCCCTGTGGGTATACATGAAGCTGAAAGAGGTGCAGTGATTTGCTTAAGGCATGGGTGACCCCTGATGGTGTGATGCTGAGCCAACCAGGCCATGGCCCCTCTTGCCTGATCTGCAGCACATTTCTAAGCCAGCACCACCACTTTGTTGGGCTTACAAAGGCTGAATTGATGCAGCAGTGACAGAAAGCAAATATTTAGAGCAGGGGATGTAGCATATGCTATGTGGGATTCTGCATTAACTAGGCAGGGATATGGAATTTATCAGACACAGATAAGCACTTGAGGAACCAGGGAAGAAGTGTTCATTAGCTGGTGATATGTATTCCCATGCAGCAGAGGTTTGTTCCTTCCCATCAGCAAATCACACCTTTTGCAGCAGGATTAGTTGATGCCTTTCATGATAATGTAAGAAGATTATATTTTCCTTTTCTCTTCACCATTCAAAGCACTTCAATGCAGAGAACCAGCTTCCTTGAGATAGCACTATGGATTTACCACTCTCCCCAAATAAGAAGCTGGAGAGGCCATCAGAGTGGAGCAAGAGTGTTTGCCTTAAACACATTCACACCCCAGCTCAGCAAGAGGAAACAGCAGCAGCAGCTGAACCCTTTAGATCCCATCTTCACTGAGGGCCTGGCAATTGCCACGTGTCCTGATGCAATGACAATGCTCAAGAGCCTAAAGGATGCTCTTGGCTTTCTGATTGAGACTTGAAGATACGACTCCATCCAAACCTTTGGATGCTGCAGAGCCAGCTGGCCAAGGAGCAGGGCACTTGGCAAGCAGAGGAAAACTGCTGCATTCCTTGTGAAAGGGTTTGGAGCTTTCAGCTCTGGTATCCAAGAGATATTTCTATTGGAAGATGCAAATGAACAAACGTTTCTCTAACACTGAAAACTGTCATTAGCAAATAGCCCAGCCAGGCCCAGTTTAACCACGTGGCAGAGCTGAGCTGGTCTTGGAAAGGGAGCTTTAATAGCAGGGAGCCTTCACTTTCAAAGTGTAGATCCAGGAAAGCAAGAGGAAAGACAAGCCCAAAGGTATAAGAGAACATTGGGAGTGCATGGGGCAGTCTAGGGGATGATTTACAGATATAGGAAGAAACAAAGTACTGAGTTCCTTCTTCTATACACACCTATGTCAGCTGGAGGGCTCTGATTCCATCCCCTTCCTGAGCACTGCAATTCCAGAGCTGTGAATCTCTGTTTCCACCGCTCAGCCCCAGAGTTTTCTTGGAGCTCAGCAACCTGCCAGTGGGTTGTGTATAATGGAAGAGGGAGCTCTAGGTAAAGATAAAAGGACCTGTTTCCTACCGTAGCATCTGGAATAAACCCAAGCTCAACAAAGAGAATTGCTTCTGGGAAGCCAGACTGGTTTATTTGTCCTCCCATCATTCATCTCCCCTGTTGCTGTACCTCCACTCATGTGTTTCTGCTGCCCCTGAGCCAATGGAATGAATAAAAATCCCAGGTTGAGCCTTTCTTAGTGTGTGTGATGCAAGTCAAGCTGCTCTGAACGTCCTCTTGTTGGGTATGAATGCAGCATGCTATTTGTTACACGAGTATTTTGCTGTGGCAGACAGAAAGTGACATTTATGGCTCTATCATGAGAATGAATTTCCCCATCCATTAAAATGATGTACAGGTAAACACTCCATTCATTTTCAATCCATGAGCTTTGGTTTTTTCTTTGCTTGGGTAGATGAGTCCATCAATATAGCTTCTATTAGCCCAACTATGTGCTGGGAAGTGAGAACTACTGAGAAATGGTCCAGGCCTGGAATTAAAGGGGTTGTAGCTTGAAGAGGGAGTGCAGAAACTCAGTTTATTAATGAACTCTCCTCTCCTAGATCTGCATGTGATGCATTTCTAGAGCTCTGCTGCTGGAAAGACACTGTCCCATTCACCAATGAGGAAACGCTGCTCCTGGCTTCAGCATCTCCTAGAACTGACTCTAGGATATCTACAGAATTGATGTTACATATTTACCATTCAAAGTGGAAACCCCCAGGACAATGTCTGCAGAAGCTGTAAATCTGATGACACAATGCATTGCTAAACATACTAAAAGAAGAGCAGAGAGTGTCAGCTAGACCCTGGCTCCTCAGCTCCTGGCTGAAGGTGTCACCTAGCAAAGCAGGTTGGTGATAATCGGTCACCAAAGAGCTGAAGGGGAAACCCTTAATATTGTGATGTGTTACAATGCTTCAGGATCCTCTGCTAGGGAGGATTTAAAGCAGGTTGCTATGATTTACAGAGGATTGCTATGAGAAATGCACAAGGTAGAAAGCAAACGTGCTGTCCGTGTAAGCCACATCACTTGGGAAATGAAGTACCACTGTTCACCCACTGTGATTGCAGAGATGAAGGGAATAACAATTAGACTGAAGTGACTCATATGTACCACTGTGCAATGTTATTGTGTCTTAAATAAAAGCCAAATGATGATATATCAAGTTGTCTCTGTGATTCAGCTGGTTGCGTTGCTCATGTGGACCCAGCTCCATGCCACCTGCAGTGCAACGTGATGAGGAACCTGTGCTTATGGAAGAGGTGGTGCTTCCTCTGAGGTAATGTTGAACTGTGTTTCTGATGTCCTTCAAGGCATTCAGGAGACTCACGTTGTTCATCCAGCTTTCCTGGGCAAAATCCAGCCCAGAAGAGTTGTATTGGATCTATTTGAGCCTTGCTCACATCCATTTGCCATTCCTTTCCTTTTGGAGTGTTTTCCTAATCTCAGTTTTAGTCATATCAAGCTAAGTTTTGTGCTCTGTTTGACTTCCTATGGATGAGTCCAATCTGGGGGTCCTTTGATGGTACATTACACACTATCATTTAGACAGACATCAGTATTATTTCACAAGGAAAATAGGGGTTCATAGCAAAATGCGCCTCTAGCCCCAGAAGTCAGAAGAGAAGGAAGGGTTCAGAAGTCTCCTTTTTGCTACATGTCCATAGTCTATATATTTCTAACTAGTGTTTATGACTTACTGCCTGTGTCTCCTCTCCTCCACTAAGAAGCAGAGAGAATGGAGAAGTGATGTCAGGAAAACTTGAAAGAGAGAAATAGCTTTCTTTACATGATGATATTCTTAAAGGAAGTGAAAAAACAGAGTCCAGAAAAATCAATGCAAAAGAAGTATTTCTAAGTAGGATGTGTTACAAAACACTCCTGGAGGCATCCGCAGGTCTGGTATCCCCATAAATATGTTTTCCATAATTAACACCCAGAGACTGCCTGGCAGGATCCAAATGGAAGCTTTCAGACACTTCATTTAGGAAGCATTGGAATGCATTGGAAGTGGTTCTTCTGGCCTGGCCATCCAGTTCCTTCTCTCTTACAGAGGCAAAAGCTTTATCTCCTGGGCAGCCTGTGTGAGTGTGGCAACCTGCAAAGCTACAACTCATTTCTAGATGGAGCTGGTTAATTCATTCTCCTCTTTCTTTCAGTGCCAGCCCTTGAGGAGAGGAAACCAAAGAGAACCTGTTAGCTGGGGCTGAAACAGGAAGCAGCAGGTGAGAAAGGGTATTTCCTTTTAGGAATAATGACTAAACGTGCACAGCTACATCAGGGATATGAATTACTTTCAGTGTAATCCTCCTTCTCCTTGCTCATTTCTGTTCATATTCATTTTGCTATGGATATCTTCAACTGACTTTGTGTCAGCCAAGCTGTTTCTTTGATCTCTTTTGTCGCAGGGGTCCTTGGCAGTGAGTTTGTATTAAAAGCATGCCCTGGAAAACGTTCTGTTCTGAAACCAGGGCTGGTTTGGCAACCACTGCCTCACAGCTTCCTAAGCAAGGGGTAAAGCAAAGGGTGAAGAGCACAAGAGATTTGCTTAGCATGTTCAGTGCAAGGAGAAGGGTTCCATTTGTCTGCAGAGCCTTATCAAATCCCACTCCAGTTCCACCCTGCCAAAGATGCTTTCTGTCACAGTGGGTAAAATCAAACAAGCAGGAGTGTGAGCAGAGGGCACATCACCCCCCCAGCACAACCTCAAAGCTTCCAGAGATGCTGTGATTCACAGGTAGCATCTTTGCCTTCCAGCAGGCCATGAAGGATGCTTTTCCCCATCATTTTGTGCAGCCATACCTGTGTGTTTTGTCAAATGACCTGGAAAAATCCTGATTTCCTTCCTGGATTCTCACTGCCTCTTCCAAGTTTGGCCCTGAGTGAGACACTTCAGACAAGTGAGACCCTTTTCCAGCACCTTCTGATATCCACTGTTGCAGAGAGCCTTCATTTTAGGTGGGGAGGGAAGGGAGAAGGGAATTGATGTTGCAGGGTTATGAACACTGGAGAAACACAGCTCCTGTTCTCATTGGAGGCCCTGCAGCAGGGTTAGCAAAGGGAACAGAAATGCCAGCTGACGTGCATGCAGAGCGGTCCCTAAATAGCAGCTTTTCAGAGCTCCCCCTTAGGCTGTGACAGCTCCAGTAGCAAAAGGCACTGCAGAAGTGGTGCTGAGCTGAGCCCTGCACTTGGAGACACACTGAAACGGTGCAGTGTGGCTGGACCTACCCTTCCCAGGGCAATGCTCACATCCTGCTGTGCACAAGGCAGGGGAGAATCAGGGCCAGCCCCTTCCAAGCCCCATTCCTCTCACTCCTGACCCTCACTGGCACTATTCAGCCTCTTGCTCTGATGGGTATTTGTGCTTTTTGGCTGATTTCCCAGCTCATCTTCAATTGCCATTGCCAAAATACCTTGTGTGTTAAAGCACCTCTGCAGCTCCAAAGCAGAGGAGCCCCCAGGATCAGGTAAGGCTGAGCATTGTGGCCTCAACAGTTCTCCACAACATATTTAACTCTTTGGTGAAGGCCCAGAGTAGCAACTAAAGGTCTTCAGGCACTGTTTCAATGCAGAGGGTATTCTCCTCACACAGAACTGTGGAGGTTTGCCCACTGTTTCTGTGGCAGACAAAGGATGTTTGCAACTGTGTTTGGATTTCCCCAGCCCCAGTGGTTAAATCCATCTAGATTTGAAACTGATTGCCATGGACACATGATAATTTATCCATTAGAAAGGTTAGGCTACAATGAAGAATGATTGTTTCCAGCCTTTGGAGGAAGGGTTTGAGAAACAGCAATTTCTATTCTGTGGAAGAGAGGCACTCATTCCCATTCACAGAATGGCTACAGATAAGAAGAAGCCAGTGTCAGCTGGAAGGAAACCATCTCAGAGACACTCAGAGTGGCCATGGGTGCTCTCTCATGCTTCAAAAGATCCTGCAAGACAAGGGTCAGTGCACTTACACTGAGATGAAAGCCAGGGCCATGGAAGAGTCAGCGAGTTCCTGTGGCACTCAGTGATGAAGGTCCCCAGGGGTAGCTCCAAATTCACTGCTCATAGCACAGACAAAAAGCTGTCATCCCAAAGGTGCAAGGTGGGAAACAAACCTGCATCATTCATTAATGCAGTTGGTTCCAAGATTCCTCCTGAAAAGGTACCAACTAAACCCAAAGCACCATTAACAAATGATATCTCTTTACAAATACATTAATTTGTCATGTTTCCTTAATGAGAACTATTATCTAATGAAGTGAACACCCACCATCAAACAGACACGTGCTATTCAACAGCTAATCCCAACCCAGAGAGTGACAGGAAAATGTCTTTAGGGTGTAACAGGGGAATAACAAACAAACAGGGAAGCACATATGTTTCATTCCGTTTAATAGCTGGTATCTGAGCGTGAATAAACATTTCCTATCACACCTTTTGATGGCTGCCACAACAAGATTTCAAAGAGAGAGCTCCTTCTTCCCAACGACGTGGAAGCTGCTCTTGTGTGAGGAGAGACAGATGAAAGAGCTTTGCAGTGTGGTTGCAGCACAGCCCCAGACCTTGTGAGCCATGAGGATTTATATGCCATTAAATAATTAACTGGATGATGCATGAGGGAAAGTGACTCTCTGTAAAGGACCTCAGTTAATTGTGCTCAGTGCAGCAGACATCGAGTCTTCGTGATGAGATCTAAAGAGGTGAACTTTGTTTCAGAGATGCTCTGATAAATACAGTCATAAAGAACAGGGCAAATGACTTGTTCAGGTAAGACTTTTGTTTGCTGCAGTGGTTTTTGTGTTGCAGTGTCTCCAGCTTAAATTAACTGACATAATCAGCTGCCAAGCTAGGAGCCTGGCCCTTGCGCTACTCTATTCCCTTGGTACTGTTCTCTCTCCTCATGCATTCCAGGGACAGTAAGAGGCATATCATGTCTGAACTATGGATTTTTCATTCATGTATTGCCTGCCTTTTATCTTGCAGTATTCACAAGCTGGTATAAGCAATGTGGTTTAAACTGTCTGCCACATTCTGCCACCTCTCTTGGGATTATCCTTTAGTCTAATAGGATATACTTCCTGTGGGTGTAAACCTCTCTGTGCTTCATTTAATCCCACTAGTTTTATTCAGACTGAACTGCATCACCCTTAAACCTTCCTATCTTGGTACTCACAGCCTTTCCCAGGCTGCTCCTGCAGGGACTGGATGGAGGAACTGGAAGGCTCAAGCCCTACACTCAATCTTCAGGGCATCCCATTACACTAAATTCAGTAGCTGGACAAGCCATTGAGTAGAAACAGAGAACAGTCAACAATTTATTCACTGTCCCAGCCTCTTACAAGCCCTGGGCCAGCTCTGAGGTCTGGCAAATAGGGTTTCAGCTACATTTAGAGTAAGGCTCCCTGTTGTTATTCCAACCCCTTGCGGATTTGGTGACTGAAAACTGCTCGTGGTAGAAAAAGGCAGCAGTGGGGTATCCATTAGTTCATCTCTCTGGTTAAAGATCTTCAGCCAGAAGGGAGGATTTCCAATTCCAGATTGAACATGGGTGGAAATGAAGGCACTCAACAGAGCCTACTTCCAGCTGTGCAATTTCTGTGCCAGTGACCATCAGCCCATGGTGCACATAACACCGAGGAGGATTAGGATTATATGATCCAGATGGGGCTATTTTAGCCAGGTTGCTGCTTCGTTACTTAAAAGGTTACAAAAAGAGAGGACTAATCTGGTGCCATCTGCTCAGGATGAGGTGAGAAGAACTCTGCCAGCATCTCATATTCACCCCTGCCTGCTGGGCTCACACTGGTACCCATTCCACTCCCACTTAATTGCATGCTGTCACACTCGCTGCTGGTGCCTCTGAGCTGGCACCCGAAGGCTGGAGTGTGGCTGGACAGAAATGCTCTTCTCCCTTCAGCAGATGGCACAGCCCTGGCCAGCAGGAGAGACAAGTTGTGGTGTTGAAGGGATGCTCTCTGCCCTGTTTCCAGCCATTCCCTTCTGAGAGGATCAGGCATCGCAGCCTGTCTGGGACTGTGGAGCTCTCACCACTGGAAAGACTGCTTCCCAGTATGAACTCGAAACAAACAGCTTCCCAGTGTGTGTGAGGAAGCACAGCAGGGCACTACCAGCTCTGTATTCATTCTGCTACTGATGGTGCAGTGGGATGAGGGGCAGAGAAAAGCTGCTCCTGCAAGACTTGTGCACAGAGATAGGGAGGAGACACGAGCATCAGCTCCAGACTGGAGGTAGGTGTCTTCCAGCCATGGTCTGGAGAGGACAACTCAGATCCCAATGGCAGTTTCAGAGCTGGATGTAACAGTGTGGCACAGCATCCACCTGAGGATGTGCATGGTGGCATGCTCTGGGTGTGCCCTTGTTCCAGCTCCATATCAGGAGGCAGGTCCTCACCTTCTAGGAAGCATGCATTGCCAAGCAGTTTATTCTCTCACCTTGGCTACCTTATTAGTAGGCAGCACTGTCAGGTCAGGAATAATGAAGTCATACAGTGAGTAGCAGATAATCATTGCTCACTCTCCACAGTCTCTGCTTCTGTGGTAAAGCCAGAGCTACTTGCAAAGCCAAAAATCACCTTGATCATGACAGTGAAAGGAAAGGGTGCATCTAATGGGCTCTTAATTGGGTGGGATTGACAGGTGGATGAGGTTCTCCCTGCTTGAGGCTTTGGAAACCAAAAGGAATGGGCTCTCCACGCAGGCAGTGACATCAGCTGTGGTCTTCATGTGGGCTGCCTGGAATAAGCTTCATTAATGTTTCCCGTGGTATAATCCATCATCCCTCCAACAGTGCATTCCTGACAGTTAATTAGACTCCACAAAGTGGAATAAGGAGTGTCGTGTTTGGAATGACAATCCATTACTGAAACCAGACCATGTGAGGCACATCCCCAGCCCCAGCTCTTGGACATCTTCAACAGTTTTTCTTCCAAAAGCTTGGAAAACTCTTCAGTGAACAGTTCTGCAGCATGTTTGTAAATGGCTTCATTACAAGATGTCAGGAATCAGGGACCACCCCTTCATTAGCAAAGCCCAAGTGTCCAACTACCCTGGACTAAGTTCACTACATTAGAGAGGAAATCCTTGTCCAGTTGAGGCCTGTGGCTAAGCTCCTGCTGACTGCAGTGGGGCCAGGACTTGATATGAGAAATCACTTACATGGACCACACTACAACAGGGTGCAACCTGCTGCATCTGGATGGCTCAGGGTGTTAGTTCCTTGGAAAGGTGTTCTTATCTTCTGGATATGCAGAACAAAAGCAGGAATTTGAGACCGGCTTCAAAGCACAACTTTGATAATGAATATCACACTGAAGAACACTAATAGTGATGAGGCTGGGTTCGTAACACCAGTGACTTGGCTAGATTAGGAAATAACTGTGCTGCACAGCAAGTGATGCTAAAAGGGAGGGCAGAACTGGCTCTGTGATGAACGTACAAGACAGGAGAGATGTTCTCCAAGAAGTCCTTTGCCTGCAAGTGCTCAGGTGTCCGCTTGCTTCAGTCATGCACCAGTGCTGCTACCTTGAGGCCCCTGAGCACAAGCACACTGTTCCTACAGCTGGCAGTCACATCCAGTGTAACAGTGTCAAGTTTAAACAGACCTTTCCACATCTGGCATCATTTCCCTCTTTCTCCTCTATCTTAACTGTTTTTTTACTTACTGCTTATCTAGGCAGCATTTGAAAGATGCAAATAACCAGTCAAACATGACTGTGAATCTTCTATTTGAAAGCTCATTCAGCCATCTGGAAGTACCCTCATCTCCAGGTGTTCAAAGGAGAGCCTGTGCTTCACCTTCTTACCCAGCCAATCTCTTACAATTCTGCCCAAAGATCCAAATAGAAAACACAGGGGAAGCTGCCCCAGGAGCACAGTGCTGAGCATCAAACTGCCTCAGAGTTACAGCTCCTACTTCCAGCAGTGATTTCAGTTGTTATGAGGCTTTAGGCAAGCCACTTAGAAGAACAAGGGCTCCCGAAGATCAGATCATTGCATGAAGATCACATGAGTGATCCCTATGTGTTTCTGTGGGCCAAGCCTAAAGTGGTTTTAAACTACAGTCCTTTTCTTCTTCAAAGCTACCCCTTCCCCGAGGCAGAGCTGCTCCACCTGTGAGTGCAGGCCATGGATCACAGAGAAACAGGGTTCTGGGCAAAAGCCTGCTTCTGATGTCCCTCTTTGCAACCGTCCCTCTGGTGTCAGAGTAAATGAGCTGTCACCGAGAGCCACAACCTCCCCTCCTACTGCACAAGCAGCATGTGTGTTTAGATGAACAGGCTGTAGCAGCCTTGTTCTGCACAGCGCTCCTTAAATCCAAGCAGGGAGCAGGAGGAAGCTTTTCCACTGCATGGGGCCAGTTGAGCTGATTCGTGCACACAGGCACTGGGGGGATGCATCAGATCTCTGCATGCACAGAGCATGGCCCATGCACTCTGCAGGGCTCTGGTGGATGCTGCTCCCTTGCTGTTTGAGGATGAGCTGAGAGGTGACCACTGAGCAGTTGGAGCACTGGCAGAAGGCTGAACCCACACACAGCATGTTACAAGAACACTGACAGCAAAAAGGAGCCCACTGAATACTGCCATTTGTTTGCTGCCACAGATTCACTGGGTAATTCTCATTTCTCCTTAACCTGCATGGTTATCACCAGAAAGGCACCAAGAACCCGGGTTCTGCATTTGTACTTGTCTTCTTTTTGGATGGATTAAGAAAATGTATTACAAAATATGTTTGCAAGAACAGCATGGGCCACAGAAGCTGACACCAAGTGTCTGAACAAGCTGAGCTATTCTGGGAACTTTAAAGGAAGCTGCACCTTCAACTTGGAAATGGAACCTTTGCTTTCATTATATTACGCTCAACTTCCAGACACTTTTACAACAATGAGAGAAGGGAGTGAGCAGAACTGGAGCAGAAGAGGAGCTACACAGCTCTCAGGGCTCCTGATGCTTATTCATTGATCATTTTGGGTGTAAATCATATTGATTATGGTAATGAGAAAGCCGAGTGACAAGCCCTGTGAGAGGCAAGCTTCCCAGGCCAGCATCTGCATGCCTGAATGCTGGGTGCAAAGCACTGCTGGAATTCACACAACTGATGGAACTGATGCAATTTTCACCCCTGAATATCCCAGTACATCTGGAGCACTAATGAGGGTGCTTGATCAGACTGCATTTCAGACATGGAAAAGCTGAAGCAGAGGAGCACCAGCTTTGGCCAAGAACACACTCAGGATGTCTGTGGCAGAGCCCAGACCAAACTCACATTTTACAACAGGTTTTACAAACTGAACTCGGGTTTTACAGCTCCCTCATCAGGGCCCGTTACAAAGAGAGCATCTCTGATAACACTGAATGCCTCCAATCACATTGTATTCATGCTGGGGGAAACCAATTTCCCAGTGTAACCTTTGTCAGCAGTGAATTGATGAGGGGTTGATATTGGAAAAGTTATGAACTTCTTTTGCCAATCTCTATTAATAGGCACTCCTGGGAAAATAGGTCAGCAGCTTTTCATAGGGATGTTCTGAGGACAGATAACAGGAAAGATGCTCAGATACAACATACAGGATAGCAAGCGAAAGCTAAAGTGTAATTGGAATTCCACAGCAAGTATTACCAGCACTTCATTTCTTCTGGGGCAATCAAGGATAGCTGCTATTTCTCTTGAAGCCCCAGCTCCTGCATTCATGTCAGTAAGTGTGAATTAGGCTCTCGGCTTCTAACCACCAACATATTAGAACACAGAGAGGCTTTTCGCATCTGCTATCAGATTTGAAGCACGAGAGAAGACAGCTTTTGTCTTTACAACACTGGTAAACACTTTGTGCCTGTTTTACTTACCAGAAGGTTCCACAACATTAGTGCAGAATGGAAATGTCATGCCAGGCAGAGAGAGGACTGTGGCTCCTGTACAAATTCTTTCCATGCTATAAATACAGATCTTCCCCCATAATTGCAACACAATCTCGATGTGCCTGTGGTGATAAAGGGGGAAAAAAAGAGCTGTTTAATTTAATTAGAGTCCATTTGAAAACCCACTAGCATGAAATAATTTGATACACAGAAATAACCCTCCCCAGCTACAGACACCATTTCATTGTGTCTTATCTTGGGCTAACAGGAACTGTTCATTTCAGACCTTGAACAGTATAAACAGTGTGACCAGAGATAGCCCCAAGAACATTTCAGATGATGTCAGGATATCACCACTTCTTCAGCTCCCTCTTCTCTGCCAGGCAAGGATGCTAAAGCTGCTGCTGGGGCAATGGGGATTGTAGCTAATTCCTGTCCATCCACACAGCAGCAGCTATCTGCCCTCCAATGCATCTCCCATGAAAGGCTCCTTTTCCTGTGCTGGCATAAGGGGGCAATGCTCTATGGAGAAGGCACTCACACTATTTGTGGATGCACATTTCCTTGGAATATGTCGTGCACTTGTTTGCTCACTGCTTTGTTTCTTTGGAGCTAATGATAACTGAAAGCCCTGAGGAGAGCAAAGTTGCTGCAAATTGCTAAGTTATCTGCTATTCAAAATGAGCCTTTCTTTGCTTTTGATACCATTTGGCTTCCAGCTCCATTGGCTAGTTTTGGAAAGCCGAGGAGCAAATACTATAACCGTACTTTCTTCTATTGCTTTGGCAACACAAGCTTTCTAGGAAGGGAAACAGGAGCAGGTTATCTAGGATGGTCTCTTGTATATCACAAATGTTACATTCACCATGATATACGTGATGTTTACCTCTATGTAATCCACTCATGTCAGCTACAGTGAAGCATTTCTGTATTCTAGGGGTCAACTGTGGTTTGGTATAGCAGATCTTACAATGTGACGTCCAAAACAGGCAACCCCCTCCCACACTTCTTACCTTTCAAAAGGAGCAAAACTTGCTTCTGTGTGACTAAAGCTACAGAAACATGCTTTCATGTATGTGTTTCTGTGAGAGACTATTTATAGACGTGCAAACTAAAGCTGCAGGAACCTTCTCCATGATAAGGCAGATACACGCAGAGCTAAAGCTATAAAAACAGCTTGTGTGTGCATTTCTGTAGATGGGTATTTGCATGGTGAGAAAGACACAGAACTTAAACCTATAAAGCTTGTGTGTGTGAGGAGCAGACAAGGGAAGGGAGGTTTAAGGCTATAGGAAATCCTGTGTGTGAATAAGAGGGGGATAGAGTCAGAAGTAAAACCACAGAACCTTCTGTGTGTCATAGGAGAGACTGGGAATGAGCAGCCTCTGAGACAGGTGAATTGTTCCTCCTCCTTACTTTCTGCTCCCATCATTTGAGGGTAAATCTGAGATGGTTTTCCCCTCGTAGCATAGGAATTCACTGATTTCCAAACATGGTTTAATGAGCAGGGAATTTAGGAGCTTGCAATATAGAGTAGACACACTGAGGGACACTCTGGCAAGGGATTAAGGGTCTTCTTTTGCAAAGCCTGGACAAAAGCCTGCAAATGCTGTTTGGGGAATACTGAGACATCTCCTGGCACTGCCTGTCAATGGGGACGGCACTGAGCAAAGCAGAGTCTAAGAGAGCTGCTCAGTCATTACTATTCAGTATTAGTATTTACATTGTCATTGGTATCCAGCAGTCTTAGCCAGGGAATGGAGGTTCCACTGGGCCATCTCCTGCTACAGGTTGTTTTCGACCAGTCACAACATAGCTGGGGTAAGGGGATGCTGAAGTGGATGCACTGTCCTGGTGGATATTGCTGATTCCTGGTTTAAAAAGAAGAAAGGAATAAAGCTGTCAGAGCCATCCACAAGTTTCCCAGGGCAAAACCACAAACCAAACCAGCAGAAACTGCATTAATATAGGATTTAATGACTATTAAACTGGGGCTGAGAGGAGTAGGTGTTCATACAGCTCTGCTCTTGGTTTGCAGCAATTCAAACCATCTGCCAAGATGGTTCAGGTCAGTACCCAGGTGAGGTGCAGCACAGAGCAGACTGGTGCTATGTACTATTTCTGTCTTGGAAGAGCCCAGAGGCCACAATCAGCATCAACATGATCAGATCATGAACTGTGGCAAAGGCTGGAAGTGGACACCAGATGCAGGTACCCCTCTGTGCTCATCCCACCTCCTTCCTCTCCTTTCCCAGTCTTCCCAGCCTTTGGCCCACAGGCTCCAGTACAACTGCAGCACCTCCACACTCAGGCTGCAAACATGACCTATCGCTCACCACCTCCCATCCAGTTGCATCTCCATAAACCTGCATTGGTCTCTGAGGACAGCCCAGTTTTCTCCCTTTATTTATCTACCTGTCGACTCACTTTACAATCTCTCTCTGGACGGGCACAGAACAAGAGACAGAACCAGATGCTGTGGCATGCACTGAATGCCAACTAGTCTTCATGCAGTGGAAAGGTCCCTTTGCAAACACGCCTGTGATCAAAGGGCTGATGCTTGCTGGTACTTTCAGTATTAATAATCTCCCAGCTGCCTCTCTCCATTCTCTGGCTCCCACTTTACCTCCCCAGAGTTCACAGAGAGGCAGAGCTTGAAGCAGGGAGTTGCTTGAAGGAAAGGAAGGTTGTTTAAACCGGGAATAAACCATATTGACACTGCACAGAAATGCATCAAATATGTAAAAAATCATTGTAGTGCCTTACCCTGCACCTGGCACAGGCTGAGGCATCTGAAGATATGTGCCTGCATGCATAAAACATAATGTATATCCACATCCACACTCCTTCACAATCCAAGTGCTGCATATGTTCCTGCGCCACACCTCCCTTCCTATCCATGTGCAGATAGATGGAATCAGGGTAGCAAAATGTGACTGTTTCATCAGTCAGCCCAAAACCTTGCTGCCCAAAGTAAGTGCACAAGCAGCTGGTTCTTCCTGGGGATGGTTTGTGTGGCTGTGAAAGTAGCAAGGAGCAAAGGAGCTGTACACAAATAGAGTAGCACTGAAAGAGAGTGAAGGGGAATCTTTGGGCCAAGTGCTGGCTGAGAGAGAGCCAAGGTGCAAGGAAAGGAGCTAATTCCTGTCCTCTGACTCCTGATGGGCTCAGTTCTTGGTCCAGCAACAGCGTGGCATCAAAGACCCTAACCCACTGCCCATCTCTCCCCCTAAGAGCTGTCCTTTTGCTGAAGGAGCAAGCATTAATAAAAGCTGGTAACAAACTCTGCAGACACCAGGCAAATGTCATCTGTCACTGAAGCACAGCCAGCACGAGCAGCAGAGCTGCAGCAGCCGCTGCCAGAGACACAGAAACACACCACATCTGTCTGGAGCTGCAGGATTGAGCCAACGGAGGGAAGGAACCCAGTAAACTCAGAGGTGTTACACAGGTACCTGCTTCAGGAGTCACAGCTACTGGAAACAACCTGGGTCAAAACAGTGGTGCATGACAGGACTGATGCTGACTTGCCAGCAAGGGGGAGGATTCATCACTACAAACAGCTCACTTCCCTTCTTCCTGGTACTTCAGGACTTTCCAAACTCAAAGGTCAGAGAGGAACTGTTGAGAGGAATCACAATCAGTGTTTCCAAAGGGGGAGAATCCTTCCATAGGAAACACAAGCCCAGACTGACAGAGGCCCATGGCATCACCGTGCTATGTGCTAGCTGGAAAACTGCCCTCCGTTTCCAGGTCCCATTTTAGGAGATGCATTTCCACTGGGGATTTCAGGCTATCTCAGAGGCTGGTTTGTCACCACGTTCCTCATATATACAAAGCATGGGGATGGTTATTTATTGCAAGGATATTGTGTTGTATTGCTCCAACTGCACTTACAGAAGCCTGGTTCTACAGGTTAGGATTTCACTTCCTCCCTTCCCTGCACAGTATGTAAATGCCATGTGGGGACAGTAGGACTGGGATTTTCACTCCTGATACATGAGGACGTGGGCATTTCAGAAAGGGAACCAAAAGCTTCTTTCTCTTGGCCTCTGATACAAAGAGACTGCAGACAATGAGGTATCAGGCCTGTGATTCCCATCATCATTCCTTCAACACAGACAGACCATCATGTTAGCATTCATGGAACTGGCAAAGCCCTGCTCCAGTGGTCCTTGCTGTACCCCCTCTGCTAAAGACAAGGCTGGAGGCACTCAGAATCATCCTGTCCAAGCAAGAAATCCCTGGAGCTCTCCAGCATCCTGCCCTTACCACTCACACACATCTGTCAGCTGCCCTGGATGCTCGCAGGACACTTTCCTGGCCTAGCAGAGCTGTTCATTGCAAATCCCCATTGCATTTAGTGGTGAAAAATCTTCCTCCAGGCTGGCAGATGGGCAGGGAGGAGAGGTGCAGAGTGAGATCCAGACATCTGCTCCTGCTCTCCTTCACCAGGGCTGTGCTCACAGACCCCACAGAGCAAGGGAAGGAGAAGATGCTGTTGGCAGCAGTTTACTCCAAGATGTTTAAAGCATAGAAACTTGCTACCTGCAGCCATGCCCCTTGTCACTGAGCCCAGCTCAGTGAATGCTCTTGTCTTCTCTGCCCTGGAACTCTGTCATCTTGGGGATGTGTCAGGGAGTGAAAATGGAGAAGTGCAGCCCTCAGTGGGAAGGTGAGGGTATCTTTGTATGTGCCAAGATCTTGTTGGATGGAGTGATGGTCAGAGTGGTCATGCCAGAAAGCAACAGAGGAAGTGTGCAGTGGAGCAGAGAAGTAGAATGAACATGGGCCACACTCCTTGATATTTCATTTTGATGTCTGCTATGGCCATCAGGTGATCTTTCTTTCCACATCTTCCTTCAGCCAGCAAGAAACAAGTAGGTACAGCAGCAGAAAATGACCTATCCCTGCCTGCTTGGGTCTGAAATACCTACAGACTCATAGCTATGGAGAATGCCAGGCAGGGAGAAAGATCTTTCTTTTCAGTTATTTTTCAGGAATTAAAACCCAAATGACAATAAATGATGCTCTAACACATCAAACGACATTTGCTTTTATCAGAACAGAAATGAAGCCATGCACACATTGAAAATAAAACAAAGAAGGAGACAGAAAGAGCATGAAAAGGATAAGAACTGCTTTGTCTTCTCTCTTAGTGCAGTTGAGATGAGTCAGGAGTTGCAGATGGCTGGGCTGTAGCATTCAAACCTAGAGAGTTCTGCTAAATACCCATGCCCACAGGCTTCCCAGCATGAGGCTTTCACATCAGACACTCAGGAGCACCTAACAACTGAAGGGTGCTACTATAGGTATGTTTTAACTCCCACCTAGAACGCAGGCAGGATGCAGCTGTGGACACTGAATGAGGACTGGGCTTTCTCAGCATCTCAGCACACAGGAGTTTGAAGCCATTTTTAATGTTAACAGCGTGGCATTGTCCTTCATTTACTTGTCCTCCACAGGCAGGTGTTTACCTCTGGAAGTGAACAAACACAGCACAGACCTTTCCTGGATCAGAGCACACAAACCCATCTCCTTTTCAAAGGCTCCTGTGCAGAGAACTCCTGCTATAAAAAGCCAGAGTTCAGCAGGCAGTGGCAGGTTTAAGTCACTACTTTGTCCTCTCTGCACATTAGACTTTAGAAGCTACAATAAAAAGGCTGAAAGGGGAACTTGAATAAACCCATTTCCAAACCTGTGGGAGATGTCAATGGCACAGCCTCCTGCACAGCCGCTGATGCACACGTGTAAGTACCACTGATGCCCTCAAACACAAACTTGTCTTCTTCCCTCAGCTCTGTTACATCCTAATGGTATAGAAACCTCACAGCCTCTCTCTTACTAAATGACCAGGGCAAGACGTGTATCTCATGAGGCTGATGGTCTTGGCCAGAGGGTGGGTGTAAAAGAGACCAGAATTAAGACTGTCTGTGCAGTGCCCAGGAGCTGGGTATAGCAGGACAAACTCTGTGCACACCAAAGCTGGGATCAGAGATGTGTGAACAAGAGCCATGTGCAAAGCACAGTGTCGTGCTCACATCTTTCACTGACTGGGTTCCAAACTTGCTATAAAGAACTGTAATACACATAGCTTTCTCTAGAATCTCTTTGGAGGCCTCATTCTATCCTGCCCTTAGGCTTCTTCACACTCAAGGATGCTGAGATTTGGTCTAACTGATTCACTGCAGTTTTAAACCCTATTACCCCTCAGCATGGAGCTGTAGAAATCAATGCAGGACCTTTCATTTTCTAGTCAAAAGTATTATTTGGGTTCCTTTCACAGCCTAATTATTGCTTAGCAAATATCATGTTGTGATGAGTATTTATGGATAACTCTCACATAATACCCAATTAGATGGGTAATACTTCTAATGATGGGAAAGCCTCAGACATTCAGAGTCCAGATTCTTTAAACCATCGCAGAATCCTACATACTTCCAAGAACATGTAAACTGAGCTAGGATTTATGGGATTTTGGCTATTCCTAGATACAACTCTTGCTGCAGTATCTCAGGCTGCTCACTGGAGTTTGGATTCACACATAGGGCTGGACTGCTTTGAACTCTGAGTGCCCTGACATAGCTCTAAACCTGATGAACTCACCAGATAACCTCAGTCTATGGATCACATATAGGAGTGAACAGGCAGAGCTCTCAGGGAAAGCACTCTAAGAGGAAAATGGGCAACGCTAAATGGAGGAAAAGGCCTCAACTGGAATTCCTCATTTTCCAAACCATACAATGGGATGCACAGGGCACAAAGAAGAGAAAGGGCTGCAGGGGAGAAGTTAGTTCTGTCTCTCTCAACCGCTGTGAACTGGGGACTGCTCTTTGCTGCAAGCCCTTCCCTGCAGAGCTGTGATGTGCAGCATGCCAAGCTGCACACAGACTGGGAGCAATCAGATGCACAAACTGTGTTGCCTGGGCAGTGGTGCAGAGCTGAGCTCCAGCCTTCCCACGTTATGAAGTTAGCTCATTAAAGCACCCGTGACACCTTGAGCAGCCCCAAATGAAGTTTCATCTCAGCAGGTAACAAGCTCTTGGTCTCCTGGACTTGAATCTGTGAGTCAATACATCTCCCAGCTGAGACTGTAGACATAATGATTAATTCACTGCTGGCTGCCTAGGTAAATGGATACCCAAACGCAGAAGAACTGCTGCCTGGACAATGAGATGCTGCAATGTGAACGGAGGCAGACACGCAGAATCCATGGAGAAGGGGAGACTGATGGGCATAAAACTGTGAGAACTCAGTGGGTCACAGCAAAAATCCTTTTAGATCACAGCCCTGAGAAAAACCAGCAGGGACTGTAACTCTCTTTAGATTCTGACCGCAGTTAGACCATAGAATCATAGAATCACAGAGTGGTTTGGGTTGGAAAGACGTTAAGATCAACCTGTTCCAACCCCTGCCACGGGCAGGGACCCCTTCCACTGGAGCAGCTGCTCCAAGCCCCTGTGTCCAACCTGGCCTTGAACACTGCCAGGGATGGGGCAGCCACAGCTTCTCTGGGCACCCTGTGCCAGCGCCTCAGCACCCTCACAGGGAAGAGCTTCTCCCTTATACCCAACCTGAACTTCCCCTATTTCAGCTTAAATCATTGTATTTTATTAATAGTGCACCTGTGTTTTGTGAAGCATCTCATGAAGATGAAGAAATGGACCAGACCAAAGCTTTGGTGACCATTTTTATCAACTCCTGGTGTTGCTTTGTGTAAGTGTCAGCAGGAATGCCATCATCCAGCTAGGGCATTGCAGGGGATGTGGGAGAGCTTGAGAACCCCACTTGTGGGATGGTTGCAACAGGCAGTGTGTAGCTGGGAAGCACGGGTTCTCCTGGCAGCAGCAGCGAGTTGCTTCCTATCTCTTAGCCTTGATACACCCCTGTAAAATGAGTTTAACCACATACCTCATGGAGTAGTCTCAATTAATTAGCAGGTGTAAAACTGCTCTGAGCTTCCCAACTGAAAGGCTGGCCTGGAATGGCAAACTGCTAATGATAATTAATAGTTGTTCCAAATGATTTTCTGAGTGGAAGAAAGTGGGGAGAGAGGCTCCCAAGACAGAGCTCGCTAATCCCCCCCCCCCCCCAGCACCTCTATCCCCCCCCTGCCTGCCCCACCTCCTTCCCCAGCATTAATGGGAAGCACTGACATTCCTTCCAAGCACTGGAAGGTAATAAAGGCCTCAGGTGCTCCTGTATTCACTCCACGTTCTTCCTCTGGCACGCAGCAAGGCTGGGGAAGGGCAGGAAGGGGGAGTGAGGCAGCAGGAGTGGAGGAACGGGGGTGTTACATTCCTGTCTCCAATGGATGCAAAGGCAGCCCTAATTAAACAGATGTTCTTCATAATACTCTGACAACTGTCCCTGCTTTAATTTGCTTCAGAGTAAAGATGAATACAAGAGCGCAGCAGTCCTTTACAAGGGGAGGAAAGGGAGCTGAGCTAATAAAAGGCAGTAGCTTACATGGTATATTATTGCTTTCCTTTCTGCTTGTCTGGCGAATATTTACCTCCTCTGGGAGCAGTTTTCCTATTGATTTGATCGCTCCTCCAAGCTAACACTGACTCTGTGGTACACTGCAGAAGGATTAATGCCAGGGCCAGGAGGTGTGCTGGGTGCGCAGGCACAGCAGGGTCTCCATGGTGATTCTCCCGCTGGAGCAAAGAGCCCAGTGCCACTCAAGTTAGCAGTGCTATTAACCACACGTCGTGGGGGCACAGAATGAATTCCAGGCTCCTGAACAGGCAACTTATGGAGCAGCAGCAGGGGAGCCACAGGAGACAGGAGATTGCTTTTGGGCTGCTTCTCGGACCAAAGAAGGAGTCTCCCTATGCTGCACAGCCTCATTGTCATAGGCTGACATGAAAAGAGCAGAAACAGTGAGCCCAGGCAAACAGGCCACAAGGAAGAGTGTTCCCAAAGCTCTGGGAAGGAGTCAGGACTCTCATTCCACATCCCTGGTTTAGTTTAACATGAGATCAGCCCGACTGCTGCACCTCCTTCATGCAGGAGCCTACAGCCACGAGGTAACACTGTCATTTGCCTCTTTGATCATCCCGAGTCTGAACTCCTACCCCAGTGCATGCAGAGTAACCAAATCTCCAACATCACATCGCAGCCTTAAGACACAGTGTGACACAATCCTGGAGCATGGTGTTAAACACAGACTCCCAAGTTGCTCTTCACTTTGATGATAACTCTGGGTAGGCTTGTTAAATAATAAAGCAATCCATGTGCACTTTCACAGTGTGAATTTCACAGACTTGAGCAGCAAGAAAGCCACCGAGATCTGCCAAGTGAGAGACTTGTCTCTAGTAGCCACAGGTAAGTCTGCATCTTTCTTGCTTCAGGCTGCTCAAAAAGGGACCTTTCCACAAACAGGAACAGACTGCAGAGCTTTGCTTTTGAACATGAATTCATACCTGGACATGATGCTTCATATCTAACAACACAGCATCTTCTAGCGTGATGAGTAGCTTTAAGGGAAGAGAGGAAGAGCCATACGGATGAATTGCCATCCATACCCAGGTGCTCCTCAGCTCCAGGTTATTGAAGGGAATGTGTTGTCACTCCCCTGTGCCTGAGCCTGCAGAAATGATGTGGCACCTTTGCAGCTCATGCTTTGCTTGTCACTGCTGTGTGTTCTCCCATGTCAGCTGCTTGCATTGCCTGAGAGGCACCCTGCCCGTGGAGCTTTATGCTGGGCATAGCTGGGGGTGCAGCTTAGCCTGTGTTTAGCTGTGACCCCAGGCTACAGCTCTGCACCTCCCAAATCCTACAGGAGCGAAAGTCTGTCCCTCAGTTTGTGGATGCACAAATGATCTGGTTCCAGTGAGACACAAATGGGAAACAACTGCCTTATGGATCAGCTCATTAAATTTTCCACCCCAAATCCCTTCCTTCCCAGCAGCTAGGAAAGTAACACCAGAGGCATTGGGAACACATGTGCTGTCTGGCACAGTGAGAAGCTGAGAGAGGAGGAGGGATACAGAAAGAGGGGCAGAAGCAGAGATCCAGGATGATACCAAGGGAGCAGAGACACAAGGTGACGTGGGATAAAGAGAAAAGGAGGGATCCATGGCAGTGGAAAGAAGGAAGGAGAGAAAAGGCTCATTCCTTGGGATACGAGTTATCTACTATTCAACTGTTCTTTAAATATTTTGAAGCTCAATTTGTTATGCAATTTGTGAAGCTGTTTGGGATAATGAAGCCCTCAGACACTAAGGGGGAAGCTAAAGCAAAGAGCAGAAGGAGTTCCCATTGCCCTTTGCTGGAATTTTTGAGTCTTGTTTACTTTCTGGAATTTTCCAGCATCCTGAAATGTCAGATGCCACCAGGACTATGTTGGCAAAAGCACATCATCCACCCACCCCCTAGAGCTGCCTGCGTGCATCCCTTTCCTGACTCTTCACTCCAAGCCCCTCTCCACTGCCAGACCTTTGAAGGTAGTCCCAGTCCATTTTCCACACTGGGGACTGCAGTTCTCATGGATGGACTCACTATTAGGGGTAACACATCATTATAGCTGCAGCATTCCTGGAGTGCTGACAGGTAACAGAGTTAGCAGCACACAGACAATCACCATAGAGTGACTGTGCACAGGCCAAAGCTCTTCAGACCTTTGCATCCAAGAGGGTCCCTTGCTCGCTGATCTCAAACAGGGACAAAGTTGTGCATGTCTGCTGGAATTACCACAGCTGAACTGATGGATGCTCCAGGCTGGGACTGAGCTGCTCTTTGTCTTGGTAATTACCTTGCATTGCTCTGGGCTCCCCTTCACACAAGAACTATTCCCAGCACCCCCCACCAGCCTCATCTTTCTGCTGCTGCTCCAGTTGCTCCTTTCTTTTGCACCCTTCTGTCTCAGCTCAGCCCTGGTGTCCTGGGCATGGTGAGGAAGAGGAGCTTGTCAAGCAATCACCCTAAGCCCATATGCCCCAGGCCCTGGTGACAGAACAAGAACTAACACAGCACTGCAGAGGTGGGCTGCATGATTTCATTGCCCTATAAATCAGTTGGCCGGAGTGGTCTCTGCACAGCAACAACACTGGCCACTGCTCATTATTCTCCTTGCCAGGGCTGCCAAAGAGAGTCTCATAGGTTAATGACAGAAAGTCAGCACCCTTTCCCATTCACAGCTGGTTTGTTTTGTGCTTCCAAACACCCCTCTCTATTGCTGCAGCCAGGCTGATTCAGAGCTTGCAGAAACACAGGCCCTGGGGGGGCTGAATCAGCCTCCCACACTCACCAGTATAAACCCAAGCTTCCCAGCCAGCACTCTCTGCTCCCCAGGCTGGGCCCAGCCTCCCAGTCCTGGGTGCTCACCATCCCCTCGGCGGTGGGAAGGACTGAACTAACTCCTCATCCCTGTTTTTACCAACTCCCATTTCCCTCCGGTTATCTGTCATATTTCTCATTTAATCCATCTTCTCTTGCTTGTGTCCTACCAAAAGGAGGTAATACAAATACAACACAGATGGGCTCAGCTCCGCAGGCACCCCACCCTGGGAATGAATAGTTGAGTCTCAAGGTTATTCAAGGGCCTCAAAGAGTTCTATGTGCATAAATAAATCCAGTTCTTTGAATTCCAGAAAGCTCTCCCCACATGCACACTGCTGCACTGGTGTTTCCCTTACCCTGTCTGTGCTGTCCATACACAAGTCCCTTCCAGCATCACACTGTGGGGAAACAATGGAGAAGGAGAAATTCATTCCACGTCTTCAAATGATACTGAGTTACTGCAGGGTCTAAGAGTTCTGCAAGCACTGTTTCTACATCAACATTGTTCAACTAGTCCATTGTGCTGATTGCCATCTGGGTCACTGTTGTCAGGGTTACAGCTGGCTCAGTACTCACCCATAGCTCATATTTGGAAACACACCTGGGGATGTGGAGATATTAAAAAGGAACAACCCTTCAGTGGAGCAGGATTTCAGCACATTCCCACAGCTCCTTCCCTGAGCCTGGGGTGAAGTTCATTAATGTTGTCCATCCTAAGTGAAGGAAAAGTAAACCCCATGTGATCTCTGCACTGACAGGGGATGTGTGATGCAGAGCATGGCCTGGATAACTCTACCTGCCACACAGTGTGCCTATTATGCACCGGTGTTCACACAAATCTACTGACAATGCCTGAGGGCTTGTGAGACTGGTAGTGGGAAGCTGAGACCCAGAAGTGTAATGAGATGGGACGAGTTGGCTCATACGGATTTGGGATTGTGTGGCTGCACTCAGTGTGTGACTACATTTGCTGAGCAGCAGCTACAGGAGGTCACTCTGGGACAAGGCAGTTGCAAGAACAGGACCATCAGAAGGTCAGAGCATTGACATCACTTGCAGTTGAGGCTCAAATAAGCCCATGTCACAGAAGCAGAGTTTGCAGCTGAGCCCTGGCTTGCATTACTGCCCTGCCTGTGGTCCCAGGGAGTGTGTGCAGCAGGCATGGGAGCACTGATTGTGTTGTACTCCAGAGACACAGTGAACTTCCAGGCAAGCTGTTTGTTTTCTAAAAGGCTAAATCCTTATTTCCACTGAGCTGTGCCAATGGCCTCAAGTTCCCAAGGTCGAAGCAAAGCCATCAGTCACAGTCAACTGGTCCAGGCTGCAGGAAAGAGACAGTTCCTGGCTCTCAGTGCCAGCAGGTGCATAGGGATGAACTGCTGACCTGGCAGAAAGGCAGTGCTCTGAACAAATGCATAAAGGCAAGATGAAAACTGGCCCCTGATTCACTTGCAAGAAGAGGACAAACCAGCTGTTTTCTGTCCTAAGATAGACCCTCCTTCTTCACTGTCTGCAAATGCATGAGCCAAAACCGTAACTGGAGACAGAGCAAGAATAACACATACAAATGAGGTGGCATTTCCTCAAGCATTCAGTGCTGCCTGGCTGTCCTTTACCATACAGCAGAACTGGAGCATGTGTGAACTATCCCATCAGTTCATTGCTCTTGTATCCTTCTTCCCTGGCTGTTCAGGGAAGCTTACACCCCCCAGTGCTGCATAGTTAATACACACGATCAGGATAAAACTCCACCTGAAGGTCCAGCCTTTGCTTTCTGACTGGTGCCACTGGTTTGCAGCCCATGGCACAAATGAGAAGGACCCAGAAGCACTCCAGCAGTCAGGAATGCTTTGAGAAAGAATCTCAAGGCTGTGAACCTCAAGGGCACCCTGCAGGGCATGGATGGGGTGATGGAGTGAGCTGTGTCAGCTGCATGTGCTTCTGGGAACCTGCCTGCAAATGGATAATTGCATTTCCAAATGCTTTGTGGCTCAGAAGTGGTGTAGATCTGGGCATGGCCCAGAGCTCAGCCCCATCTCCAAGTGATCTCTATCCTACAGGAAAACTGAAATTGCTTTATCTACCACTGAAATAGAGCAAATCCCACCTTGGGTGGAATATGACAGCTGGTTAAGGATGATGCTATACAGCCTGAGATAGGAAGTGAAAGGAACTGTAACTCGTGCACATCCAAGGGGAATACAGATAGGAAGAATATTAGTCTGCAAATGAGAAGGTATCCCAGATCACTGCTGCTCAGACGTTCCATTTTATATCCAACTAAGTGGCAGTGACTGATACCACCCTCTGTGACCAGACACCTTTGCCAAGGACCTGATTCGAGTACTTACCATACTGATGCTCTTGTTGAACAATACCCTTTCTGCAGCACAGAAGCGTTTGCTTGGACAAGTCCCACCCTCAGGACTAATCAAACTCCACCAGCTTGGCTCCATAACAGCAGCTCCATTAAGAAGCTGTTTGCCAGCCCCCCCATGAGCTCACCAGTAAGAAACTGGTTCAAAGCATGACAAAAGAAAGCGTTCTCCTCTGCAGAGCTGCTTTGAGCTCCTTCCCATAACAGGCTTTCACACTCATTGCCTGCAATCACTCACACAGAGGGCTGTGTATCTAAAGGCAAGCTGTGCTGCCCAGTCCCATTCCTGTTCTCCCACTAACACATCACAGCACTCCAGCATCTTTTCAATGGATGCAATAACAGGCAAAGATCTATGCAGAGGTGACTCATGGTCAAATATCAACAAGCAATTTACAGGCAACGTTTCAAAGAGATCCTTGCAGGAGACCTCTGTTGCTGGCTGAGTGTTTGGTTACCACCCTCTCATCACAGCCCCTTCAAGTCTAAAACCAATCACTAGACATAGAACTGAACGTGAATAGCTCAGAAGTGGTTTGAGGCAGTAAAAAAGTGTACTGATGTGGAGTTAGGGAACTGATCCTTCCCTCTGTGTGCACAAACAGCCTTTGAGGAGGGCACCTGATGCATTTAGTTGGGTTTATTTCACTCCTGCTGCCAAAGCCTCCCCACTCACTCGCTGCTCTGAACATGGATGACTGATGTACAGCACCTTTGGAAGTGTTCAGGACTCTCTTTATCAGATCTCTGTACCAAACACACTGTATCTGATCACCAAATCTAATGAAACTTGCTGGAATGAAATGTGTGTGAGACCAGCATTCTGCGGGTTGACACTGTCTTGATAATAATAAAGGAAATCATGTACATATTGAGTTTTCTCTTCTCCTTTGAAACTTAATCCTGGGGCTGTGTGTAAAGCAGTAATTGTATTTGACAAAGGAGAAATGGGACCATGTAAAGTCAAGCTATGAGAAGCTCTGGGCACGAGCAGAGTCTGAGGCAGGCAAGGACTGAGAAAGAGTTGCAGAGGTCACTGACATAACACCATAGGCGGAGGGATGAAAGGATAGAACGACAGAACAAACATATTAGAGATATATTCATTCATCTGTGTGCACATATGGATACATACACACACTTCATCTTGGTTTTATATGACCAAACTCCATCCCTATTCTGCCTCCTCTAGCCCCTGATTCTTCCTCTCTACACCTTCCTCTCTTCCTAACCTTGCTCTCTGCATCTCTGCTTCCACTGGAAAGTGTTTTTCCCTCCTCTCATCCATTCAGTCCACCACAAGCCAAGTTTATAGGGATCTGGACCCAATGAAATTGCAGTTTCCTGGTACATAAGGAATCCCTTCTTTTCATGTAACATCAGGATCATTCATTTCAGAGAGAGGGATGTAAGTGCAATGAACTGGTATAAATGCTGATATTTGAAAGACAAATGAATGGGGTGCAACAGGACTTTATTAAATCCAAAGGGATCAACAAGGTCTCATTCCCCTCAATTACTAACAGTGTCCTCCTTCTCCAGAAAAGTACCCATGAAAATTGAAACCACTTCAAACTGCCCAGTTAATCTGTGAGCAATGTTTTATTCACAGGCATTAAGTGAACACTGAGGTTTGACTGGATCCATCATTCATGTGGCACAAACACAGGCATCAATGAAATGTCATGTCAGAGGAGAGGTGAACATGACATCTTTGGAGGAGCTCTGTGCCAAAGGCTTGTTTCAATTCCTGGGATGCCCAAAATCAATATGAACTCATAGATTTTCCAAACTGGATGCCTTTGTGGGTTTTTTCCTTTCTAACCCTGCTGAAATGGCAGGAACTGAATGGAGAAACTGCGTCTCAAAAGCTTTGGTATAAGGTTTCACCAAAGACAAGAAGATGGTTTTTGGCACTGGGTTTGGGAATAGCCACATCACTGGACTTTTAGGATATTTGGATGTGGATTATAAATCATACTGGATTTATCTCCAAATCCAAACACAAAGTAAGATTAAAAGGCCTGGCCTTGGCCACTGGAAGAATGGAAACCTATGTAGGAAACGTGTCAGCTGTGGCTGAACCAGACCTTTGGGTCAGACAAGCTACAGGTATTGAGCATTAGTATTACAAACTCCAAGCAGCATTAGCAGGCCTGTGCTCCTGCTTGAACCTTGTTGGTGTAGAGCTTGAAGTCCAACTTGAACTACCTTGTTTTTATTGTTGCTATTGTTCGTATTCCAGCAGGGTCAAAAGAAGCCATCTGACACTGGGGCCATTGGAGCATATTGATGGTGCTTTTGTTCTGAGAGAAAAACAAAAGAAAGCCAAAACAAGGACAAGAGAGGAAACATAGTATAAAAGCAAAGTGTGCTGCACATTATGTCCATTGTACCAGTTCAGCTTTGAGTACAAGGGGTTCTTTTGCCCAGCATGATTATTCTTGAGGCCATGCATAAGGTTTAGTTCTGTTTTCATTTGCACAAAAGAGTTCTTGTAACAGCCTGTTTCCTCATGATGTATGGTGTAATTGCTCAGGAAAGCTGTGCTCAGAGGGTAGGCAGAGGGATGCATTCACTGGGTTTCTCACCCCCTTACTCTACTTCTTTTCTACATTTCTGCAATTACTGTGCTTTCCAAGGTGAGATTAGGCAAGAACAAGGCTGCTGATCTAAGCACCCAGATTAGATTTATCTCTTAAGGATAAGGCTACTCAGCTCATGATAGTCTGTTATCTGTATTCATAATGAGGAGAGATGTAATGGAGAAGCACCAGACTGCAGTGAGTAGCCAAAGTGAATTGTAAGCAGTGTCTGTGTCTGTTTAGCTTGTCTGGGGGTCTGCTAATACAAGATGGGCAAGAGACACCAAGTGACTCCAAGGCCAGGACACAAAGTCACTGCAGCCAGGGCAAAGTTGGCCTCAGCTAGCCCAAGCCTAGGAAAGGAAGAATGAAATGATGACTAAATAGCCATTCTTTATTTAAATAACCAGCCTGGTCACAAAGAGAACTGAAATACAGACAAGCTGACACAGGGTGAGGTGCAAGAGAGCACCGTGTCCGTCCATGTTCTTTACACACAGGGGTTAAGTGCAAAACCTTGGGAACCATTTGCAGGGGAGTCTTTTGCACTTGATCCAGTACTGAAACAGTTACCATGGCTCGAAATTGCCCTATGCTGGCGTGTAGAGACTGTGAACTGCTCTCCTACCAACCTGGGCAGAGCAGCAACGTGGAGACAAGAACAGCTACAAGTGCACAGAGCTTTTAAGTGTCTGTAACAGCATCTTTGGCTGATTAAAGAAGTGTTCATGTTAATCATATCTTGTGCTTAATGAACCATCACAAATTGCATCAAGCAGTGACTCTTTTATGTAATATGCTTAACCAGGATACAACCCTCTGCAAGGAAAATAAAGTGAAAGTACCATCTGAGGCACCCCATGTCTTCACTTGAATGACAGGTCTTGGAAGGTTAAAATCAACACTGTTCCAAAGCTGTACTTACTACAGAGTGCTACACACCTTCTTCTGGTGAGGGGCAAGACACAAGCTCATAGTCCAGGAAATCAGAGAAAAGTATACGCAAGAACAGTATAAGAACACACATATTATCAGCTTTTTCTCATGCACACAGTGAATCTTAGCTCTAGTGAGTGTCTCACCTTGTAAAGAGGCAGCTTCATCTAACTAGCAAGCCTGGGTTTTGTCCTGACCTTTCATCATTTCTCATCTGCTCATAGCCAGACTATTCCTGGCTGTTTCTAACTCACAGCATGAGTTTGGATTCATTTATTCCATTTTCTCCATGCCTCAGCTCCCGTTTCGCTACTGTTTAACAAGCTGAAATCACTGCTACGTGTGGAGCACTTTGAAACTCCGGGATAAAAGGAAGAGCCCAGCTCCTGCTATAAAAGATGACCAAATTTGTGAATGAATAAACCTCGGGTCAGGTAATGTATTGGAAAGATAGCTGTAAGAGATAATGGAACATTTATTTAGACTGCTATCAGAAGGCCAGACCTGCTCTTCTTGTAAGTGGAAGCACACTCTGCTTCTTCGGGTGCTGGGCCAGCTCCTGCAAAGGCTGACACATTATTAAAAACAAAGCAGGTCTCTTCCCCATGTCTGCAGGCAGGTTTTCCCATTGCCATATGTTGCTGCTTCTCTATCGAGCTTTTATCCCAGTGATCTGGTAGGGCTCTACAATCCATTACTGTGTTCTTCTGCTGAAGAACCCGATCCTAAAAGGATCAGGGAGAATTTCTCCTGCTTCTTGTTGCCTTCAGACAGGCTTTTCTTGTCCAGTTTCACCTTGGGCACTGGTGGCACATGAGGTTCTTTGCTTGTTTGTGTTTCCTATGTCAAGGAACCATCGAACTTCCTGAGACTTGAACAACTGCTCCCATTTTAAACCCAGTATAGTGAAATCTAAGGATCTGTGACCTGCAGCGTCTGCCCAGCTGCTCTTATTATCTCAGATGAATGCTCAGTGCTTAGACTAGCTATAATTCCTTATTTCCCAGTATGCTGCTGTGGATCTGCCCAAAGCAACTGCCTAAGGACATTCTGGCTCTCATGTTTGCCTCAGAATCAAAAGTATCCAGTGTGCAAGCACTAAGCAGCTCTATTCACTGTCTCTTTATCAACTTGTGCCTGTTTTTGCTGATGAAACTGCATGGGTAAGTAGCAGTAAGAACACTAGACAAACATGACACACCATTATTCCCATACCTTCTGTGCCTGGGGATAGGAGAAGTGGCAGGGTGTTAGGAGAAGAAGAAACTGGGTGGCTTAGAGGGAAAATGGGGAGTGGGCTGCCTTGTGGAGCACTTCCCTTGATTGTGTTTGCTTAGTGATGGGTGACATCCCTAAGTCATGGCAGTACCACAGCCACACTGCATCAGTTTGGTGACACCAGTGACGTGAAAATGCCTAGAGCTCTGAATTCTATCTAGGGTTCTAAAGGACTTTTCCTAGATGAGAACCCCAGTGAAACGCTTCAACTGCTCAGTAAAAGTGGAGAAGGGGAAGAGGAGAGTTTCCAAACTGCACAGCTGTATTGCGGAGCCGAAATCATGTTCAGGGGTAAGCTACAAAGGAAGGTGCCTGAATCCTTTGGGAATGGAGAAGCTCTCACAAGCAACTTGCTCCTACAGCTTCTGCAGTCCTGCTGAAGTCCTCATCATTTTTCCAGGCACTTTTGCTGCAGTGCAGCTATTTCAGCCTGGTCAGTGGCTACAAACAAGTCCGATGGCAAGATATTGTGGTCCCTTTGTTCCAGAAGGATTTTTTCCTCATTATTGGAAAAGAATGATAGTGTGCAATATTTCCAGATTTAGGGAATATGGCTGCCAATTCATTCAATACATTGCCTATGCAATGTACCTATCCATATGCAGAGATATTCAGGAACATACTTGAGAGATGGAACATGGGAAAGGACTCATTTTCTGACCTGCAGAGACGCTGCTGTGAACAAGGTTAACTGAAACAATCCATCTTCACTGAGCAGTGTTTTACTGGTGGGGGTTTCAAGGCTGGGGACTGCCTGGGCACTGCATCATCTTTATCATGGTACTTCTTCATCTTCCCTTTTACTGTCAGTACTTGCTTCTTCCCCCTCCTTCTCTTTTAATTTTCCACCCTTTTGTAAATGGTGCTGATTTATTTGGTCTCTCCAGACCTCACTCCCCCCCCTTCTCTATTTAACTCTCCATAGGAAGGATGAATTTAAGGTAGTGGAACTGCTCCCGGACAGGGGGGCGTGCAGGCAGACTTGGCTGGTGATTCAGAAGAGCTCAGATGCTATGGTAACAGAGGCCACAGAGGTATTCCCACAGATAAGATAGCTGTCATTCTCTGTTCACTCCCCATTCCATACACCTCATTCAGCCTTTGAATTTGGATGCCAGGAACCCCCAATTTTAAGTCCAAATGTTTTTGTGTTACAGGGGGATGTGTGTTACTGTAAGACTGCACATCCAAATCACAAACATCCTAAGGGTTCATTTTCTCCTAAACAAGCAAACTGACAAGCTGAAAAATTCAGTGATTTCCATGTGAACAGACGTTCTTCAGAATGCAACCTAATGGGTAAATTCCATGTAGCCTGGGATTCCCCTGGGAGCTCACTGCACTGCTCCTGTATGCATGAACACCTCTCATCCCATATAAAACACACACACAGACCTTAAATGCTTTCATTGCTTTTTATGTACACAGAGGATTGGAAGAATGCCTGCAAAGAAAGCAGAACTTGACTACAAAAGGAGAGCAGAGCACACATCAAACTCTTTGTTCTCAATCCCTGGCTGATTAGAAAGCATGAACATTTAACCCCTTCCAGTTGCAATACTTCCTGAACCAAAAGAGATGCTTTGCTGGGGGGTGTAATGACTTATGGTACTGTATGGTACTGCCAGCACTGTTTTCGCTTGCTAGCCCTCATGCCTCATAGAGTTGTTGGCTGACTGCTCCAAGTGTTCACAGAGCTTTTTGTTGAGCCACCTAATAACAAATTGACTTTTTCAAGTTCAATTTCATTGGAGAGAGGTTTGCATATAGAACCGGGACTTCTTTTGAAGTAATATACCTTGAATCTCTCAACAAAGAGATCAGTCTGCCCAGTCACCAAATGCTGCTGACAACCTTCCCTCAGCCTTTACCTTTGGCAGTGTTCTCATCCTAGCAGTTCCCTGGATCCTTCTGGAAGTTGGCTAGCTTTAGAAGCTCAGCTTAAGTTAAATCCCAGCTTCTGCAATGGATTAAGCAAACTCAGTGTTAATCCTAGACCCTGTGCTAAGCCTTCTGTGAGGTGTTTTGGACAAGAGTGAGTTAAAACAACAGAGCTGAAATCCCAGTCTTGCATGTCTGCCACTGGAGAAGATTCAGTGCTTGGGATAATTCCCCTGAATTGAGCAGCTCTAACCCAGGGATGAACCCAGCCTACAAGCCATATGATGCTTATGCACTGTAAATCCCCCTTCTCATTTCTTGCTCTGGCTCCACAATATTTATAGTCTGGGCTAGTGAAGCAAGGAGCAGTGTCACATGCTCATGACACATATATGCTGTTAGGAAGCCTGATGGCCTGGCTGACTAGAATAGGGACTCACATATTAGCAGGTTTTAGCTAGAAGGGGAGGGAAAGCTCCATTTCCAGGACAGAAGGCATAATATTGAAATGATCCATCACAGCTGATGTACCCAGATGGCTTTATGAATGAGAAATGGATTGCCCAGTTCACCACATTTAAAGCTGCAAAGCTGAGAAGTAAAACCTCATGCTACAAGAGGTGAATCTAGCCAGCTGAGGAAAAGCTTTGAGATCCCTCTGGATGAATGCTATGTCAGCACTGTCATCACTGCCTTGTCACACTTTATGTGCTGGAAATGTAATACTGTGCTATTAAACAAAACCACACCAAACCCCGTTGCAAGATCACTCTATACATCTCATTCTTCCCATTAAACTTCCTCATCTGCCATGTCTGTTGGTTGGTTTGTGTGTTTAATTACTCACAATGCCTGTAGGAGCTGGGATGCTGTTGTCTGTCAGCATGACAAATTAGCATATCCAGAATGTAAATGACAACCCCTCATCTTTCAGGACACCCATCACATGTAAACACTAAGCGACAGACCCCAAAGTTACATGCCAGTTGCTGTCTCCCTACCCCTGTGCCTGGCTTGAAGCATGTCAATGACATGTCTACAGATTGATTTCAGGTTTAAATCTGCTCTGTCTGATGGAACTACAGAATATTGTCAGCTGCCTGTCAGACCTCACTGGAGCTCAGCGCATCACGGGTCACAACCAGGTGATTGTGGACTAACTGGAACATGCCTAACTAGCACAAATCTTATTAGCAACAGCCAGGATTCAGAGCAAATACTAGAGAAAAAGAAAAGGAAATTACTGACTAATCATCCCATCGGATAAGCATCTTCCTCAGCACTGCCATTGGGATGCTGGCTGATAACCTGAGCTGCAGCACTGATATGGTGACACTAAGCTCTCAAAGAAGCCCTGTTGTCTCCACAGGGAGCAATGAGCCCTGTGCTAGGGCTCTGGTGTGATGCAGCTCAACTGGAGGCTCTGTCGATAGCATCTGAACATGGCTATTGGCTACCTCTCAGGAAGAGATGCTCTCTGGTGGAACTGGGGGTTGTTCAGCCTGGTATTACTGTCATCGTTTATCTAGCAAAGGAAAAGAACTGCTGTGTATGAGGAAGGCTTACCACAGTGTTCCCTTCTGGCTGGAAATCACACACATGGAATAGTTATGCTTCCTTTGGGTCTGGCACCTCATGGTTTGGGCTTCAGATGAGTTGGGAATTGTTAGATATATTAAAGGAAACATGCATAGCTCTGTGTGACAATGAGGGCAGCACTTATCTTGGTCACAGGAGGATGCTCTACTTAACTAAGTAATTAGGCCTAGGTCTTTCCCTCTTACATCACAGAGTGACACTGATAGGTAGGTTCCAGGTCTTCATTTTCATCACTTGAGATCATAAGCACTTGGGGACAAAAACTTGCACTAATTGCAGGAAGGTCAGTGGAGTTACCATGCTGAGGGCCTGGCTCTGTGTTCAGCTCCAATGCTGAGCAGTCCCAGGTCTCTACATGCACTGCCTATAAACCACTCTGCTCCTGATGTGGGGAGGTCGTGTACAAAGCATTTGTTCCCCCTGCGTTTGCCTCCAGTGCCCCACTATTCCTGCTCACTGACACAGGCTCCCACCTGGCTGCTCCCTGAGCCTTTTCTACTTTACCACAGAGTGAGCACTAAAGGAAAGAAAGAGCTATTTGCAGCTCCTTGCCTGAACTCTCCTAGCACTAAGGTGGATGTGTGCGGATGCCTGTGTTTCCCCAGCGTTCCCCTCAGTGACCACGCTCAGTGCTTCCCTAGCACAGAGCCAAGGATTATCCTTGTGGAATTACAAGAGACAAGGCAGCTCCGTCTCTGCAGAGAAAACAATTTCACAGAAGACTACACTAGGCTAGGATGGGAAGCAGGGACACAAAGGCAGTGAAGAAGGAGCTGATTTCTCTCTGGCTTGAGCCAGTCAGCGTAACCAGCATCCAGAGTAGTTTTTAAGGACAGAAAGGCATGGAAGCGTGAGGTGTTTTGATGCCATACAACTTTCTTTGCCAGCTTCATTACCATTGTATTTCCATCCATCTATCCCTTGCCTGGATACTTGATGTTGCTTTTCACTGGTCCCACAGAAAGCTTATTCTGCTTAGATGAGGAAGGAAGGGGATGCGATTCAGGCACCTGGGAGAAGCAGGAACTGGGAGGTCTGCGCAGCTTGGTTACTAATTCCACAGCTGATCTTGGACAAAATACACATTCTTTGTACTTAAGAAGCCTAATGAGAGAAGTGATGAGGTTTGCTGTGGTTCTGCAGAACTGAGATCAGCACGAAACCAGACTAACCCAGGTGGGAGACAAACAGGTGGATAAGAAGCATCAAATATTTGACCAATGGAAAAAAAAAGCCTTATGAAATATCTTGCTTTTATATTGCACATGGGACTACTCAAAGCACAAGTGTGGACAAGACTGATAAATCCTTTTCTGACGAATCTCCAGCTCAAGACGTGTGATACATGTAACTTTACAACACAGAGGTACTCATACAAGCTGTTTCTTTTGAGCTAATGTAGCATCTGTAATTCAGAGGGACAAAGGCAGAAGCCTGTAGCTCTAAATCATCATTCAAAGCCTGTACTCCTGCTCCAAGCTGTCTATCATTCCTGCTTTGCAAATCCAGGCAGCTGCACTCATTTTCCAGAAAGTTCCTGAAACACAACTCAGATCCTAGTGCAACATCCAGTATAGCTCCATGCAATCAGGTCCTATCAGCCACAGACCACAGCCTGGTGATGCTGCCGACGGTGAATGTGTGCTCCACAATGTTCAGCCTCCTTAAAGCTGACAAGGAGCCACATTCCAAGTGGCTGTGGATATCAGCCTTAGCCTGAGTTCTTGGAGTAGGTAATGCAGACAACTAGGAGCACTCAGAGAGTAAATTCTCAACAGAATCAGAATCAGCAGTGTTACAGGGCTTAAGAAACACCCTGTTCTCTGTCATTACAGGCATGATTTACAGCCATACAGTTCCGCACCTCTGCCTTCTGCAAGCAAAACCTTCCTCAGTTTCTTCATCTAGAGAAAGAAGATGATGCCCTTGACCTTTATAAAGGTGTTTGCAGTAGGTGGACAGATGCTGCAAGCTAAAAGCTTGGTAGTACCACTATAATACAAATAATGGTAGCAGCAAGAATACATTTTGTGTTCCTCCTCTCCTGACCTTCCTCCCACACACCATTCATGCCACATTCTCCCTATGCTCTCAGCAGCTGATCGCTTGCCAGCTAGAGACACTGACAACAAAAAGAAAACAGTTTAAGACACAGGATCTCTCTCTTCTCCCCTCCCAACATCCTTTCCCTGCAGGAGACAATGATGGATATTTGCAATGTGCATCTCCCTCTCTGCCTCTGAGCTATGGTGCTTGTGAGCAGAGGAAAGGCTGTGATGAGGCTCTAGCACCATGGCTCACACATGTGACTGATGATGACTGTGCTGCAGCCTGGGACAAGATTGGTTTCTGGGGCTGATGGATAAAGTCTATCATGCAGCATGACAGAAGTGGGGAGGAAAAGACTGGGCCACCTGATTCTTTCTAACAGTGACTGTTTAGTGGGTAAAGCTTACTGAAGGGGCTTCCTGATTTATCTGTAATTATAGGAACTTGGGTCTTCCCTCTGTTAAGTGAAGATTGTCTGACCAGGTACATCTGTGGGATATCATAGGAAGCCACAAACGTTCCCTTCTGCTGGACTGCTGAGCTGGACTGTTCAGTCGTGCTCAGCAAAGGGAAGACCCAGTCAAAGAACCCATTTAAGGAGTTCACTTTCCCTGGCAGCACAACCCCATGAATTAATGATCGGATGGGAGACAGATAATGCTGGGCTTGAGGTTTTAGTGTGTTTTCATGTATATTTCATAGACCTGTTTTCTTTTTGATGTTTAAAGCTCTTTGATTATTCTTTTTAATCCTTTTATCTCGATTTTCCTAAGTGCCAGTTGCAGCCCCCATTTCAACTTGCAGGTGAGCTGCTCCTTCACAGCTAACACAGACCCATTTTGCAGGGGACAAGAGATGATCTTTAGACATGAGGTTCTTTGGTCTGATGCTTGGACCTGGACAGCTGGAAGGGACAATAGCTCTCAAATCACTTTCAAATGTCACTTTCAGATACAAACCATCACAAAGGAAAACTGCAATTGTTTTACTCACACCCATTTTGCAGGAGCTGCTTTTACCACTTGGCAATTACAAGTGGAAACAAAATACCCATTTTGCCCCTGGACAGGGGGAATTCAGAGCACAGCTCAGTAGGTGCTGCATTCAGCCTCAGAGATGCAGAAGCAGGAGGAATTACCAAAATCAACAAGAAACTAATCTCTTTAATCCTGGAAACTTTTTAAACAGGTTTAAATAATTGATACACTGTCAGAAGCAGCCTGGATCCATGGAGGGGGGATTAATATTGAATGAGGATGCTTCTCCCTCTCTGTATGGGAAAGGATGGCAAAGTCATAGAACAAGTCCTTTGCACGCTGTGGTTGGCATAAGGTAGGTAAAATGTTGGTGAAATTGCTCCTTAGCTCGAGATTTCAGACACAACCTGGCCAGTGGTGTGGGGAGGAGAGAAGAGGTTTCCCAGCTCTCCCAACTTGGTTTTTTGTGGGAGATGGGAACAAGGAAATATTGGAAATTGGAAAAGAAGCAGTCTGAGAAATCTATACTAACAGTCTCCCTCTGTGACCCTGAGTTTTACGGGCATTAAGTCATGACAGCATCCTACATGCCCTCTCTCCTGTACTGCCCCACATCCAGCTGGCAAGTTTGGCTTCCCTTTCTCTCTTCAGCCATTTGCCATGTGCTTGGCAGTGTCCCAGACACCCACCACACTGGGATTACCATGTGCAGAGCTGTTGATTGTGGCATTTGGCCAACCACTGAGAATCAATCACAGCTACTGGCTCCAGCTTGCCTTGTGTTAGCTCCCCAGTGCTGATCCTTCCACCAGCTATGGTGTGGCTCTCCCAGAACCAGGCACATCACAGGGAACACAACTCATTAACCTTGCCTGGGGCAAGGCTGGCAACATGTGCAGCCCATAATACAAAATGGCAGTTACAGTGGAGAGGGGAGACAGAACCGCAGACAGAGCATGTTCCACTTGCTAACACTTCACTTTTCCAGTCATGTTAATTCAGATTAAATAAGGCATTTATGTCCATATCTACAAAAGTATTTAGATGCTCAAATACTGCTGGATTCAGCATCACTTTGTCACCTTTGAGAGTGTGGGGTCTTATGCCTTATTCCTGCAATATACTGCAATATGCTTAATGCTGAGAAGGTCACTGTCCATAGTTGCTACATTGCTCACTCTCTTACCAGTCATGACACTGCTCTGTCTTCATCTATGGTCCTCATCTCAGACATATCTGAAGCTTTTCAGGTGAGTTAAAGCCAGCAGCTCTGTCTTTGTCTCCCTTTATCTCCCATTCAGAAGGAGGATTGTTATCTTCAATATACCTATAAAAGTAAGCCCTGTGAGATCACTCATGGAAAAGCAGCCTCTCCCTGTGACAGGCAGCAATGCCAGGTCAG
Organism: Melopsittacus undulatus; assembly: GCF_012275295.1. Lineage (NCBI taxonomy): Eukaryota > Metazoa > Chordata > Aves > Psittaciformes > Psittaculidae > Melopsittacus > Melopsittacus undulatus. Next base: position 6,247,110 of record NC_047541.1, read on the forward strand.
ATGAGCAATTACAAAATGCAGCAGGGGAACATGCAAGGAAACATAGATCACTGCACAATGCCATCCTGACACTGAGAAATGTGCTGGAATGGTGCCTTGGAGCCTTGTGCCAAATGGATGACTGCTGGGACAGTGAGCAGGATTGGACTAAAGTTAATGCTTCCCTTAGAATTTAATGTTAATAGACAGAGTTTTATTAACCTGCCCCCAAGGTACCTCATAAGGATCATGTCAGAGAAGAGAAGCAATAAGGAAATGAATAACAATTTACTATACTATAGATGCATGATGATAATCAATACTACTTCACACTAAAATCACAGTTGGCATCCAAAACTCTCTCAGAACCAAAATGCAGTAGGAATTCATTCAGCAATGACCCAGTCTTCAGAGGCACTGCAGTGTTAATACATGCTTTGTTCAGCTGGGCCACAGGGAGAAGACAAGACTTGCCCAAAGACACATAGCTCACAGTTGACAGGTTGCAGAAAATTGCCCAAGGTCTTGTGTTCAAAGTCTTCCAGCTATTAATACCCAGTGGAGGCCATTATGTTCATACCACTTAACAAAGCCCATCAGCTCTAAGTCTGCAGCGGCCAGATCGAGCCCAGTAATTGTGCTTTCCTTAGTGCCAGTCTCTTGAAGAGCTAAAGATGAATTAGGTGGCAGAACAAGCCATGTGTTAGGTCTAATGGTTGTGACCAATCACTCTGAAAAGCATCCTTCAAAACGGGATTTCTCTTGGGTTGAGAGGCAATATCATACATTGCCTTTAAACCCACAAAAGGCACACAGCATGGACAATGTAATAACAGCAGTGTGGAGCAAGGCTGCTAGAGAGTGATCTGGCAAACTGTAATTGATACCCAGTGGCAATTCACAAGCATAGGCAGCCACTCTGGTAGATTTGATTTAACAGAGCACTGATGCTGCTGCCTGCTGATTGACAGTCTCCTCCATCATGCATGGCAACTGCTGTGAGACTCTGCAGCCATGCGGTTCTTGCTGCCTGCCATCAATCTCTACCACAGGATGCTCACAGCACATGCAGAAGATCCTTGTGCTGATGGAGAGCTCTGCGCCCAGGTCAAACAGGAGCCTGCTGCAGGTAACTGAGACTGATGTCACTGGGAAAGTCACCAAACTGGCACTGAAACACGGGAAAGAGCCTTCAATTCTCCAGCAGCAGATGAGCAACTGTGCCTTGGGTGGAGCTCTGTGCCTCCCAGGGGTTCCAGAGGCACATTCATACAACAGGCTGTTATTACAGATGGCAGGAGACGGAGGCTACTTGGCCGTGGGTTGAGAACATGATTATTTCCTGATCATTAACACATTGAGTGGCTTCTCACAAGCTGAAATATTGCAAGAAAAAGTGAAACGCAGAAAGAAAAGGGCACAGGCTCACTGTAAATAAATGTCACCCAGGGACTGATCCCAGGCCAAGTGGTTTATGGGATGCTTTTAAAGATACAACAGCCTCTTCTGTAGACATGTGTTATCTGCCCAAGTCTCTCCCCTCTGCACTGACACCAGTGCACACTTAGACACAACCTTCAGAGATTTAAACCTCTGCAGGTAAATACTGAAGGCAAATACAGAAGCCCTGTGTGCTTCTTCATCTTCCCTTGTTAATGTTTAGGATTAGTGGGATCAGATAAAAAGCCTGACTCATGCTTTTGCAACACCTGAGGTTAGCAAAGGTCCTTCTCATATAGACTGGCACATGCTTCAGTGCATCCATCAATTGCAGTTCATGGGTGAAGAACAAGGACAGACATGGGCTTTGAAGCAACCATGGCTCTTCTCCTTTTCTTCTCCTGACTGTCCTGAAGTCACACACACTGATCCTGCAACTCTGATAGGAGAGAAATTGCCTGTTCTCTCAGCCCCAATATATTTCTAGTTTCTGGTTGGCTGCATTTGCATCTGTTTTTGCAGACTGCCTTCCCCTGGAGCATCTTTATCGGATTTGCTTGGTCTCATGACTTACTGCATGTTTAGAACTAAGTTCTCCAGAACTAAAATAAGCCCCAGGATGGCTCAGGTTGTTGGAGCAAATCCAGGAGTGTGGGATAGATCCAGCAGCCCTGGTGGGACACGAAGGATCTGGAATACTCTCCGGGCTGGAAGATTTGTCACTGAAAGCACCAGAGCTGCTCCTCCCTTCCTGCAGACCAGCAACAGAGCCTTGAGCACAACCAAAGCCCACAGCACAAACACTATAAATAACATTAATGGGGCCACTGCTGGTGACATCAGAGCCGGGATTTGTGAGACTGGCAACTGCAAACAGCAGCAAAGTGGAACAGTTTCACCCCGAGAGCTTTCTGGAGATGGTCTTATCTCAGAGGCTGAGTCAGAGGCAAGTAAAGGGGGCAGAGGACTCACCCCACTCACGCTGCTATTGTGGGACAGGAGGAATTTCTGGGCCTCCCCACCTCAGACTGCAGCAGTTTTCATTGTAGGACAAGGTACATGTTCAGGCAGCGCAGGAAAAGTGCTTTCTCTGGGGATTTTTCACTACTCCAAAGTCCCACTGTGGGGTGTGTGGGAAGGAGATGGTGCCAGGTCTGTAATACTTGCAGTGTCACACCACTCCCTGCAGTGGCTTCTCAGTGGGGTAGGCACTGCAATGCTGTCACCAGAGCCCCTTTCCTCTGTTTCCTACAGCATCACCTGGGAAGGGTCTAGCATCATTGTTGCTCTGTGCTGCTCCAAAACTCAGACACCCCATCCTGCATCCTCCTGTGGAGCCCAAGGAGCCTCTTCGGGACTTCTTTTCTCAGCAAACACCTCCAACAGTATCTCAGGAGCAAAATGGTTTTACTGCCAAGGTGTCACTGCTGGGATTAAAACCCCTCCAAGCCTCTGGACGGGTCCCCCTGAATTCATAGCAAAGCCTGTGTAATAGAAGAGTGTTAATTTTACAGCTAGAGTATACACATAAATTTCATAGGAAAGCTCTTGGAAGCCAACCAGACATTGCTGAAGTGGCCATGAGTGCCTTCAGCACAGCCATGAAATAGCCAGAAAGCAAAGCAAGTGCAAATTGGGCAAAGAATGCCCAATGGAGATAGTGCTTCAGCACTGCCACAAGACAACAGCCACCCAGGCTTGCTTAATCTAGGTAGATTGGAGTGCTCAGGAGCTAAGGACAACAACACTTCAGCTAGCAGCTCATTTTCCAGGGTCTCAGGCAGGCTTGTGCTGACTCTACTGAGGGCTCTGCTGCTGCAGTTCTGATTTGTTGGTGGCCAAGCTCTCCAGCATAAAGATAGCTCGAGTACATCCAGATGTGCCGCATCCACAGAGCCCAGCTGCAATATCAGCATGGCTTTTAATAGCCCTCTGTGGAAGAGATAAGTGCTGACATGGAACTCCCTCATTCATCTGAGTCCTCTGGGTGAAGGTGACTTGCATCTCCAGAGCCTGATAGTGGTTCCTGTCTCAGGCTACCTGAAGTGCTGCTCCCAGCCATGCCACACGAGATCAGCCATACACCCATGTGCTTCTACATTGGCACAGCAACAGCAGGCAGTGAAACTCCTTGCTCCCACTCATGCACTGGGTGCCCAACAAGGACAGAGTGCCTGGCCTGAGGAGATGGCAACCAAGCTCCCAAGATGGCAGAAGCTGCATTCATGGCCTGTGTTCCCCAAGCAAAGTGTCCTGTAACACCTCCAAAAGAAGCAGGAAAAGAAGTGGGAATCCTACAGAGTACTGGTTCTAACAACCACATGTATCCCAAGGCACTTTGTGCAGGTAAATGACAAAGGTAAATCAGTCACCTGGCCATTAGAAAGAGTTTTCATTGTTTTGAGAGACAGCCTCAGCCTTTGGCTGAGTCTGGCCACAGTTCCCATCTCCAAATCCTCTTTGCTGGGAAACTGGCAATTTTTGTGCCGCTTGTTCCCAGCTCTCCCTCCCTTGGCCCTTCCTGCTGCAGTTCCCTTTGCTTGGCCAAACCTTGGCAGTGCAGGAGAGGAAATATTTATCAGTGCCAGAGGAGGACTGACTCTGACCTTTCGTGTCGAGCTGTTTGTTGAAGTACCTGACAAGCCATCCTGCCCTTTTCTACAGTCTAAGATTGGGTCATCAGGGATGAAGCTCCTGTCTGCAGACTACAGCTCATAATGCTATGGCCAGAGACAGCCTGCAGTGCAACAGAAAGCATCAGCAGAGTCTCCTGTAGCCCTAGTGAAGGGCTGTAAGGTGTCAGGGTATGCTTGATGGCAAAGAAACCAAGGCCCAAGACTTGCCATCACAAAAGCATGATGAGGAGGGAGAGCTGTGAGGTTAGTGTGTTAGCAGCAATAAATCAGGGAGCACCAATTCAAAGTTATCAATGTGCCATCCTATGCTTTTAATATAACATCTGGTATCTTTGGTTTAATACTTACACTATGACAACTCTGGGAGTTGCTCCAGACTACCTTTGTAAGCTAACCCCTGCCTTAGAGAAACTCATGCCATAAAGCTAGTCAGGTAATGTCAGAAAAGGGAAGAGAGATGGAAAGTAAATGATTTTTCATTGGGTCAAGAATGAAAAACCCTGCTTGCATTTCTCAGGTTAGGTTACAGAGGGTCTGCCACAAGTACAAGATCTCTGTTCACAAGTTAAACAGACTTCCTTTCTTTTTTTCCACAGTTTTCTCTGCCTGCTGCTGTCCTTAATGCAGGATTAATGGATGCAATGCTTTGTGGTTGGTTTATGTAAATTGCTGGCAGCAAACAACAGTCATAATCCACTTTGTTGCAATGAAATGCAGCTCGTAGTGAAATCTATTATAGTTCAAATATAAATTAATTATAATCCCTTCTGCTGTAGTGAACCTTCATGTATAATTAACATTTACTGCATGGGGAAAGGGAAAGGAAAAATCCCCATCTGAATGTTTCAATGTCAGTAATAATTTCCTCTTCCTTTATGTCTCTCATAGGAAAGAATATTAGTTTACCTGTCCCCCTACACAACACAAGTCACAGCTGCCTTCAGCTGGAGCCAAAAAATGCTGCTGCAGCATGAAGAAAACATGAGCAATTTCAGACCATGCTGTGTTCCGGTCTCCAGGAAACATGGACAGCAGCTCCTTCTATGTCTTCTATATCCAATACAGGACCTAGGAGGAAAAAGTGGTGAGAAAAGTCAGCCTTGTGGGTCTCAGCAGTCAGAGCTCTTGTGTTAGACTAAGGAATGAGTTTCCAGACCTAAGCCCATGTGGCCATGAGGCACAACTGGATACCTATGGTCCAACTTGTCAGCCCAGCAAGTTGCTCTGCACACAACTGCACACTGACAGTCTTGAAACTTCTACTGGAGCTGAGCTTGCTCAACACGGCAAAATCCCCTCCTCACACCCTGTAATAATAGCAATGCAATTTGCAGGCACTTCATTCAGCTGGATCATGCGCTCCAAACAGAACTGCTTGCTGACTGCTTAAGGACTTCTAAAACCAGACTGAAGGAAGGTGAGAACAGCACTTGTGAGAATAGAAATGTTGCTGGTTCAGTGTCTGAGTTTGTTCAGGGCCTGGGTCAGCACGAACATTGGTAAGTGAAAATGTGGAGGTCCTTCCCCCTCACAACAAAGCCTCCTGCTCCCATCTCTAATGAGAGTCAATTGCTGCTGATAAATTTTACATAATAGCTTTTTTTGCTTGTTCTGCAAATTAAGCAGAAAAATAGCCTATTAAAAGGAAAACTGGGGCAATTCTTAAACCGGAGTGTAACCTATTTAGCTGCTTAGGTCAGACACAGGGCGAAATTCAGAGTTTCCTTATTAATTTTCTGCAGGGAGCAGCAGTTTGCACTGCTGAAGCAATGTCGCGCTTCAGAGACCCAGCGAGAGCTGATTTCAGAGCCACATCAAAGCCAGTGGGTACCCGAGGGGCTGGATTAGCTCCTCTGCTGTTGCCTTCAGCACAGCACACCACTCTCTCCTGACCATTCTCCTGCTGGCTGACTGGTCACCACCACAAGAGGTATTTGTTTAAACCAGCCACAAAGGTGGGAAGTGCCAGGCTTGAGTCTTAGACCATCTTTCAGCCAGGACCTGACACAGCAGCTCTTTGCTTTCCAGTGCCTTTCTGACCCAATGCTGTCCTTCAGCACTAATCTCCATAGTGACATAGACTGCATCAGGCTTATTTAACCCTAAAGCTAAAATGCACACCACCCAGCAGAACTAATCTTCTGGGGGACGTGAGCACCACCTCCTGACTTATTTCAGTCTGGGGCATGGGATGGCACCAGCTGTGACAGACTGTCAGGCTTGGCTGTGATTGGGAAGTGAAAGAACACAGACTCAGCCTTGTTACAATATCCCCCAACTCATTCCTACAGACCCCCGTTGTATGTTCACTTCCCATATGTGAAATCTCCACAGTTCACTCTCTCCCTCCATGTTCATCTTCATTCTCTGAATGCTGACCCTGTTCAACTCCCCTAGCTGCATTTAACTCCTTATGTTCATCCCTCTGTCCTACCACCTGCATATAACACATATCCATCCTTCCCCAAGTCCCTTCCTGCTCTGCACAGGCTCTACTTGCTCTCTCACAAAGCAGGGCTCAGAGCTCACTGGAGACCAGGCTGGAGGACCATTAATTCTCTCTGCCAGGACCCATTCCTTCCTTTCTATTATTTTACCTTTGTCACTGCATGTTTTTCTTAAAATTGGCTCTGGACTGCAGACATTTATTTGCAGTAGCACTCAGAGAGCTAAAGCTCCCAGGGAATCAGCAGCAGGAGCAGCAGCAGACTGCTGGTTGAGCTGAGCTGGAGAGGATCTGGCAGTAGGTTAGGCACAGCTAAGAAGCTGCCAGTCACTTTTTGTTGCCCTTTTCACCTGTGTTTATTAAAGGTGACTCCTTTCCTTTGTTGTTTTAATTTTAAACCATCTGCTTACTTCATCCTCTCTCCTCCCATTAAATGAGATAGTAGCAAATTTACAGACAGCTCCAAATGACAAACTTACTTACATTCTCCCAACTGGCTCATTTTCCTTCCTCTGCACAGAGAATCACAAGACAGTCTCAGCTCCTCACATGTTTAAGAGGCCATAAAATGTTAGCATACCCTGGCAATGCTGCAGTCTCCTCCAGCTCAAGATGCTGACCAGTGAACAGTCAACATTACCCATCACGACCTCAACAGCTGACAGCTCCTTACTCTTTCCCCACTGGTTTTGACTGTAATTGGACCTTCTACATCCTGTCTCTCTGCTGGGCTTCATGCAGAGCACTGCCAGACCTAATCATGAACACACACACACACACACACACACACACACACACACACACAGTGTTCCACCATATTCCTGTATTTGCATCCATCCTGCCTGCAGTCTGCTGCCCTCACCATCCCCTGCTCCATCTCATCCATATGAATAGGCAAATGCACAGGGATACAACTGAACTTCACACAGCTGATTTCATCTTCTCCCCTTCCTATTGACCACAGGACTTCCAGCTCACTTACCTGCTTCTGACACAGGACCCTGTGTTTTATCACCCACATGGAATCACTACTTAAACCTGAGGTGCGCTTTGGTTCCTGTTCTCTCTTTGGATATCTGAGTGCTGCTGAAAACAATTCCAAGTGTCTTAGCTGATCTATGGTATCTTCCAGCCAATCTCATGCTCCTGACACATGTGGAGCCCTTGCTTATTCTTCCCCAGCTGAGAAAGAATTACCCAGAGATTTGCTCAACCCACAATGTGTCTCCAACACAGAACTGAGGCAAATAAAAAGGAGGAAGAGGGGGTGGAGGATGGGGATCTAACCTTGATCTGCTTCAAAAGCTACTTGTCCTTCAAGAGCAGCATCCAGAAAGCACAGAAAATAAGTGGTATCTGGACCTGCATATCAACATAACAGAGTCCCCTTCAGCATTAATAACCATACAGCTATTGTCAGCTCCAGCAGCTATCAGGTCTCACAGGGATGAGTGCAGTGGGGACGGATATTGTTTGTACCTTTTGATTCTGGCTGAGTCTGTGGCAGTGCTCTCAAACATCGGAGCCTCTTCACTTTGCACACACACAGGAATTAACTAAATAACCTCTGCTGGCACTAAATAACCACTGCTCCTTGGAGAAAACCTGCTTAATAGACAAGGGGAGGTGATTTTAGTAGAGACTTTCATAATAGGCACATGCAGAGGGATCAACACACGTGACACAGATTTATACATTCTTTCAACTGGAGAAAACAAATAAGAAAAACTGAACCATATTTTCAGCATTTTTCTTTTTTAAACTAACCCTTTTCCATCACCAAGATCTTTTCTTTTACAAATATGCCAAACTTTAATAGAATGGATAGCCTCACCCCCCTTCTCCAGAGCAAATCGATGTTTCATTCAACCTGAAACACATATTTCCTTCTTCATTTTCCCTCCACCCCCGGGAAAGTAACAAATGCTTTTTCCTGCAAAGTGTGCTTTCTGCTTTTCAGCACATTGCTGAATAGAAACACTCATTACTTACACAGCTCCATTTATTACCTTTTTTTCACTAGGGAAAGCAATGGGCAGCAATGCAAACCTGTTGCACAGTTAGGAAAGAGCTGCTCAGCAAGCTCCTTCACCTCTCTCTAATGGCAGCTTTTTGTTCCCTGCCTATACCTCTCCCTCTTACCCACTCGCCACAACACTCTAGTTTTGAAGCTCACCTGTGGCTCACTTGTAGAGCCCTGCAAGCATGGGGTAACGTGCTCCGTGTTCTCAGGGCAAGAGCAAACAAGCTGAGCTCTCATAGGTGAAAATGGGTATCTGTGGTCTGACAAGGTTAGAGCTAAAACCAGAATATCTTTACACTGATATTCCCACCTCTGGCTAAGCAGAGAAAGAAGACTCATGGTCATTCCCTCTTGTCCCATTCCTTAGTTTTTCTACCTAGTGAACTATTCCAACTGATCAATGTCCCTCTGAACCTATGGCAGAGATCTGGCAAGACATTTCTAATGCTCTCCTAGCTCCACTCTACCTACAATCAAGTAATTAAAATCCCTCAATTAATGTTATATTTATGACTACCCCACGTGTTAGCACTAATCGGGAGGAGAAGCAGCATAATTCCTGGCAGGCAGTTCTGCTGATTACAGAGTATGTTACCAGAAGTAGCCTCATATTTGTATCGTATTATCTGCACCAGATCCACAGGCACGAAACATGGACATAAAGTGAGAAGCAAAGCTTTGGAACCATCCACAAGAACGAGATAACTGCTTCACCCTGAGCTGTAATTAAAATGGACTTAGCAACTTCATTTGATTTATTTGTTTGACAGCCATCTTCCATTTTCTTCCTCAATACCATCCACTCCTGTTTCTCAGGGCCATTGCAGGGTCAGTGAGCAAAGCACAGGAATAAAAATCACAGGACTGAACTGCTGCATTTCCCACACACTTAGCATTCTATTGCTGGTCGATAACTGCCTTCAGAGAACATCTCCCTTTAGTCCGCAGTGCCATCTCTATCTCAAACTGGAGCTAAAACTGTTCCTGAGGAGCCCAAAGAGACTGGCCACAGCATTAAACAATGACCTACTTCCATCAGAGAACTGTCATCTCCTTTTCGTTTCCTTCCATTCCCTTTGCCACTTGCAGCCTTCCCAATCTGGCCTTTGTTGCCAGAAAAAGCTGCCACCACATGGACCTACACTTACCTGTGACCGACTTACCTGAAGGCTGAAGGAACAGCAGTAACCTCACACCATGAAGCCAAAGCTTTCAATCTATGCCCTTCTCTCTTCTGAACTTGCTCAAATGAGCATCAGACCTCCTCAGAGGTTTCAGAGAAGCCCTGAAGAACACAGGGCAAGCTTCCTCCCTGCCCTCATGCTGTGAAGAGATGCCTGCAATCCTTATGGATCTCACTGGAAAGAAAGAAGCTGCCCAATATATCTTGGTGTCTTTAGCCAAAACTGTCCCTGTCCTCATTTTCTGAACAGGCATCATATCTGTATGATGAAAGCAAAGTACCTCCCAGTGCTGGGAAAGCATTCCAGTCATTCTGTCTTTCCATTCTGCATTATAAACTCAAATCCTCACTAGCCAACTGGCAGCCACCTTCACAGAGAACAGCAAAGCCTTTTCTTTATTTAAAGGTTGGAAGTGCAGAAACCAGACTGGTGTGTGCAGAAAACACAAGAGCATTTCAATATAGGCTTCCTGACATAATGAGAGAACTGGCAGTAAATAAAAGACAAGATGGGCATCAATAGCTTGCAAAAGAGAAAAGGAACATCAAAGGAAATGTCAGAATAGAGAGGAAAAAGGTATAAAAAAAACCTCAAACCACTTTTTTCCCCTCACAGAAAGTACATTTTCAGGGGGCTGAAAGAAAACTATGGCACAGCTGGTGGTGATTTCAGCACCCTTTGGATCAGGCCCTCTGGTTTTATTCAAGCTTCCTGCTCATAGTGGTGAACTCATACATGTGACACCTTTGGAAAGGAACAAGGGTAAATCCCCACTTTCCTCCCATAGCAAACCCAGGCAGAACAGGCTTAGCTATACCCCCGAGACAGCTCCCACACCTCAGCTCTGGGTTCTCTCCTGCTCCTGGCAACCTGTAGCACGAAGCAGGGTCCCCTCTTTGCAGTTCAGTGGTAATTGCAATTAAATGGAAGGTTTGCGCTGAAAGCAAACATGGTAATGGAGTTAATTTTAGCAAACCACTAATGAGCAATACACCAGCCTCCTTTTTTTACCCTTATGGCCAACCTCCTAATGTGCCTTCTCTTGCTTTATTGAAATCATTAACAACTAACCTGCTGTCCTCCTTTTGGAAAACACATTTCTTCCAGATTCTGCTCCATGGGGATCTGAAAGAGCTTTTCCAATCAACAATTCATTGAATGAAGTCTCCAGAAATCTGCTGTTGTGTTTCCATCCTGAGTTGACCTTGAGCTATTTAAACCTAGATGGATTTCAACTCCATAGTCCCACCAGCCTACAGTTCCTCCTTCCTGCCCTCCACCTGGGATAAGAGAGGCTTTTCAGAACATGTTAGAGGAGGTCTGCTAAATGATGCATTGAAAAGAGCCAGAGGGAAAAACAACTTTATCATCTTGTGGCTTGAGCAGAAGAGGATGGGGCTCCTCAGTGCTTGAAAAGCTAATGAAAAAAAGAAAATCAGGCAGAGAGCAATGCAAAAGGGAGAAGTAATGCTTTTTGATGGATGAATGATGGGCTCAACAGGGAGGAAGGTCCCAGGAGAGGCCTAGGGAACACAGAGAGTAGATGGCAAACTCCATTCTAGTACAACTTCTCTTTGGAAAAGGAAAGGGGTTCAGAGGAACAGCTCTGTCCAGCTCTAAGGGGATATGCTATGGAAGAACATGGGAGCAAGACAATGGAGAAGATGCTGTTGGGAATTCAGATTCAGCAAGTTAAACAGTAGAAGTTCTTGTGACGGTTGAGGCTGTGGTTCCTTCCATGGGCCCTGAACGGGAGTTTTGCATTTCTGATTTGGATTCTGGTGCAGATGTTGGTAGTAGATGTAAGATGAACCAACTGCAATAGAGCTCATGAATGCAGCATATCCTCACCAGTGCTCACGGGCTCCAAGCAGCAGCAGGAACTTTGGTGTCAGGTCTGGGAATGCCAACAGAGCTCCACTTGGTGTAAACACCAGTGAGCAAGTTACACAAACACCACTGCATGCCTCCAAAACCACTGCCTCTGCCAAAACACTGCTACAGGAGCAACTGATCCACAAACCATCAACATCAGAAAGCTTCTCAAGCGCCCCACACAAGGTCACAACACCAGCCAGACTCTATTACTGCAGGCCAAGGAGTCACAGAGAGCAGAAGCCAGAAAAGCTGTTCCATTTGCTTGCTTTGAGGGTCATGATTTGTCCTAAACCTGTGTGATGGATCACAGGATGAGGGGGGAGTTAGAAACAAAGGGGTAAACCAGGACAAGCCTTGCCAGCATCCTCAGCCTCCCTGCTGAGCAGTTATCCCCTCTGCCCTTGGAAACATGCAGCTACATGAGTTTAAAAGTGTTGGGTCAGCATCTCTCAGCAGGACAAGGCTCCCTAGTTCAGACATTCCTTAAGCACTCATTTATTCAGATCTTTGCCCTGCTGGAATAACAACGAGCAGAAGAACAGATTCTGCTCCTGGACTGCCCCGTGTCTGGGGCTATTCTGTAGTTATTCAGAGATTTCAGGAATTAAATGGAAATATTCAAGGAAATCCCAAGATAATGCAGCACCCTACCTCAGTCCTCCTCCAGGAGACACTGATTTCCATTGTTCTGGGTCGGGGTGCTATTGTATTTGATGAGTATTTGTATAATAACACATTAAAAGCCAATAACTTGCAAGAAGTGATGGAAGTACAGTGCTGGGTACAATAAGCAAAGCAATGCCATTATACACCCGCTTCCTTATTCCTTTCCTAAGAGCAGAAGTACTGTAGATCATCCTTAGTGGGGGTGAGAATTAAGGAACCAACACATTTCCTAAGCTCACACAGGCAGAGTAAACCCCTACCATACAACTCAACACCATTATATCTGTTTAGGCTATAAATGCCTATACGGCTGTATCAGGATATTGCACAAAGCTTTGCCCACATACCATACATTTAGCCTGCAGGTAACCGGCACCCTCACTGCAGTGCTCTACTTGCCTTGCTACTGCATACATACCCCCTAACGGAGTCACCCTCCATGCCTCCTTCCTCTCCCTCGTGTTTGGGGGTGCCCAACCTCTCCTAGCACCAAAATACCCACTGGATGCCCAGCAGCGTTTGCCAGGTTGCCACAACACTTTCTGTGTCGCACAGGCGGCATCAGCCTCCTCCGTGCACCCACTTCAGGTGCCATGAGGCAGCCCAGCCATGAAAGCAGCCCCTCCGAGATCAGGCCTTTGGGTGCAAACCAACAAAGCTCACCCTGTCCCATTGCTGCAGGCACTGCTGAAGGAGAAGCACTGAATTAGGGCCTTGAAACGCTTCTGGTCGCTGGCGTGCATACATCAACTGGTGCCATTGATACAGGGGTAACCAATGTACAGGGGGTAATACAGAGAAATTGTACAAGGGGGTTAAAGGAATTCCTTTGCTTAAACAAAAGTATTGTCTGTCCTAAGTACCTGCCATTGCCATCTTGCCAAGGCATTGATTGCTGCTGGAGGGGGAGAAGCAGATGCTAATTCTACTGACAAAAGCAGATGATTGGTCCTGCTGATAAGCCGGGAGAGGCAGACTGGGTGACCAAGCCTTAAGACCATGACAGAAGCACAGGTGTTTGGTCCTACTGAGAAGCGGCAGGAGAAGCAGACTGGGCCCAGACCAGACCCTAAGGCCAGGTCTGAAGGTTAAAAGGTGTAAAGGTTAAGAAGAGGAAGACTCATTTACTTCATCCTCAGACCCCTGCCCATGACCAGAAGGGGCACTGCGCAGGTGCGAAGGACCTTCCGGCTCATTATAATACGAAGCGGGGATAGATAATAAATATGTATAGGCGGATTGAGCAACCTCATGTCTATGTATACCTTAAGAGAATAAATGTAAAGGGAGAACAACCCTGAGGTGTGCATGCTTTGCAGGAGCTATCCCCATGCACCTCAGCGCTGAATAAAAGCAAACCTACTTTACACCTTTAACGAGTTGTGGAGTCTATCCGCGCATCACCATCACACAGCACCCGAGGGAACAAATGGTGCTGTTTCCAGAACTCCATCGCCATGTCTCCTCTAGCACCAAACGGGATTGGGGAAGGCTCATGGTGGGGTCACGGCTCTCCTGCACCCCCAAGCCCACCCCAGGCTCCTCAGGAGCTCTTCCTACCGCACCACCATGCTGCCAGCACAGAGGGACCGAACACCCTCCTCAGGGACAGCATCTTCAGTAGCAGACAGGGCCCGAGGGGAGCCACGCACACAAAACACTGCAAACTCCAGTGGGATTTTTCCACGTTTGGATTCTTCCTCCACCGGCAGCACCTCCCCATTCCCAAGCGGAACGGTTCCCATGGGATGCAGGAGCAGCGCCCTCTTGGAGCCTCCTTCCCTCACAGCCGTCCTGCGCTCCTGCTGTGGTAAGGGCCCAAAATGGCGGCCGGCGAGGGGCTGAGGCGCAGGGCCCAGGAGAGGCCACCGGCGGTGGAAGGAGCCCGTGTACCTCCATGGGGTGAAACCAGAGGTTGGTTTTCTCTCCTTGGGTCTGCTCCCAAACGTGTCCTCCTGGCTTGCACCTCCGGGGAGCACTATGGGAGTGAGGGTGCTGCGGGGATGCCCGTGAAGGTGCTGTGCTAGAGGCAGGGATGGATGGAGCTGTCAGTCACGGGGCTGTTTCTAATCAGCTGGTGAACAAATGGCACCTCATTTGCAAAGCTTTTGCTCTGCTCTCTCATTAGCATAAGTATTGTTTTCCATTATCCATGGTGATTCACATTAAACTAATGGAAATTCATCTGTCATGTGAATGCAGCTGGGTAAAGGGCAACTGCGAATTCACTTAGTGCCTATTTGCCCCTCTCCTGGTTAGCAGCTAAAGGGGCACAGCTTCCTGTTGGTGTGGGGTGAATCCCTGTGGAAGCAGGTTATTACATCCCATGGTATCTTGTAAGTATTGATACATCGGTAATTCTGCATTCCGAGATAACTCGGGCTCCTATCCTTGGCTTATGATAAATGGCATCTTTTATCCTTACCTTGACTTGGTTGTTTTAAGATCCACGTTTTCTCTGCTACCTCGAAGCCCATTGTTATTTAGCTTGGGTAATTAGAAGGGACTATAGTAGTTCTATGAAGGCAAGCAAGTAAACAGGAGCTGAATACTCTTTCACATGGATATCCAGTTACAGGTAGCATTTTTGTGACTGTGCATATCTAGTTCTCTAAACCCCCCTGCACTTTGGGTCGTGCTATTACACAGATTTACACTGTCATTCCCTGTGCTTTATCCGGGACTGTAACCTTCCCTGGCCCTCTCAGTAGTGGTGACCTGCTGGTGGTGAAGAATAGATCCCTTCTTCCTCCAGAAAGGGGAATTTGAGTGCTGTGCTTTGTTGAATGCTGGGTGATGCTCCCAGACAATAACTGCTGCTGAAATGCAGTATCAGGTTATCCTGTGCTGCAGGGAGATGGTGACAACAGTGGAGGTGCCTGATACTTTGCCTCCTGGATGCTCTGAATTGAATGGGGTAGGAGCTGTAAGCATAAACAGAGTCCACAAAGTGCTTTCCTTCACCAAACCACCCAGGCTATAATTCTCCAGGGTGCATACTCTATAAATTCCCTTTCACTGCTGGCATGTTAATGGCATTTGGGGAGATGTCACTTCAAAACTAAAATGAGCAATGACACACCGAGCAGCAGAAGGTAAATGGCTTTTAACTGGATAACGTGTCAGTTAAAGGCTAAATTATTTCCCTGCTGTCACTTCCCTTTACTTTGCTGGCTTGTATTATTGGCTGGTACTGACAGTTGTTGAGAGAAGTGATGCCCTTGGCCCTGGGACATCCTGATTACCTTTGTAGCTATCTGTTTATGGGGGAATAACAGGCAGATGGAGCTGAAATCAACTTCCATTCTTCTCTCTAGGATACATAGAAGTTACTTGTACAGTGGGATATTCACTTCTTATGTGGTCGTGTCCTTCACTAGCAATCAGGTTTTCTCTAGACAGATTTACCAGGAGACAAACGTTTGCTGAGTGTGCTTTTTCTGGTTTCTTCTAGACCAAGAAGAATATAGGTCTGCATAGGTCTGCTGCTCTTCTAGGAGTAGTATTTTGGGGACAAGATTCATCCTGTATCAATATTCCTGTAGGACATCAGAGTGGGAAAGGGACCCTTAACTTCTTGAGACTGGATGTTGGGGCTTATAGATGATGGTAACTGGAATCTGTTGTGCTAGGTGCTGAATTAAGATGTGCTGGGGTAAATACTGCTGCTTCAGAACTTTACTGGGAGGTTGAAGGGAAATTTATGTGTGCAAATCTCAATGACTTGTATGGGTGAGTCATTACGTAAAGGTGAGTGGTAAAAAAGCAGCATTAGGTGCTATAAAACTGATTGAAAGCAGAATGTTAAAGAAATCCTGAAAATTAATATGTTATTTATACCGTGGTCTTGGTATTGACAAAGCTGCACTTTACCAGCAGACTAATTGTTGGTAAGTAGCAGCAGGGTGGAAGAACTGATCTCTGGATTACAAAGCAGCAAAACCAGAACTGCTGGGGGTCTGTTTGAAAGCTGCCCCTGCAGAAATGGCCCTGTGGTTCTGGTCCCATTCTTGATCCCAGAAGATGATTTTCTCACTTCCAGAGGTTTTGAAACCTGCAAATCAAACCGGGCCTTTTCCAGATCATCATCCTTGGTGGTAAAAGTTCTTGCAAGGTGATTCAGGATTTATCAACCCTTGCCAAGCTTTGTGGAGATTTAGGAGATTTCAACAAACTCTGAAGTGGCAGTAAGTTAAAGGTACCAAAATCAGCTAGTGTTTCCTTCAAGTGTTAGTGGATCTTACTTGATGAGAGGCTAGGTGATGATGACTCTGTTCTTCATCCAGTTTAGGACCTGAATCTTTCCTTCTTTCTTTTAAATGCCTTTATGGGAGGTGGGTGAGGAAAAGCCCAGTGAGTGAGTATTGTTGCATAGCAAAGCCACTTAAAATGCTTTGAGTGTGTTTCTTTTGCCCACTGATAACCAAAGATCCCTGAGCATCTGAGTCCAGTTTAGGAACCCAAGGTAAACAGGAGTTTACTTCAGACACTTGGAACGTGTCTTGGACAGAGCCTTGGGACATGGTCTAGTGCGAGGTGCCCCTGTCCACTGCAGGGTGTTGGAACTGGAGGATCTTAAGGTCCTTTCCAACCCAAACTAGTCTGGGATTCTATGATTCTAAGTTCACTAGTGAACACATGGAAAACCAGCTGGTTCCTCAGTGACAGCACCCTGAACATAAGTGACGAATGCAATGTGCTTCCCTTTCTCTTTGAGCTGGAGGAAAGACTCTTGCAAATGCCTTGCATGTGTGCTAAATAAATAAATGTAAAAATGAACCTTGTGGCCAATCACAGTGCAGCTACCCTGCAATTAAACAAATCCACAAACTGGCAACACATTTCCAGCTCATTAAAGGGAGGCAAATGCAGCAACTGCATGAAAATTGAGAAATTAGGCACAATTACCATGTTGGCTGGAGGCAGGAGGGGGAACATTCATTGAGGGAGGTTTGGAGGAGAAGTCTGATGGTTCTTTAATTTGCTGCTGCCTCCCCAGTCCTCCCAGCTCTGTTGTTTGAAATGTTCATGAAGGAGCCATTGATGCTCTGCCTGTCTCTGCACTGCAGCACCCCTGAGGAGTTAATGAAGCAACACCTGGGGACCCTCAGGGTGCTCTCCTGTCACAGCACTGGGCAGGACTCCCAGGTACCAGAGAACAAGCCTGCACTGGTGTTTCCATGGGGTTTGCAGGGTCACAGCTCTCACACGCTGACCCTTTTGCCCTTGCTGTGCTCTGTAGCTGTATCCATTCCCATCATCACTCATTCTGAAGGGCTGATGTACTTAGGATGGCAGTGCAGCCCTTGCCAAAGGCACAGGGTGCCTTACCACTCACATTCATGGCTGGAGTATTTGGTTGACACCAGCGGTGGTGTCTGTTAGTACACAGTTATTTGCTGAACAAATGCTAAGTTGTTATTACGCACAGTAACTGGGGATAAAAACCATCTCAGGCATCACTTGTGGGAGGAGAACTGAGGTTTTCCTGGAGATTCTCTAGACCACTGGACCCAGGAGACTTTCCACAGCAATCCTAGTTAACCATAAGGCTGGTGGTAGCAATGCCCACTGGAAGGTAGGCAGCTGTAGGAAAGAAAGCCATAAGGTTTTTCCAGAGGAACAGTGAGGCAGAAGGGCTGTTCTTTTTGTGCTGGGGGTTTGTTGGTTGATTTGTCTTGGTTTTTACCCACCTGCATAGAGAGAGAGCTGGATCTGTCCCTGAGTTCTAGTCCGTTGTGTGGTTGTATGTGTGTGAAACTCCGAAAACACCAGTGTTCCAGGTCAGTGCAAATGAGAGGCTGCTGTAAATAAGTTCAGCCTGCTCAGAGGAATCACAGAGTCGAGGAATGGAAAAAGTCTGTTACTGTCAATCACCAAACCCACTCTGTCCATGTGTTTAATAGCCCTATTAAATATAGCAAGTGTAAATCTTACAAATTGCCCTGGAAAGGATTCAGCTGCTTCAATAGTGGAGGTATATTTTAGGTGTGTGACTCGGGCTTCAGAACCATAAATAAGAAGTCAGCGTGTCTGGAAGCTGCAGGCAAACACTTCTTAGGTGTTTCTTTGTCATTTTGGCACATGTGAAGTCTATGACTTTCCTTCCTGAAACACAGTCCTTTACCACAGCTTTCTACATGGCTTTGGCAGCAAAAGCCACATTTGCACAACTGCAGCAAGTGAAGTGGGGAGTGAGTGGATACTCCTACAGGCTGGCTCATACCCTGCATACCAACTGATAGAGTTAGTCTGGTGCAGAAGGCAGAGATGTTTTTCCACATGTCCTCAGCTGATTGTTTGGAAAACAGGAAGCGATGCAAATGTAAAAAAGAATCATAAAAAAACCCTTTGGAGCTTGGTTTAAAAATACAGCCTGTGAGGTTCAGTTGACTTCAAGCAGCTTAGTTTGTGTTATCACCCATTCATATGCAACATGCACTATACTTCGGGGTTTTTCCCTTTGGTTGGTTGGTTGTATTTTTCCACTTGCTGAGATGTGCAACTGATGGCTCAGGTATCCGTGAGCTCTGTCATGTTGCTGGGCACTGAGACTCTGAGGAGAAGCTTTATCATTAACATAAAGAATGATGGATGGTGTTGAAGTGGTGAATGGATAAGGAATTAATGGTGTTGTGTCAAGGGACTACTGACAGAGGGCATAGGGGTCTACAGGTAATTTATATGTTCTGCTGTACATGAGACTGTGTTGTCAGTAATTCAGGGGACCGTATGCACAGCAGTGAACAAGTTCAGAGTTGAAGGCACTTCCCATGACATTAATCATCAAACTGTCACTGAGTTCAGTAGTATTTCACTCCTGAAGTGTGCATAGCCTAGATATGAATAACTTAGGTAGGTGAGGAGCATGGTTAAAACTGTGCTCCGGCTGCAATGTAGGTGTCACTTAGGGGGCTATAAAAGCTCTCCGAAATGCGCCTTTTATTACCCCTGCCATATTGCTCTGTAGCTCTTTTCCCTGCAGCACACAGCAATATCACTTGTAGCAGAGGAAAGGTCTATGGCTGAGCAGAAAACCACCCTGGCCTGGTGCCACTGCAGTCTGTATCCCAGCCAACTGCCCCCATGCCTCTCTGCCTTCTATGTAAAACCAGCACGTTGCTTATTCATAAGAGAGCTATCTAGGAAAGGGTAATACAGGTGATACTTAAGAATGTGAATTCTGCTTTTGGCCAGTGCTGGCTTTGTTATATTTCATGTTTTAGTGTGAAAATGTCTCGCTTAGGCAGTGAGAAGTGGGCTGCAGCTGTTCCTCTTTCCATTCCATACCCCTCTTCCCTGAACATGGATCACAAGGATCTTGGGAATAATTCATGCAAATGTCTCCTAGCTTAGCCAAGAGAGGCAATTTCAGCTGGAGCAGAAGAGAATCCATTTCACCCTGGCATTGAATAGAGGGAAGGGTACCTGCTGTTACTCTGATCTTTATTTGTCTTGTGCAAATACTCAGACACTGCAGTGATGTTGTGGCAAGATGAAACCCAAAGATAGAGAGACAGGGTACGAATCTAACCCGAAAGATAGAAAGGGTATGAATTAAACCCAAAAGATAGAGAGGAAAGGTATGAATCAAACCCACAAGTGGAAATTGTGCCTGCAGCCTTCATTTCCTAATGGGGCAAATTAAGAGTCTCAGATAAGCACATTTGGGCAACTTGAAGAATGAGATCAGGTTTTCATCTTTTGTGTCAGATGTTACATGTCTAAATCCTGAGCTCTCACTTCTTGCGGCAAGAGATGTTGCTGAAAGTGTGTCATGTATCTACAGCTGGAATGGGAGCATTTTCTTGCTGTTTCCTGAGCATTCCAGTTCCCTGCTCTTAGGAAGAAAGCAGCATTTGTCTCCTTGCCACCTAATGTTTTTGGTAGTGAATCGAATGTCATGAAATGGATCCAAGTAGGTGTAATTCTCTTGTGGATTCTGTCTTTTACTTATTTGCAGTAATTGCCTGATCAGACCGGCAAGGCCCTGCTTAAGGTAAATTCCTGCTGCACTGGGTGCAGCTTTATGAAGAGTGGGGGAGGAATTGGGAGAACAACAAATTAAAACTAATCTCATCATCTGAAACACTCGAACACAAACTCAATTGATGATGCAGAGCTGCCCCTTCCAACACATGCAAGGTGCTGAGGCAAGCAAAGAATAAACAGAACAGAGCAACCACCCAAGGGTTGTGCTGCAAGAAAACAGCCACCTTCCAGCACCTAGTGGAGCCATTGAGCTGCCCTGGCCTTGCTGTCATCAGTATGCTTAGCACACTTAGGAGAAGGGATTATCTTCAGAATGGGGGTTCTTATGGTGTGCTCTGTAATCCAGAGCTCTCTGCAGTTCTCTCTTTGCCATACCTCAAACAGAGTGGCAAGTTGGCAGAGGATTTGCACTAGAGTTTTGGTAACTCTACAGTGAGTAACCAAGAGCCTGTAGTGCTGGAGAGGTAGATGAGTTTCTCTTTGCTTGTCTGTGGGATTTCTTCATGAAGATCTCAATAACCTGAATTGTCCATGTGGTGTTTATCTGCTGCTTGGTCACGCAAGCCTCTGATCTGGCATCTTGGCATGAAAGAACTAGTTTGAAGTGCTTTAATGGTAAAACTACTGATGGCCATGGCCCTTGTTTTAATTGATCTTGAAGCTTTGCTGTCTTGGGTAACCCAAAAGCAAAGATTCACTGAAGGCTGTGCCTCCTTCCCCTCCCAAACACCACTTCATCCTGTGAGGAAGTGAGGCTTCTCAAATGCTTCCTTGTATGCTCCCTCTTGGTTTGAGCAGAAGTGAGAGGTTCCTTTTGGCAACAGTGGTGAAACACATCCCATGCTGGAATTCAGCAGCCCCTCCAATAACTGTACTTCCCAGTTAATTTCCCTGTGTAAGCAGGACCTGTGGAAACTGTGCTGCTGTTAGCTGGGGCTTTAATTTATTTGGAAGAATGTGTAATTATCAAGCTGTGAGCAAATTGCTGTTCTTTTCACCTGCCTCCTTATAGAACTCATTTGTATTCAGGGGAGCTGCTGATTAATGAACACAGCAACAGAGGACAGGGATGAGCCAATGCAGCCACAGGCTACAAGCTGCAGACAACAGCAGTAATGCTTCAGGAAAAGGTGTATTAGGCCTTTCATTGCAAATCACCAAATGAGGTGGGAAAAGACAAGAACTGGGTCTTAGGAGATGAACTTCTTTCCTGTTTTCTCACTGGGAAAAAGAGGAGCTGGTTGGTGGCCTTCTGTGTTATGTGTAATGATGTTCTGGGCCTTTCCAGGGAACACACGTGTACAGAACGTAAGGCTCATTCTGGATTCCTGCTTTTAGAGGTTTTATGTGGCTGTTGTGCAACTTCCTTTGATCTCATGTTGTATCCCTTCTGCCTTGTCCTCTTCACCCTTGACCGTGTCAGGTGTTGCTCACAGTGTTTGCACAGACCCTTTTCTAGCAGATAGAAGTTCAGCTCTGTGTGCCTATCTGCTGCCATGTGCCCTCCCCAAAGGAGTGGTAGTTGTGATGGTGATTTGATGGGATGTGAAAACCTAACTGTGGCCAGGCTGCCCTCCAAGTGTTCCTTTCAGAGCTCACTAAGCAGCTCTCTGTTCCTAGTGAGTTTAGAGCACTATTGAGCCAGGCCGGACTGCAATTGTTTAATGTGGAGAGGGGAAAAAACAATCATATGTGCATTTTTGCATGGTCCTCCTGCCATATTGGTTGTTTTCTTGGGGTTTCTCAGGGTGGTTGATTTGTTTAGGGGAAGAGCAGATAGTTTTTGGTTATGGGTTTGGGGTTTTTTTAACATCTTTGAGCTAAACACAGAAGCACTGAGAATGCAAAGCTTTGAGTAAGCCTGTGCCACAATTCAGAGCTTTGCAGGATTGGACTGTGAGCCCTTACTTGCTGGAGATTATGTGGCTTCCTGTTTCTGCAGGAGTTAAGAAGTGTATGTTAATAGAATCAGGTTCTAACTTAAGAGCCCTCTAGGCTGAGCAAGCTGTAAGCTGATACCACGAGAAGCAGGATATCAACCCCAGAAAGGGAAGGAATAATTTATTCTGTTGAGTTTGTAGTGAAGGAGAAAAAAGCCAAGCTTAGCATCCAAGCCCAGCAGCTTTAGAACCCTGCTACAACCTGTTTAACAAATTGTTTCTCCTCTATCTTCACCCTGGTTGTTCTTATTATGCCTGTTATCTGATGGTTATTTAATCTATAGTTTGTAATTACTTCCCTTCTGTCTTGCACTCCAACACACATTCATTTTCTCGTTGCACTAACGCACTGACCTACATTATCCAAGCTGTAAAAGTCAATTATGCTGCCTGTGATTTTTCAAGTGGCATTTAGCAAATGGGTTTATGTATCATCCATCCGTTACCTGGTTCCTGGTAGGAGTCAGTTTTTCTCAGGCACCTCTTAAAAACATCTCTGGAAACCCAACTGCTCTTCCAGATCTGGATGCAAATTGCACTGCTACAGTGCTGAGAAGGAATACAGCATGTCCTGCCCACTCATATGGATAATGAACATGCGTTATACTTTGGAAGTGAAGCATTGCATCAGTCGTCTGTTTCTCACTGTGAATTGGGAATATATTGTTCCAGCCCACCGTATCATGTCCTGTACAGGCTTCACGCTATACTTAGTGTGTGGATTTTGCGTCTGACGTTTAATATCAGGCTTTAAGTTAAACCCACGTTTGTGGTATTTGATAGTAAAAGGTATCACTGTTACCAAATGGAGCACAGAACCATCTGTACCCATCAGACAAACAGCTCCCAAGGGGCAGGTGGGTGGGGGTTGATTTGTTTTAAACAAGCCTTGCTCATTAATGAGAAGCTTCATAATAAAGCTTCGATGCATATAGATCTTCACCCTCCCTGCCTTTCCCTGGCTTCCTGTTACCATATTGAGATGTGAGCACATTACAGATGAAGTTTAGAGCCCATGCTAATTTGGTAGTAGAAGAAAAGGAGGTATCAGGGGGAATTTGTTAGATAGAGGTGCAATCACTCTAAGACTCGTGACTTCCTAGGATGAAGGCTTTATTACCTCAAATCACGAGACAGCTTACAGCACTAGCCCTGTAGCATCACTTGTCAAATGACCCACCAGCCATGACACGTGTGTGAGCACACATTCCCCCTGTTGAAATAGGCAGGGAATGTGTATGCTTGTCACATACGCACTCAGACATGCACACCCATGCACCTGTGCATGGTCACTGGACATGGGCAGCTTCTTCTGCTTCTCAACAATAAGCTTCAGGCTGCAGAAACTGTAGTTCTTGGGATGGTGTTCATGAGCGATCCCTTTTTTATAGGGAACATGGAAAACTGGACAGAATTTGTCCTTCTCCCTTCCCCGCCCCCCCCACATCCTTTCTGCATTATCTGTTGTTCATGGTCTATACAAAAAACTTAAAACTGAAGGAGTGGCTCCCTGAAAACAGGAACTTCTGTGCTACTCCAGGTGCTCATAGTGAGGCTTTCCTGCATTAAAAGTGGGAAATGTGTGGCATTTTCCCCTCGGGCATATGGGTGTGGGGCTAGTTGTCAATGTGCCACTGTAATTTCCAGTACCATGTTTAAGCCCAGCCTAAATACCAACTGATTTAGCTTCTCTCTTTCCCCTCCCTTACAGTTCTTTCTGTTAAAAGCAGCTGTTATTCCTTCATTTCAGATAGAGAATTAAGGCCTAAGATCTGTAGGACCAGAAGTGAGCTCTTGCAAGTCTAAGCTCAGGGCTTTAATCACCAGCTCAGATCTGAAGGTTAACATTTGCATGTGATTGTTTTGGAGGGGTGGGGAAGGGTCCTATCTGAAATCCATCTGGTTATGTTTTGCTACTTGCATTTTCCATTATCGAGGTTTCTAGAGCGGTTTGGAAGCATGGTTATTTCAGGAAGTTACAAATGTATATAAGAATAACCAGAAGGCCCCCATGAAATCATGGGTATAGCTGGGGAGTGAAAATAAAAAAGTACATTTTAGTCTCATTTTTGAGCTCGTGTTCTCCTTTGTATCCCTGTCAGTGTATGAATGTGTGCCTGGGGATGGAGAGCTGCAGGCAGCGAGGAAGAAGGTTTAATAGCTGGGCTGTAAATGCGCGAGCATCTTGTCACTGGATTTCCACAGATTGGTTTGGATGACTGTAAATGTCTGAATTCTAATGTGTGCTCATTGGAAGCGTTCAGCAATCAGTGTCCTCGGTGCTGTAGCCCGGCTGGGGAGATAGACCTGTACTGGAGCTAATGCTACAGGAAAAACAGTTCTCTTTCAAGAACCATAACAGCAAATTTGATTCCCACCAGCCTGGTGTTTATAGACTAGTATTCTCTCCTCTACAGGGAGCCAATCTGAGCTTTCACAGGGCTCCTGCTGAAGGAAATCAGACAGCAGATTCATGCAAAGCTTACAGGAGCAAAAGGGCAGGTAAGGACGTAACTGGGTGTGCTGGTGGGAGGTGAGAGAAAGAGCTGGGAGAAGGGCTCAGCAGGAGGAGGAACAAGTTGCTGTCATCCTCACTGCGCTCATGGGAAAGGCTGTGGTCTGCTCAGTCACCTGCACTAAACTCTCTTTGGTGTAGAGTGAGCTTCTTGTCCACTGCCCAGGGAAGGTAAGGCCTCTTTCCGTGGTGATTTTGGCTCTGCTCTACATAGGCACTCTCTGGGCACGCTTGGACTGCACAGCTGGTGTCCTCTGTTGTATGCCTCGTGTTCCTTTCTCCATGCTCATTCATTGGGGTTAGCTGCCAGAGGATGTGCTGAAGGATGGTAGGCAGCCAAGTCATCTCAGCAATGGCAGCCAGGTTGCTTTTGGAGTGTGTTCTGGAAAAGCAGGATGTATGTCCATTACCCCTGCTGTGGATGAAGCACATATTCCCAGCCCTGTGTTGGTGCCCAGTAAGTTGTTAAAGAGAACAAAATCCTTTGATGCTCCATAGCAGGTACAGGGATTTTTCTTACACCAGGACCTGAACATGGCCAGAGGCATGTATTCCATTACAGATCTCTTAGCAAATGCTGCAAGCTGTTTTTTAAGTACTAGTTGAATGGAAGTGTTCAAACCAAACCGGAGGGAAGCATTCCTATCACAGGATATCAGGTACTTTACACTAAGACTCTTTACCTAAGAGGAATTTTTCCAGGGGGGAGATGCCCACTGGCCCCACAGAAGAATTCCTCCAAATCCTCCTGTATAAAAGGAAGGGGAATAAGTAGGTATGTTGTACCAGGAGAAAGACATATGCTTACAGCAGATAAGAGTTGTACTTTACAGCAAATGGCCCCTTGACAGTATGTCTTTGTGAAAATGAAGGCTTTGGCTGCAAATCTTTGTGCTTTTTTTTTTGTTCTGAAATTGTAACCTTGAAGAAATCTAATTAAAAGCCACTTATTGGGTAAAAGACATTGAGTGAAAGGGGGAAGAACACAAGAAAAGGAAAGCAAGGGAAAAAAATGAAGTGCTTTAGTGCTGGGGGAGGGCAGGAGGGTGAATGGATTGCTGCTCCTGTAGGAGCTGCTGAATAAATAAATCATTAGGAGGATTAAGACTGTTTCCTCACACTTGTAAAGGCTCTGGTAGTTCTATCTGGGTTCTGTTGCTGTTACTGATACCAGAGGGAGCAGTTTGCCTTGATGCAAAGCTGCTTGCCTGCAGGGTGACTGAGCACCAGGCATCTCACTCTGCTCTTGCTGGGTAGGCAGCACTTGTACTTACGTGTGTATTGCTAACTCTAGGATTACATAGATATAATAGTTCTTAATAACTCATGTGTTGTAATAAGCACCGGACAGAAAGTGAAGCAGATGTTTGACATAGGCTCAGGAAAATTAAACACAATGCCTCTTTTTACACCATTTTTACCCATCTGTCCAGAGACTGGGGCAGATGTGGAACTACCACACAGTCTTTATGTAGTTTTATATTAATATTAATGTTATTGTTGCATTATTCATTTCTTTGGAAAGCTGTAAATGACGCTGGCCACCTTCCCTCCCCAGAGACACGTGTTCCTTGTTTGCTCATGTATTCATCCCATCAATGTGAAAAGCAGCATCCTCAGCTGGCACTTGTGGAACTGGAAGCTGAACAGAAATCTGGTGTTCTGCAGTGTTCTGGGTATTCTCATGATGGCTCAAAACTGTAACCAGAGGTTTTCAGCCATCTCATGTACATGTAGTGTTGCAACGTTGGTTTGAAAGCTGTTGGGGTGACAGCTGAGCAAGAGAGTGGCTTCAGCAACGTCTTTGGAAGGAGTAATGAGTAAATAAGATGTAGGAATAACCTGTTTGGAGACCTTGGATCTTCTTCGTAACTGCGTCTTGCATCTGCACAAAGAGAGAGCAAGGAAGGAACTTCCCAAGTTACTACTACTGCTACTCCTAGGTTTCCTGGAGGTAGAGGTGGGCTCCTCCAGGGCTTTCTGTTTTCTTTTAGAAGCAGCCACTCTCCTACAGACTGTCATGAGCCTGGATGGTAAACAGAGTTGATGTAAGATGTGATAGATTTGGCTCTTCATTCATGTCATGTTCTGTAGTACCCCATGGACCTCTGCACTGGATGGGGAAGCAATTCCAGGTTGCTAAAGGGGATTTGTTCTTTTGTAACCTGTATGAAAACAACAGCCTCTATTCTGATGACTGAGATTGGGTTTGGCAAGAGTGAGTGTATTTATACTAAAGGTGCCATCAAGACCTTGTTCCCATTTGAAATCAATCCAGGTTTGGGCTTGTGTTTTAGTAATAAAAAAGAATAATTAGGTGGATCTTTATTTTTAAAACAAACCCAAGCAAACCCCTTCCATTCCAAGAGCTAAATGAGATGAATAACCCCTGCCAGAGCGAGGAGGCCATCTCACTAAATTGAATCCAGTCAATTTTAACATTCACAGCACCAGAGGCAATTTTAGACAGAGTGTAAATGTAATGGAAAAAACATATTCCTGAAGTTGACTTACAGAACTCTCTATTTGGGGGCTTAATGATGATAAATCAATGATCTAGAAAGTAAAATCCTTTTCCAATTAAGCAGATGGGCACACAAATTCTCCTCAGCCTTTGAGACGTAAGCACCCAAAGTTTTCAATTAGAGTTTCACATCCCACTACCTTGAAATGAGAAGTGATTAAATGGGAACCTGACGCAGACGCACACACAAACTGCCTTTCTCTGGCTTTGTCTCCTATCAAATTGTGTCTGTCTGCTGATTGATACCATTCTTGAGTGCAGATGAGAGATTCTCTGCTAACATCATAAGAGATGCACTGAAGCAGAACTCTGCAATTGAATTACAACCCTTGTATTGAGTCCGGGAGCAGGGTCTTGCCTCTGTTTCTCCGGTCTGAGCTCAAGTGGCGCAGGCTGGTTTTGTGCCCTGCCAAGGCTGCTTCTGTCCAGTACTACCAGGTGCAAGTGCCCTGTATGCTCTGCCTTCTGTGCTCAGCCTCTGGATGGCTTTACCCAAACCAGAGAGAAAAGGGGAAAGAGGGATCTCATGGGAGCATGGGCTGAAGGAACCTGCTGAGTGAGTTCCCTGCTGTAGCCCTGGATGAGTTGATAGTAGTCTGAACTTCATGCCAGCCCTGGGAAAACTAGCTTCTTTCTCATTGTGTACTGGTGGGCTGGGAGATGGCAGCAGAATCCTGCTGGGTTCCTGCAATGGAGTCTCAGCTTCGAACTGTGATTCCAGGAAGCTGGAATTGTTCAGCTCTCAGTTTAAACCTGAAGGGGAAAATATCAGGGGAAATAACTGAAAAATGTCAGAGTTGTGTGGAAGTAAGAGAACACCATCTCATAGCATTCATTCTTCTCTCTTTAAGTTCGTGGCACATTGAAGCTTCCACGTGTTTGACTGTGTGAATGACTCAAGGAGGGTATAAAGTAACTTTCTGTAATAGCAGCTAACATGCTTTTATAGCTTCCTGTGTGTACTGACAGTGGAATTCCATTCCAGTTTTGTTTTCAGTATGCAAATAATGTTTCTTCTTATGACTCGAAGGTTAACTTTGTGACAACATGATAGCCTTGGATATTATTCTTAATGATGTGCTATTAAACTCCAGATATTTAAGTACATCATATTTATGTTGTAATTATTCTGACTTGATTGGTGCATTTCCAGTTACAGGAATTAGTGGGGCTTTTCAAAAGGCTCAGACAACTGCAGCGTGGACTGTAATTGCTGGGTAATTACAGAGTGATTATATGGTTATGAAATAGGGTCCAGTGTAACTTTCATTTTGGCCTTTTGTTTTTCTCACTGCCCCACAAGATTCCTGAATAAACTTTGTGGTAACAGTGCCTTATACCTTGGAGGCAGAGCGTCTTTGAGCACTGTCAGCGTTCAATCGTGGCTTCCTATGGACACATCATCATGGCTTATTGACTGCATCACCTGTGAGATCATGATGATCACGTCCTCTGAAAGCTTCCTGATGTCTCTTTAAACAGCCTTCCTGAGGATGAACAGGGTCGTGTTCCCTTTTGTGTGCTGCATGGTGTTGGGAACCTGCTGGAGAATGATGTCTGTGCATCCTGCAGACTGGAACTGATGGGAACATGGAGGGAGCTCCTTGTGTGCCTTAACTACATGGACAGGCTTCCCTTGGTTCCCAAAGACTGTCCGTGGTGGAGGTTGTGTTTGTGCTGGTG
This sequence comes from Melopsittacus undulatus, assembly GCF_012275295.1. NCBI lineage: Eukaryota > Metazoa > Chordata > Aves > Psittaciformes > Psittaculidae > Melopsittacus > Melopsittacus undulatus. Next base: position 6,276,016 of record NC_047541.1, read on the forward strand.
TTGAAGCCCAGCAGATCAGACAGGGCACACACAGCATTGGAAGGGCTAAGCCTTTCAGATTTAGCCTCAGTCAGGCTGTGAGAGGGCTGTCAGTCCAGGGTTTGATGTTCTAATTCTGCACATACAGAATACTATGGGGAAAAATAGTATTTTGGAAGCACTCAGGCATGAAAAGCAAAAGGTTGTTGTATCTGAGCTAATAGGAGAGACCTGACACTGCAAGCTGATAGTGCAGGGTGTTAACTTCTGATACTGTGCACAGAAACACAGCCTGAATTTCTGATCCCTCAGATGCTTTCACATGGGGCTGTGATTTATGACACTTCGGAAAGGCTTCTACACTGCTTCGGCAGGTTTCTTCAGACACTTCTGTCACTGTCCTGTGACAGGCAAGCACTGAGACATGGCAGCTGCTTTGTGGGTCACAGGAGCCCTGCTGCTGTATTGCAGTAGCAGAGCCCGTGGGCTGCTCTAGCTTACAGACTTCTTCCCCTCCTACAGCTCGCAAGCTGGAGCCTTCCTGGCTTCCACAGGAGCTCAGCGTTTCTCATGCCAGCTTCTGAACACTTGTTTCTAAACTGTTTGAACACCACAAAAGCTTGACTACCAGAAACACTCCTTGCAGCCATCTCAGCTGTCCTGGGTGCGAACAGGGAAGGTACAGCCATACTGACTTGTTTTTCTTTTCCCTCACACATTTTCTGTGGCTAAACTAATCTGGGGCCTGATTCTCTTGGTTTCCAAACATCAGGTGCACTTGGGAATGGGCAGGATAACAAAATAATGCTGTTGTGTATTGACTGAGCCACAGTTCCCTTATCCCTGCCTCTGCCTGGAGTGACTCCAGCAGAACCATTGCCCTCCAAGCTTTAGTAATTACTTACTCCCAGTGTTCCAAGACGCAAGCTAATGAATTATGTTCTGATGATGAGCTGACTGTGGCTTTTCAGTGATGATAACCTGGGGACATACTTGATTTCCAGGTCCCTCTACCCATAATGGGATCATCACCATATCAGATAGCCACTTCTCAGAGCCATTGACCCTTCCTTACCTCTTGCCTTTGCTCTTTGATCTGGCTTTTGGAGGATAGGGCTGACTTTGGAGAGGTTGTTTTACTTGAGCAATGTCTTGAGCAGCAAGGAGGTCACACTACAGCAACTCGCTGCCACTGGTGCTTGACCTGCTCTGTACTGAGCATTGAATAGGGCTCAGTAAAGGCTTTCCCCAGTCCGTGCTGACAGGGAAGCAGTGGGTCAGTGGGGAAAGGTCTGGGCTTCTTAAGGAAGCATTGCCAAGGGACTGGTTCTTAGATCAGTATATTGATTGATCGATTGCCTCTGTGTGCCACAGTGTGATGCATCTTCATGCTGCTGTACTTGGACACAAGCACGCTTGTACTTTAATGCTGAAATGAAGGGAAATAGGAAGAGCATTTGAGCTCACTGGACACTGGGGGCAGCGTGAGGGAACAAGCCTAAGGAAGTGTGTGATGCTTGAGCCAGAGCATTGCCATCGGCCAGCTACCCTTGTCCTGGTTGTATGTACGAGCTGCGTGCCCACCCAGCTGATACTTTTAACAAAAACCATCATCCAAACCACAATGTCAATTCCTGTCTACATTATGAGCTTTCTGTGTAGTAAGAAGGAAAATGACTGTGGTCAGTGCAGGGCAAAGGGTTAGCCATGTGTGAGCCCTGCACAAGCAGCTAGAATGCAAAAGGAAAAGCACAAGTCCCTTCCCCAGATCATTCCTGCAGCAATGAGGTGGCTCCTTGCAGTGAACAGCTAAAGCATCCATGCTACAAACGAGAAAGTTCTCTCCACTGACACGACTTGGTCCTGAATTTGTGTTCCTACAGATCTGTAATAGGAGAAAAGCAGATGCTTGGAAGCTAATTTCAGCCAAGGCAAGAAACTTTCCACTCCATCTGTGATTCCAAACCTGCTGCAGCAGCAATGAGAGAGACTTTTACAATACAAGCTCCCCATTGTGTGCATGTGCAGATGGACAGGCTTTCTCTCCTCATGCTTAATGTAGATTAGAGCAGGGAACTAGTAGGCAAAGGCTCCTGGGTTCCATTTGCAAGTTTACCACTTATTCCCTGTGTGACCTATGAGTAACACAGTTAGTTGAGTTTATGCTTTGTTGGTAAAATTGAGATAATGATATTTTTCCTCAGAGGGAGCTACACTGAGGAATAATTCAGATGGCTGAAAGCAGTTGTAGGAGCAGCTTTCCAACATTCTGGTGCTGCTCTGTTGTGAACATGGTGTGGTGCAAACCCAGGAACCCATGTGAGTTTCTAATCTAAAGGTTTAATAATACACATATTTAGGCATTTAATGGGAAAACACGTAGTTCATGTTAAGCTTATTCCCGAGCCTTTCTTACACAGAGGGTAGGAATGGTTAGTAAAATGATGAAGTAGTTTCTTAGGGTAATAATGGACTTACTTGTGTCTGGCCAGTTTCACTTGCAAAGGTTTGACCATGCAGTATGGTTTGAGAAGATGATATTGAGAAGAAGAGGTTTGCACTATGGTTTGAGAAGAGGTAACCAAACCCACGACTGTCTAAATCTATCCCTCATTGCAATAAAGTGAAGCACGTAGAGTACGGATTTGGTGCCTTGAGCTTTCTCTGAACTTAGTGGAAAGAAAGAGAGATGTGCAGAGCACAACTCATCCTATTTGAAGTCTCTACTTTGGTTATGGAAGGAGCCTGGAGTATTTAAGATGCTAATGTGGTCACCTCAGGGAACTGCTGAAGCTAAGGAATGATAAATGTAAGGCAATACCTATAAAATAAAGGGCTTTTTCTTTTTTGTAATCACTTTGGAAAAGGCAAGTGACTGTTAGAAGCCAATGTAAAATGCCTGGGAAGAGAATATGTGCATGAGTTAGGAAGCAGCACATGCTATTACTGGAAGGGTCACATCATCTTCAGAGACACCTACTTGTCACAAGGAGGAAATACTGGAGGAAGATGATCTTCAGTGACACAAGGGCAATTGCATACAATTTGTACTGCACACGGTGAGAGCTGAGTGGTAACCAGCCTCAACCTGGGGTTTGAAAGCTTCCTTTAGCCCCTGAATTAGAGCAAAAAGCCCTTCACAGATGTGCACAGACGCATGCTCTCCTTTCACCAGCACTGAAGGGGATCTTATGTCTTTTAATGAGTGTGTTTATACAGGAGGTGTATCAATAGAACTTGCCTGTCATGCAGATACTCTTTATCTCCAGAGATCTGGGCCCCTTAAAGAAAACATTATGCTTTGGCAGTAGCACATAAGCATCAGTTTACAGGATTTCTCATAACTAGAGCTTCCTGGGGCTGCACTATTGATTTACTTTGACCTAGCACAGCGATAGCATCACAAGCAAGAAAAGACTACTCCCAGATTGGGAAGTTCTGCTTTTGCTTTAACTTCATTATCAGAGCATTCCCGCATTCCAGGGTGTGTTATAAAGCAGCCTAACCTCTGCCAGGGAGAAATGCTGTTGGTGAGCCTAGTTGTGTCTCTGGTAATTGAGACCTGAATGTTATCACAAGTTCCCCGTGGTCACCAAGTTCCTCTCGTTGGCTTTGCTTGCACTAATCATCTCTTTCCTACATTTTTCTTCCTATTAAGCACAGCACATCGAATTATCCAGTCCCTGCAAGGAGCTCTCCCAGTCCTCCTGTATCTCAGGAGCTGTTAGGACTGCATTTCATTAACCATAATAAACCCCCACACAGTGTTTACCGGAATAACAACGTTGTACCGGTGGAGATAAGCTCCTGTTAGGAAGTGTCTGTGAAGCACAAGCAATTCCAGGGCTTGTTCTTTATGCTGCTGACATTGTTGATGGAATTTCAATTCTCTATCCGGCAAATGCAAGCAGTACTTGTGATAGCTGTGTGCTACCGAGGTAGCACCTGGGGGCTTCCAAAGAGGGAAGCATCCTCCTCTGTATCCCCTTGTCTGTAGTGGCAGCAGTCAGTAGAGATTCATCCCACAACGAGTACAAAGATGCTTTAGACATTTGGAAATAGATTATTCAGAAGCACCTAAATTCGGGGTGCAGGTTCTCAGTAGGTGGGTCCTAAAAGTAAGTTACTGGCATGGAATAGAGACTTGCATGAGTTACAGAGTGTTTCTGTCAGTTCACACTGGATGAAGAGAGCATGATCCTGCTGTTGTGGGACCATTTTGTCACTTCAGGTGGTTTTTTCAAGGCTCAGAACTTCCTGGTTTCAGGTTAATGTGTTGCTCCTGAGCCTCAGAATGTATCAGCCTCATCTCTGAGGTCAGCTTATGTTGGGTGGGGAGGATATTAATTCATTTGTCACGGGGTGAGTCTTACACTTTCTTCAGAGCCTAGAAAACGTTATGAGGTTTTGGGTTCTTCAGCAAGGGATAGAGACAGATGATGCCTTTTCACCTGCCACTGTGGAAGTGAAGTTATCCGGTCCTCTCCTGCTGGTCTGTCCCATAGGAATCATTGGAGCACGTGTCAGGCCAGGACTAGTTGACACTTTCATGTCAGACTCTTCTATTGAGGGGAAGCTTAGAGAAAACCTCTGAGGTTTGCTCTTGCCCTGTGCTGCCTTGCCATTCCTGCTGCCTTCCCTGACTGCTCTCAGCTGTAATGGTATGGTGAGGACAAAACTCACACCATCCTTTTGGCTTTCTTCATATTCCAGCCATGTCATCAGCTGGGATTCTGCTTCAAAGGAGAAAACTAGGGGAGGATCAGCTGGTTTCTTTGCTGCCAGGCTTGTTGGTGCTGTTTGTCAGCATGGTTTCTAAGCACCTTAGGCTTGGAAGGAGTCCAGCCTCTCCTAAAATTGCCCCTGCTTCTTGTGCTATTGCTGGCATAATTTGTGCAGTGGGCTTTTTCTGAAGGTTGAGAGCTGTCAATGATTCACATCTAAGGGGCTTCCAACATTACTCTCCCCTGCTGCTAATCAGTATGCTATTTATAGACAGAAAGTGTCTCTTTTATCAATCTTCCTTACAACTCCCCTTTGCTTTGCTCTCTGGACCAGTCCTGTGGGGCACAGGACAGTGTGCAGCATTACATATTTTGTGTGCTAGCAAGCAAAAGAAACCCAGACAAAAGCAGCAGCAACCTGTGCAATGATTTGTTCCAACATGTGCCATAACATTATTAGCTGAATCCTCTGGAAAATTACCACCAGTACAGCTTTGCTGACTTGCACATGTATAATGTATAAATGGAGCCATCAAAGTTTAATGCACCCTTAGCAATGTACTTCCTTACGCTGCCTGTGACACAAGTTTCATTTCTGTGTCTCCACAGTTTATCACACTCAGTGACACCAGTGCAATATAAGGAAGTGCAACTCAGCTCTGCCATGCACAGAGGTAATTCTTTTAACTGTTGTTGCTGTTTCCACCACGACATGCAGTCCTCCTCCATGGGGGTTTTAGAGCCATATGGAGTCAGGCAGGTCCTCTGGATTTATCCTCAGTGCCCACAGGCCTTAACAAAGGTGCAGGTTTCTTCTCTCCTCATAATTGCATACACACACAGTGTAGTGTTTGCCTGCAGGAGGTGGTGATTTAAACAGACTGAACTAAGGAATGCAAAGATGAAGTTATTATACACAAGGACAATAGAGGAATAAAAGCAAACCTGGATGTTTTCTTATGGGGGCTTCTGTGACCACGAGATCATACTTCGTCCAGTATTTCCTAGTATAAAACAGAATGAATCTGCATTGATTGTATGGTGAGTGTGTGAGATGAACAGCAAAACAGAAAGTCATCTAAGTGAGAGTAATACAAGGCTGGACTCAATAAAAAGCTGTTGCTTCCTATTCATACGTCAGAAAATCTAAAGGAAAGGCCTTTGCAGGAATCTGAGGACCATGATTTAGTGTTTGCTTTACAATTAGAAGCTGGTGTGACAGATTAATCCTCAAAGCCACAGCCTTCACATTTCAGGAATACATCCATTCATCTCTGCTTCTGTACTGTGAGGGCACACAGAGAAAAAGGCTGAGATGCAGAATGTTCAGTTTTGAGAGTCCACGGCTAGAAAGTGGAAAATTATCCTAGGATTTAGCTCAGGAAAACCTGGGTTTGTAGCATAACTGTTTGAAATCTGGGGGGTTGCACACCTTTTAGTCTGGAAGTCAGTGGTTGTATGGTTTTACTTGTGAAACTCCAGGAGGATGAAATGTAAGGGGAAAAATTAGGTGGGTATGTGGAGAGGCAAACCTCAGCTTTGGAGCATCCAGGAGCCTTGGATTGCTGAACTGAATTGAATAACCCTACAGCACTACTGATTCTTTTTCTCCAAGCAGGCAGGTTTTGATTTAATAAGGAATAATAGTGTTTTCCAATGTGGATTTATTCCAGGATAATCCAATGGCTCTTCAAAATGGAACCACCCTATTTCCATATGGCTCTGATACAGCAGGGCTCCCTGCCTTCTGCTGATGCCCCCCTGTTGGCTGGAATCCTACTGTTTTGTCCTCCAGATCCTGGATCATTTGCCAGCTCAGAGTCACCCTTTGGAAGCAAGAAGAACCCCGTTCTCTTCCCACTGCCACCCTGAAGTTAGGAGCACAAGCAGTAGGTAACCAGTGCTGCTCCTGGATATATTTCCTGTTGCTCTTCTTAACTTTATAGTTCTGGTGAGTCTTCCAGCTCTTCTTTTAGCACACTCTCAATTCTCTTCACTTCATTCCACTGAGCCCAGGGGTGAAGTGGCAACAGGAGAATTCTTTGCACAGATCCCTGGGTGGCAACACTGCTGTGGATTCACAGTACTAGTCTGTACAGGGGACTTGATAACTAATGTGCTGGCAGGAAACTGCAACCCTTGGAGGCAGCAACAGCAACAAAAGGCTGTTGATTAAGAGGGGAAAAGAGGAGGACAAAATAATTCCCTCTGTAAGCATCTCTGTCATTAGCCTGGAACTGATTTGGAGGCCACCACCCAAGGGCAAACTGCTCTGTGGGCTGTGAAAGTGCCCGTGGTGCGAGGAAACAGCCTTACCTCCATGCTGTGTGAGCTGAGAGAAAGGCAAGGAGAAACCTTTCTTTCTCCTCCTCCCCAGTGCCCATTATTCATGTTAAACATTAACCTTTTAGGGAAGTAGAAAACAATCACATCTACTGGAAAGAAAAATTGGTTTGGTCTTTTCTGTAATGGCTTTCTCAGTTCCAAGAAAACAGGAAAGTTAATTTAGAAAGCAAAGCCAGACCAAAGAAAGGGTCTGGGAGTTAAAGGGGTATAAGGTGGGGTTTCTTCTTTCCTTCAGCACTTAGGGGGTAACAGAAAGATCAAATTAAACTCATAAGCTTGATTAATATGAGGAGAAGAAAAAACTAAACCAGTAAGGTGACAGAAAACAGTTGTTTCATTTGCAGGTTCCTCCTTATGGAGGTAAGTAATGGACATGCTCTTTTCTCATAGTGTTTTCAGATGCCTCTCCAGTTGTCTCTAGCATATTTAGTAGCAGAAAGAAAAAGGAGAAAAGAGTGAAATTTATAGAACATGCCATTAATTACTGCTCACACCTCTGGTTTGATGCCAGAAAGTGATGTATTTCTAATAGACGTGCACCACAGGCAACAAGCCTGAAGCAGCCTCAGTGCCCGAACACAAATTGCCAGCTAAAAAAAGCCCCCAACAAACCTGTCACAGGAAGTTTTATCAGAAGTAAAATACATTCAGTTTATGACCTTTGTTTATGTCTCTGTTCCTCTTCACTGATGGGGTCACAGATTTCAGTCTAGCAGGGGGAAGCCAGTCTGGGGAGATGCTCAGCACGAGCTGCAGCTGAGTAATGGCTGGAAGCGTTAAATGCCATTAGAGAAGTGATCACGCAGGGAAAGAAGAACAGAGGCAGCAGCAATCTGAGCCATGTGTCTGCACATTACATTTCAAATGGGTGGCATGGTTTGACAAGGAATGCTGAGTGCCTGACCACCACAGCCCAGGCTGCATGGCTGCTCATGACGGGTCCTTCTCTCACTGAAGAGGGCTCATTGCCCAGTAGGATAAGGAGGAGGCTGCAGACTGACGTAGGTAGGATATTGTCTATGTGTTCCCACAGAGAGATGCTTATTCTGGGCAGAGATACTTAATCTGCTGTTTCATAGACAGCCTGCAGTTCCCCTGGCACTCTTTTGACATCTCAGGGCACATTTGGCAGGTGCTTAGGTTTCAGAGAGGGAGCAGGAACATTCTTCTGCCAGGGAAGCTGAAGGAGTGCAGGAAGTCAAGATTTGTTCCTTTTCAATTCTGAAACTTTTCAACAGACATTTTCTGTTCCAAGGAGATAAGTAGAGGGAGCCTTCCATTGAGAGTGATGAGCAGCTTTTTCCTTTTGAAGCTAGCGCAGGCTCCAGAATTAGGCTGTGGGAAGGGAAGAAGGGAGTTATAAGTCACACGTTCAGCCAACAGCATGATTAAGCCGGGAAGACTGGAATGAATAACTGAGTTGATGGGTATGAGTAAGTGTCAAAAGATTTTTTTCTGTCTAGGTGCTAGACATTATTTGCCTCAGCTTTTCAATGTCCTTTTCACTCTAAAAGGTATAACTGATAATTTTGTCTTTACTTGGAAACTCCAGATACAGAAGAGCCCTCTTTATCATCCTCTTTTGAAGATGCAAACCTGATTCACTGGCTGTTCTCACGAGTCAAGGAGGATTGTAACAACTGGAGTTGCTTCTGCTGAAAGAGATGACTGCAGCAGCGGCTCTGTAGCCTGTGTAACACTAAATACAAGGGAGGGGGGAGGTGGCTGAGGCTCAGTAGAAGGATCTGGGTTAAGCTGCAGGTATTACTGCCACAGCAGCAGGTACTCAGCAGGCCAGCTCCCCACAGATTCAGGAAGGGATGGAGATAAATCCCTTTGTTGCCAACTGGAACTGACTTAAGATCATCCCATCTATTGTGACACCACCATTGGTGCCACTTCTCCAAGGCAGCTAAGAGCTAATGTAAGCAAGTGATACCAGTGCATCTCCTTCACAGGGCCTGGTTTCACTGGGAGCTTTGGCAGAAGAAGATAAGCCTGTCAGTGTGCTACAGTTCTGTTAACTGTGCACAACTTGTAATTGACAGCTCCCTCATTGTCTAGATGAGCATTTCTGCTACCACTTGTCCACGTGTTATGAACATGTTGAGTATTTAATAGAGATACCACATCCCTTTACACATGTTCTGTAATTAGACCTTGACTTCAGTTATGCACCAGGAGGTGGTGCAGTATCATGTAGGCTGGAGTCAAGAGACACCCAGAGCAAGGCTTCTTTTAGATGAGACACTTGATTAGTTCCTGCCTTCATTCTTGTCTCCTGAATTCCACCAGGATCTGCACCTCCAGGCACAAGAAGCTGGTTTGCAGTCAAAAGTCACAAGTGCTGCTGTGAGAACTTGGTGGTTATTTCACTGACTGAGAAGCACAGCAGAAACCAAGGCTTGCTGAAAGCAAAGGCAGGAGCATAGTGACCTCTGTTTTCTACCTGCATGCTTAATATCAAGGGCTCATGTAGACAGTTATCTGTGAGTATTCCGTGTCTAGGCCATTGCTGCAGCCAAGCACTTATCTGACTGCAGATGCAGCCACTTACTGAGCTTCCTCTGGAGTGACTTGTTAATGTTAAACCAAAACAGCAAAGCAAGCTCCTTGGCCAGTAACACTGAGACAGGGCCATGGCCAGAAAGCAGGATCTCTCATAAAGGCAAAGAGAATGGAATAAAATGCATGGTTTGGGAGCCATAAGAAGTTGCTTATTGATGGGTGTGAATGCCAGGGAGTATATTCACTGAGCTTGTAGTGCAGAACACCTGAGTTCCAGTTGCTGTACTTCATTCTTAGCTTGTATCACATTGTATGTACCCTGGTATTACTCTCACACTCTCACAGACCTATTTATAAAGCCTGTGTTCTGCCTGGCTGGCTGTGCCAAAGGGCTTTGATGGACCAGGACCTTGAGCAGAGCCAGGAACAGACTCTTAACTGTGAAAAGCTAGGTGAAATAAATGGCCTTTTGTGCTTCCCTGCAGGTTTTCTTTGCCAATTCGCAGACCTATATAGCAAGTTACTGTGGGTAGTTGGCTGGTCTAACTAGGAAAATGCGCTCGAGAATGGAAGCATGTGTTTTGCTTAATGCTTTAGAAGCTCCACATCAGCCATACTCGTGGGTAAGCTTCACTGCTTTTTGGTAGTAGAAAAACCATCTTTTGCCTAACAATTAGCTTTTAGGGGACTTACTATGTTAGTTTGCCCTGAAATTCTGGATGGGAGCAGTGTCCTATGCCCAGTCTTTCTGGCTGTTGGTATTTGCACTCAGATTTCTGCAGGCCAAAAGTGCCTGGGCTTTTCCCTCTTGCTTCTTGTCCCACCATTTCCCACATTATTGGTTCTGTGCCCCCTGCAACTGATTCCCTGTTTGCTCAGTGGTGACTGCTTCAGGTTTCTCAGCAACAGATTCCTTTCTACTGGCTGAGACTATTTGGTTCTTTCAGAAGGGGATGCAGAAGAGCAGGAAACCCTGGTGCCTATTCCTGCAGGTGACAGCATATGCTGCCTAATTGAATCTAAAACTGAAGTCATCAGGTACTTTGCAGTTGCATTGCAGCAGAGCTCAGGTAAATAGATATGTGGTGTTCAGAACCATTAGCTTTCTGCAGCCATCATCATGCTGATCTGAAACCATTCTGGTTTAAGCAAGCACTGTCAGGAATGGGGTTTATTCTCAGAGATGCTGCTCGCAAAGCAGCAAGGTGGCTGGCGTGTGCTACCAGCTCCCACACAAGCAAGGGCTCATGCTGCCTTTCTGTCAGGGTATTTCCATCCAGTTAGATAAATGTTAAGGAGTTTAGTTTCTTGCTGTAGCAGTTGGGCAGGAGCAGTGCTGGGGAGATGGCTCTTGCACTGCAAATGCACTTTCTGTATTACACATCAGTTTAAGGGGTGGTGCCTTTTCACAGGAATGTATCCTACCGAAGAGCTCCTCAGCCTCCAGGAGCTTGTGATTAACGTGTCAGATACACAGTGGCTTTGCTTTTAGTATGCTGATGCTGAAAATAAACTGACATTGTCTTCAAATCGGTAAGTTTGGGTGCATTCTGATCCAATCGTGAACACAACTGGGGGCTTTATGAAAGTATGGGTAAAGAGGCACAAACACAGCTGAGAGAGTGCTCACATCCTTAGCTTCAGGCCAGTTGAGAAGGCAAGACCCAGAACAAATCTATGCTGGGTTATTTGCCTTGCACTGAGAGGTTAAAACATTTGCCTCACACCTATTGCCATTGCACCTAATGCAGGGTAGGCTTTAGGTTTGGGAGTGAATCAAGTTGCTGTGATATGCCCAGGAAAGAAGCAATAACATTATCTTTGGATTAGCTGCAACATGGAGCAGATAACACATTTTATATCGGTTTACCAAAGCCTCAAGTTTCAGTTTTCACTGATGTTCTTGAATCAAAGCTTTTCCCTACCACTGTGGAACTCTAGCTGTGATATTCCATCACCTGTGTGGCTGCTGCTTACAGAGAGCATATAAACAAAAGGTTTTCCAACAAATACAAACCAAAGTGCCCCTCTTTCTAAAGCTGGTTTTCCCAATGGATCTCCCCAGGGAGCACTAAGCACTGCAGCAAATAGCTGTGTTCCTTCCAATGCACCCCCTTCAAAGCAAACAATCAACCTGCATTTGAAGAAGGACAAAGAAACAAGGGACTGCAGGAGATGCCCTTCTCAATAAAGGAGGAGGAGGAAAAGCAAATGCATTTTGTCACCAGCAAACAGGGAAAACTGTTCAATACTCCTCAATTGTGCCTAAAATCCTGTGCAGCTTCATGCTGTTTGTGAATAGAGCTTAGTAACCACCTTTAGCATCTTTGCCACCTCACAGTGATTTTTTCCCTGCACACTATTCAAACATCTCCACAGTGCTACAGCACTGAACTGTTGTGAACTGTGCAGTGAGATTGGTTGGGAAGACCTTCAGGTAAAAGACGTGTTTCCAAAAGTACTCCAGTGCAGGGAAACATCCCAGTCTAATTGAGCAGAGCAGTAATCCTGGCACAGACTGTTCTGCTGTATGTGAGAGACCTGATCCACAGGAAATTGAACCGCTCTGTACAAGCAGAATAAAAGACAACTCCATGCCTTAACAAGTGCATGTGGACATAAATCCATCCATCCAAGATCTCATCCCAACTGCCGAGAGTGGCTGGTGTAGCTCACCTTCCAAAGTGGTTATTGCAGTCATGGTGCTAGTGGATAACTTCCATACCTATGATCATAATAGGCCAGTCTTTGTTCTAAAAACTTCCTGTAACTTTGGGGGGGGGGGGGGAACCTGAAGATGACACAAAGCAAACATTATCCTTACAGGTCATTAGGAAGCAAGGAGTTATTTTTGCCTGAGGAGAAGCAGTGCACCAGATGGTGCTTCTGAGCACACAGTGAGAACCAGCTGCTTTCCTACTTCTTTCTTTGCTTGCATAGCTACCTGCTTTTGATTAAGGTGGAGGAATGTGTAAGAAACTATAGACTAGAATATTGTTTATTAAGATTTATGTTAAGCCCAATTTAAAAAGTAGCCAACAGACACTGATAAGATCACCGCCAAGTGCCCAGGAAATCGCATATGTGAATAGCCAAGATGACCACCAGGTGCCCAGGAAATCGCTTATGCAAACAGCCAACAGACACTGATAAGATCACCGCCAGAGACCCAGGAACCGACATGAACACAGAAGTAAAGATGTATAAAAAGGGGCTGTTTGAACTGCTCAGGACGGCAGTTGGTGGAGCGCAGACTCCCCTGTCGTCCAGCGCTGTATTTGCTCATATTCTACTTGCTATAATTAATAAAATTCTAATTGGATTATGATCCGTTGTGGTCTCAATTTATAACAATTTCTGGTGCCGTGACTCGGATAAGGAACGGTGGGCTTTGGTCCTCCGGGGAGGCGCCCCGCGACATTTCGTGGCCCCGCGACCAACAGCCTACCTCAACCTTACCGACGAACCTAAATTCTAGAATAGTGAGCAAAGGAAAAACCGGTAAAATCCCATAAAAATTCTGTGCACGGGAGTCCGGACGAAGACGCAGGATGCGTAAGTATATTGCGAAATTCGCAGAGCGAAATTGTTCGCGGCGAAATTGTTCGCGGGTTTACCGTTCGGGCGGGATTTGGTTTCCTGGAATATAACGAATGAGAGGTTCGATATACTGAACCAAGCGAGTGTGGACCCTTAAGTACTGCGTTTTCCATCTCCCGCGAGGGACTGGGCCAGGAACAAGGGGGAGCGAGTGAGTGTATATTTGTGGATATTCCAGAAGATGGGGGGCGAAGGGCAGCAAGCCTTCGACTCACATGAATACCCCTCTGGCATATATCTTAGATAATTGGAGAGATTTCCCTGGAACCCTAGGGAAAGATAAGCAAAAAAAAATGATAGAATATTGTACTAAGATATGGGGAGGGAAGACGGGTCCCAGGTAGAGGTCCCAGTCCCGGGGGCCCAGGCAGAGGTCCCCGGAGTAAGACAATGGGTCAGAGTAAGAGTCGTAATTATAACCCAGGAAAGGATCCAAGGAGAAATCCTAAGAATAAAGCAGGGAGCAACCTACCAGATATACCACCGGACAGTCCCCTGGGGTTAATGATAAAGTACTGGGGCATTCAGCTGTCCCAGGGAGGAAATAAAAAAGTAAGGAAAAAAAATGGTCCATTACTGTATGGAAGTATGGACAAAAGAAAAAAAAAAAATTCGACCCGATATTTGGGTCCGCAAGACACAGTGGGTGTCTTGTAGAACAGGTTTTGAGGATTTCAAAGGTATGTGCTGCATGAACGTAATCTGACCATTCTGAATCAATCCATGCTAAGCTGGGAAAACTGCAGGAGAATATGCAAAAGCTTAAAATTGTTGGAAGTGGATTGGATGAGGAGTTACTGGATGGTTCAGAGATATACTTAACCAAGGCCTTCTCCAGGAATAATTTTAACATGGATAGGTCTGTCATAAATAATAGAGTAAAAGAATTTACTCACTTTATAGAAAAAGGGGGAACTTATACACGGGTAACCAATGTACAGGGGGGTAATACAGAGAAATTGTACAAGGGAGTTAAAGGAATTCCTTTGCTTAAACAAAAGTATTGTCTGTCCTAAGTACCTGCCATTGCCACCTTGCCAAGGCATTGATTACTGCTGGAGGGGAAGCAGCAGATGCTAATTCTACTGACAAAAGCAGATGAAAGGTTCTGCTGATAAGCCGGGAGAGGCAGACTGGGCGATCAAGCCTTAAGACCATGACAAAAACACAGGTGTTTGGTCCTATTAATAAGCGGCAGGAGAAGCAGACTGGGCGCCGACTAACCCTAAGTCCATGTCTGAAGATTAAAAGGTGTAAAGGTTAAAAAGAGGGAGACTCATTTACTTCATCCTGAAACCCCTGCCCATGATCAGAAGGGGCACTGCGCAAGTGCAAAGGACCTTCTGGCTCATTATAATACGAAGCGGGGATAGATAATACATATGTATAGGCGGATCGGGTGAGCCCAGGTTTTCGCTGTATCCCAAGTTTTGGGAGCCAGGACGGACCTGCTAGGGGGGCAGGTGAAGGGTAAGCGAACCCACCAGGTTTCTGTTGTATCTCAGATTCTGAGAACCGTGAGGAGAGTAAGCGGAACCATAGTGTGAGTGAGGGATCCCATGTGTAACTTTGTGTTTCTGTGTGACTGAGACGTAGCATAGCTACAAAGCGAGTGTGGAGTCCCAATCCGCGGTTCCGTGTCTCCGCGAGGAGAGCGGCCGGAGACGGACGAAGCGTCTATATTTTTTTTGGACCTGTGTATCCTGTCTGTGAGCGGGGGCCTGGCTGCCCTCCCGCTGTCCTGTCTGTGTAACCCTGTGTGTGTCCTGTCTGTGAGCAGCTTAGAAAAGGGCGGAGGGGGAGTGTCCGGCTGCCCCCCTCGCTGCTTTTTTTCTGTCCTGTGCATCTTCTTGTGTGTGTACAGCCATTAAATTATAGATACCCAATCGGTAATTCTCTGAGAACAGAAATAAAATGATTATTTTGTGGAAAAAGCCACAAAAGTTCTGGGAGGTTAAAAAGAAAAATTGGGAAAGGGTTTGTAAAAAAAAAAAAAAAAAAAAAAAAATTATAAAATAAAAATTTAAGTGGCATGATTGTAAAGGAAATTTTGCTGTAACCGAAACTATGATCTAACAACAGGGGAGCCGATCTTCAGAACCCAGAGATATTATTGTACTGACCCCCTTAAAAATATCATACAACTTGTGTGTAGGTGCTCTCATTTTCATAAGTGCATTTGCAGAGTACTGGGAAAGAGAAGCTATAGAGATTTGTAAAAGATTGGCTGAAATGGGAGCCGGTCAAGACAAGGAAATTCTGAAGAAAAGCCCATTGGGTTACATTTTGGCACATTGGAAAGAACTGAGAGGGTTTTCTGGGGCCTCTGTAAACAAGAAAACGTTGGTAAAATATTATAACCAATGCTGACATTCATACACTTTAGAAGATCAGGAAAAATTACCTAAAATGGAACTTTGAATTATTATACATTGTTATAATTAATGTTGTTTTTGAGGTGATAAGGAAAATGGAATGAAGTAATGTATGCAGATATGACAGAGTGGAAAATTAATATACCTCTTCCTGATCCCTTAATTTTGGATTTGGAAAAGGACAGGAAAAACTAAAAGCTAAAGAGATGTTGTTCAGATTGCGATACTGGGGAAAGATGTTAAGAAGTTAAGATGTTAAAAGGAGGAAGCTCGAGCAGCTCCTGTGTTTGAGCATGGGATGGGTGCCGGGATAGGCAAACAAATGGAAACAGACATGTTGATAGATGGGACTGAAGGGTTGTTGGATAAATGGGGACTGGGAGTAAAGGAGGAAACATGGAAAGTGAATAAAAAGAAAGCGGTTGCTTTAAAACTGGTGGAGAAGGAATGTTGAACAGAGGTGGGGGAGTAGGCTCTTCTGTGGAACCGGATCTGTGTGTGTGCTATGGGGAATCTGGACCCTGGAAGTGAGACTGCCCTGGAGGGGAGTGCCATGGGGCGGCTCCGGTGAATGAATTAGAACTAGAATTACATAAAAGCTGAAAAGAAGAGAGTTTATCCCCTCGTTGGGAGGGACCATTTCTTGTTCTTTTAACTACAGAAACGGCGATAAGAGCTGCTGAAAAAAGGTGGACACATGCGTCTCGAGTAAAAGGACCCATAAAGGAATGGAAAGTTGTGACTGAACCCAGAGACGCCAAGCTGACCCTCTAGAGGACTTGGATAAGTAACTGAGAGAATTCATATTGACTCCTGTAAATCTGATATGGGAAATGAAGATATAGTTGAAATTATTTTAAGAAACCATAGGATAAGGGCCAGTACTAGTCCATGCCCTCCTATATGCAACCACTGCAATTTGTATATTAGAGCCAAGTGTCCCAATTGTTTGAAGTATATTATTACTCATAGGAGAGACCATGAACAATTTTTGAGAAATCAATTACAGTTCTTTTTGCATTCAGTGTGAAATTACCACTTCGTTGGAACAGTTGTTGTGGGTCAAATACTACTGCCATAGTAGCCGACGGGGAATATACCTTTAAGAGAGGGCAAGACCGGAGGGAATCGGTGCTGTAGCTGAAAAGGTCTGCCGAGGGCTGCAACCCCTGGGGCTGTGACCGCTGAGCACTATGATCCTGACCGGACCTCTTTTGGTGTCGGTTCTGATAGGAACCATATGGGAAAGTGCCGTGGCTTTTAAAAACATTCACAACAACTGTAGTTGAATGTATTACCACAACTAGATGAGGGAGAATAATCTCTAAAACCTTGGTATATCACACTGTTTATGAATGCAAAGGAACAAAGATAGGCAGTTGCATATATAATCAAACCCAGTATGAATTGTGTCAGGAAAAACAAGCAAAACTGTGTGTTATGATCCAAAGGAACTTCCAACCTTGTATTGGGTAGAAATGAGAACAAATCCAGAAGAAGGGAAATTAATTGCCAGGTGAATACCAATGTCATATAAATCCTGATTATGTACCTAATCAAACAACTAGGTATCAGTCATCACACCTCTGTGGAAGAAAAGGATGGTCTTGTGTATGCTGGAATACTGCAGGCTGGGGATATGACTGTCAATGTAAGACTATGAGGTTTAATAGCAGGAATAGCTGTACAACCTGTGCCTGCAAGCCAGTACATTTAACTGAAATTTAACTAAAAAAATTGGAAAAAAAAAAAAAACCAACAAAAAAAAAACCCCCAAACTAAAATTGGACTTAAAATATATGGAACTGGAGAAGACCCAAATGTAATTATTAGTATTAAGATCAAAGAAAATATAGAGAGTCAATACAACTTTATTTATTATTCAATTCTTTTTATAATGAAATGGAAACTGGAGTCAAATATGAAATTCTCACAGTTACTAAAAATCTCTTTATAAATCTTGCTGAAAATATATCTAAAGCATTGAATGTAACTAACTGCTATGTTTGTAGGGGAACTAACCAGGGAAAGAGATGGGCCTAGGAGGCAATGGAGAGTGATATAAGCGACCCTACAATCTGGAAAAATCGAAAAGGAAACAAAAGGAGACAACAATGGATCTTGCAAACGGGTATAATCTGAAAAAGTTGTTGGCAAAATTTAGAAAATGGTGTAAAACCAATAGGAAATTTACTTTGTGAAGGGGGTTATATGTGGAAGAGAGCAAAGAAAGACTGGGGAAGATGGGGAAATCCCATAGAAATAAATCACCAATTCAGTAACTGGACTAATGGAACTAACATACCAAACAGTTGGCCTACTCCAAATGGATATTATTGAATCTGTGGTAAAATAACCTTTGCATTTTTACCCCAAAATTGGACAGGTTCATGTATATTAGGAATGATCAGACCTAGTTTCTTCTTATTAAGGAGAAAACAATATAAAAGAGAGCTACAAAATGAAAAGACAATGAGTGGCCACCTGAATGAATAATCTTATGATTTGACAACTTGGACCGAAGATGCATCCTGGGGATACAGAACTCCTATATGTATGTTAAATAGAATTATAAGGTCACAAGCTGTGGTAGAAATAGTAATAAATAAAACAGAAAATGCACTAGGATTAATTGCAAAGCAAAATACTAAAATGAAAACTGAAATATATCAGAATCGTGTGGTTTTAGATTACCTGTTGGCTCAAAAAGGAGTGGTCTGTGGAAAATTTAATCTCAGTGATTGCTGTTTAGGATTAGATCTATTGTTTTTAAAAGAAGGAGGGTTATGTGTAGCTCTCAATGAAGAATGTTGTTCTTTTGCTGACCATACGGGAGTAGTCCAGAACACCATGTCTGAACTCCGGAAAAGGTTAGATCAACGTAAGAAAGATCGTGAGATGGGCAGGTCATGGTATGAAAACTGGTTTAATGTTTCACCTTGGCTAACCACTTTGTTGTCTGCTTTAGCAGGACTGCTTATTATGTTGATTTTGGAACTTATATTTAGGCCTTGTATATTACGCTATATTTTACACTTTATTAAAGAACGGTTTGACATAGCTAAACTGCTTATTTTAACTACGAGGTCTGGGGCAAAATATAAGAGTGTATCTATTAATGAGGATGAAGATTGTTGTGAATGCGTTATGCCACGTGAAAGCTATGCCTATTGTAATTGTGAGATATTACCTTGTGAGTGTTATGACAAATGTTGGGATTGTGGAAAAAGGTTTGCTCGCAGTGCCGAGAATGAAAGTAGCATCTAATAAACAATAATAGGATAAAAAGAAAAAGGGGGGATTGTAAGAAACTATAGACTAGAATATTGTTTATTAAGATTTATGTTAAGCCCAATTTAAAAAGTAGCCAACAGACACTGATAAGATCACCGCCAAGTGCCCAGGAAATCGCATATGTGAATAGCCAAGATGACCACCAGGTGCCCAGGAAATCGCTTATGCAAACAGCCAACAGACACTGATAAGATCACCGCCAGAGACCCAGGAACCGACATGAACACAGAAGTAAAGATGTATAAAAAGGGGCTGTTTGAACTGCTCAGGACGGCAGTTGGTGGAGCGCAGACTCCCCTGTCGTCCAGCGCTGTATTTGCTCATATTCTACTTGCTATAATTAATAAAATTCTAATTGGATTATGATCCGTTGTGGTCTCAATTTATAACAAATGGAAAGGGAGATGCTGCAGCCATTTTTTAGGTTTAATTCTGTCCCAAGAGGAGCTCTAAGGTGCACCCTAAGCTCATTAAACATGGGCTTAGCAAGAACAAGACTAAAGCATACTGCTGTCCCTGCTCACCCTGTATGTGAGCTGGGGATGAGTTGTGAAGCATCAAGGCAGAACTCTAAACTGTGGCTTCTGTGAAGGAAAAGAGCTGAAAGACAAAACCAATAATGGCACATTTCTTCTTTCCATTCATTATGGCCCAGCTGGGAAGAGGATGAAGCTTCTCCTCAATGCCCAAAAGCAGTGTGTTTCTGTTAGCAGCAAGGGGAGCAGCACAGCTCCCGAGCCATTCTGGAGGAGCCCATGGCTGCTTTCAGCAGCTCAGGCCCTTGGCTTAGCTTTCCTGGCAGACCAGCTCACCCCCCTGCTTCTGGAGGGCAGGCTGGTGTTCTCAAATGGGTTGGGATGCTTCTGGCACAGCCTCTGCACCCCCCTCCTCCCCTTTGCCTACAAGTAAGCTCCCCCTTTTATTCTTGTTACTCCCAGAATTGGTGCTATGAGCTGGTTCCATTCAGCAGAACAAGGCTCAGCACTCTGAGCTGCCTGACATGGAACCCTAGAATGGGCTGAGCTGGAAAGGACCTTAAGATCATCCAGTTCCAAACCCCTGCCATGGGCAGGGACACCTCACACACCTCATGTGG